>NC_089875.1:120615211-120966461 GCF_040182565.1 Anser cygnoides
GCGTGTTGGAGGGATTTCTACGTCAAATAGTTGGTTAAAGGACTTGCATTTCAAGGTGATCTTATTGAGGGTCCTGCTTCTGTTTCATGCAAAGTGGCAATCCCTTAAGTAAGCTTACAGTACTAATTTTTAGCAGTGAGGGGAAGCATTCATAATTGTACTTGAATTATTTTTTTATTTAGGCTTTCTTTTTTTACATCTTGCTTCAAATTAGACCCCAATCCTACAGGCTGTGTATGGAAGCCATGATTTATAAAACAACGTCTGGGTCTTTTCACCTGCAGTGTCACACTTCCGAAGTTGTAAGCCCTTGTAGGCAGTAATCAGGACTTCTTTTTTTGTACTTTGTGAGCAGAGATCTCGATTAACATGCAGTTATAAAGGAAATAGTTCAGCTTGTTTTATTTAAGAAGACTCTTAAAGTCGTTTTTTCCTTGGTTTTATTGCAGTACGTCATTCGCTAAAATATTTCCTAGTGCACCACTTGTTGAGATGGGTTTTTCATACCACTCGGTGACTTCAGGTGTTGTATTTTAGAGTTGCAGCGGGTTTCCCTTTATCAATGTTGTCAGTGCTTCACTTCACTTAGCAGATATTCATTACGTTTCAGGTAAACGCTGCGTAGAGCTCAAGCCATACCACGAGGCAAAGCCAAAGACAGCTTGAGGCTTTTTATTTAAGATCTGTCTTACTGAATATTTTGGTTTCGGGTGACGTTGGCATACACGCATCCCATAAGCAGGTTCAAATCCTTGCGTTTGTGTGTCTGTGAATCAACCGAGCGTAGCGTGGGCATCCGCTCTTCCTGCAGGTTTGTGGCACCGTGGCACGGGGTCGATGGCTTCCAGGGGAAATCTCTGGGTTGCCTGTAAATAGACGTTGGCGTCTATCACGTTGAAGCGTGTTCATCTGGACTAGTTTCTGGGTTCAGATGCTGCTCGTTGACGATCAACCACTGCCTGCAGTGCTTGCGAGGAAGGAATTTGCTGCCCTGTCTGTAAGCTGAGGGCGGTGTTAGGTGCTGGTTTGCTGTCCTCCTGCTCCCTGGAGGAGGTTGCATTCCCAGTCCACTGAAATGGAGACAGGGGCGGTTCTTCTGTGTTTGTTTGTTTTTTTCCCCAGCAAAGATTACAACAGAAACGTTTTATCTATAAATCGGGGTTTGTGCAAGCGGTCTTATAGGGTTAATTATGGTATTAGAGTAAACGAAACGGCACCTGTTGTGTTCTGATGGCAGCGTACAAAACACCAGGCTGTCCTGCCCTATAAACCTTGTGATAAACGAGCACCTCGACTTTTTAGTGCTTCCTGTTGGTTGTTGATAACCTATGAAATAGTGTTTGCGGTGTGAGCCGGATTAACCTGGAGGAAGGGTGACAAATGGGCAAAGCACGCAGAGTCGGTGTTTCACCTTGCATTCCTCAGCCAGGCAGTCGTATTTTAAGGACTCCGCAGGTGTTACGAGTTTATTCCCCACCGCCAGAGAAACTGGTGAGACTACCACGCACTCAAACGTGGATGCCGCAGAAGGCAAGCAATTCCTGTGCTAATTACATCTTTAGAGCTAGCCGTAAGTGCAGTACGAGGTTACCTTTCTGCTCTGGTTTCACGTTTTACCTTCACGAAGCCAACAAAAGATCAGATGCGCTCACTGCGAATAGTTCTGCCCTGGCTTTTAGTGGCAGAGGAAACGTTCTTGCATTTCGTTCCTGGTGACTTTGAAGCTGAAACAAGAAAGCCACCAAGAAGACAACAGAAAGCCACCACCCCGATGAAGTCGCCTGGTCCTGGGAGCTGAGCAGCGCACGCAGCACTGACCATGAGGCAGGTTAATGTCCAGGTACACGGAGCGCCATCACTGAAGCTGTTTGGCAAGCTCTCTTCTTGCAGAAAACGAAACAGCGGAAGGTCAAATAAACAAAAAAGCAATATTTACCCTTTGGGTGAAGTAGCCTTAACAAGCGAAGGGCTCCTGCGTGAGCTGACGCACGCCTCATCATGGAGATAATACCGTGTGCCCCGCCAGATGCGCTCATGCATATTTGATGACCTCTAATTGCTGCAAACTGAAAATTTCATGATCGATATTTGTGCAGTGAATGTATAGCAGAGAAGCTTGAAAGGTGCCTCCTTAGACTTCACGTAGGCTTAAGGGACGAGTCAAATCAGTGTAGTATTTTTGTCCTGAATGTGTAAATTAGTGTGGCTTATAATTAATGTCCTAAGAGTGCTATTAGGCTAACTATTTCTTTTTTTCCATTTAAGCTCTTAGCGCTGTCATTTATTTATAAGTTGTTTTTGCTCTCTGTTGTATAGCCAGTTGGTTTTCCCTTTTATTTGTGTTGGCGTCTGCATAGTGAAGGGCAAAGAGAAAAATCACTCTTAAGGCAACAAACACTGGCAGGGAGACGTGGGGACCTGTTGTGTTTGAACTGGCTTCCAGCTTTCTGAAAAAAACAGCAACAAAAGCAAACAACAGCCTCGTGGGTTGTTTTTTTTAGTTGACTTTCACTTAGCGTGCGATAAATATTTTTAAATGAGTATTTAAACATTTTTCAGTGTTCTTGCTGTTTGCTTTTTCGGACCGAGGAAGGCAGAGGAAACTAATTTCTTATTCAGTGCCACTTGCAGGCACGACATTCCGGTTCTAACCTTCAAGGGAATGTTAAGCTTGTGAAAATCTGCTGGCAATTTACAAAACACAATTTCTGTCGTCTCGGTCTTTACAGGAGATTATTCTGAGCTGTTGTATTTGGGGCCAGTTTTGACTTACGAGCTTAGTATGTGCACTTTAAGCCTTTCATGTTTTATTTTTTTTACCCCAGTTAATTTCTCTGAAGCCCCAAGAGCAGCCGTGCTGGCTCCCAGTGACTGCCGACCCCGATGTCCTGTCTCCGAGGGGACCTTTCTGCAGATGCCCTGCACCCAGTAGTAGGACCAGGAAGAATCTGGTGCAGGTTTTATTCGACCTGGCTCATAGCACCAGGTTCACATCTTTGTTTCAGTAGGATTTGGGATCAAATAGTATTCAAAAGGGCTGAAAAAATGGTCAGCCATCAGAAATAAGAGTTTCTTAAATTGAAATCTGGTGGAAAAAAAGTTGTATGGAAATGAAGGCTTTTGATGGCTTGGCAAGTGCTTTCCCTTAGTTTATCTTATAGAATGTGGCAACAAGTCAAGTATGTAAAGAGGAAGGTATAGAAGGCCAAATAAGTCGCAACAGACATTTCGGCTACTCCGGCTGTTGGACTAGAAGCCGTTATGCCGCTGTCCCAACCACCAATTTAATAAATTGCAGACAAACTTACTTACTGTATCATCTTTCCTTTTAAGATCATCTCAAACCTCCCGGTGAAGGCTGTCGCCGAGGGTCATTTTGTCTGGTAACCTTTAAGGGGATGACTTTTTTAGCGTAGTGGCTGTAAAGCCCTTGGGATCAGCACGTGGAAAACACCATGGAAAAAAAAAACGTTAAAAACTGTTCTGGAAAATCTGCTGTGCTGAGTTTACAAGTACCAGAGGCGTGACAGCTATTACGGAGGGAATGGAAACTCCTACCTGTCTTTGGGAGCATACCAGCGTGTCTCTAGCCTGCTGAATCCACCGTGGTGTGCAGTGGTAGGCTGCCCCAGGGTTTGCTTTTCCTGCTTGCTCTCGTTTTCTGACTTTTCTCTACCCTGTCTGAGCCGTGCTGAATTTCTTAGGTTAGTGAAAAAGGCCAAAGTGTATGGGTGGTGTGATTTATTTAATTTTTTTTGCAATGCCCGTAAGGCTTATCAAAGACATAATGATTTAGGATTTGCACGTGAGTATGGTTTCACCTAAGATCTGCGTTGCTTGAATCCCCGTTTTTATTGTCTGAGGAAACTTTTTGTAAGGAGTAGAGAAATCAAGAGAAACGGTAAGGAGAGTGGCCTCCTTCAAGGCCCAGCTTCCACTTTGACAAGTAAAATAAAAAGTCAACTCTGTGAGTAGCTTGGATGCACATGGCTTGACAACGAGTTTTGTGCTCAGCCCAGCTTCGCTGAGCAACTTCTACAGCTCTGAAACGTAAACGTGGAAAAATGATCGAGATGTTACCCGTTTATTATGGATGTCACAATTCCCTTACGCTGCAGCAATGGAAGAAGCTTTCGTTCCCCTCAATACGCATCTCTTGAGATGCCGAGAGTTTGCGTTCTGATTTTTTGGAAGGCAATTAGCTGATGAGTTTCTTGATTTGATGAAGCAAATGAGCAGTTGATTGTGTTTGCTTGGGAATTAATGAGTGAAGGTAGAAGGAGGTTAGGAATAATAATAGGTGAGATTTTTAAGTCTTGGTGGTTTAATGATGAAAACACAGAGCCACGATGATTTGTGATAACACTCTGAAGTTTGACTGTGTGAGCCACTTCTGTCATCGTTGCGCTCCTCGAAGCCGTGCTGTCTGGAAGAGAAAACCAACAAAAAACTTATCTATGTCTGCGTGGAAAGAAACAATAATCCCCAGCCCTGACAAACGACGACTCCTCCTCGCTGCAAGATGAACTAACTAGGGGTTTTGCTTATCCTCTTGCTTTGATGCAGCCTGATTGTGCTTGTTGTTCAGGGGCAGCAAGAGCACTGCTTGCTTGGGAGATGCTGAAACTAGTAAAAGTAAGGGCGGAGTACGTGTGATCGTATGAAAAAGAGGAGGAAGATAGTTTCTCTATAAGACTAACCTGCTTTAATGACATTGAAGACTTAATGAGGTGGAAATGATGATGATAGGATTTGCAGTACTAGCTAATGTAAGATTCATCTCTGAGCCTACCGGGATCATTAAAGAAATCAGAAATCAAAGAATATGCTTTGTGATGGAGACAGAATTTGTAAAAAAGTGTACGATGAGCTATGGAAACAAGTTTTAAACTACTTTTTCAGCAAAAAGAAGAGCTGCCCTGTGAAACTTTTGCCCAGGTAACTGGAATACGTGTCCGGAAGGGGATCTGATAGCTAACCCAGCTTGGAGGCTGAATAAAACCCTCTCTTAGGATTTATTCCCCGGGACACCGTGAGCTGGTGTAGCAGTTCAGGCTCAGCCAGGAGAAGGGCTTGCTCTTCTGCCTCCTCAATCCCCCTGTACACTCTTGTTTGCACTGCCTTTGGCGCTCTTCAGACCTCTCACTGGGCTGATGTAACCTTCTGTAGTGCCCGAACACATCCCTTTTTTACCGTTGGGTGGTTTTCTGCCAAGGGAGCAACTTAATGACTTGCAGAGGAGTCCGGCGAGCACGGCAGTGGTGGCAGGTAAGCCGCAGGCACACGTAGCCAGGAGGACTGTTCCCTGCCTGGCAATAGCTGGCTGTTAGTTCAGCTCACCTCATTTGTGCCCTGCGTGTACGATCCCCAGATAAGGGATTTTAACATTATCTTGCTGATGGCAGCAGGCAAGGTGTGCTTTACACGATGAACTGGCTTTGAATCGTCCCTCTTTTCCTGTGAGGGCGTCACTCTGAGGACCTCCTGTATCCTGTCTGTGTGCTCTCCTAGAGGTATTTCACAAAGAGATGTACAAGACCTCGAGTTTCGTGGGCAGTCGCGGATACAAGACCTGCCATCAGCATTCTCTCTCAGGAGGTAGATTAAAAAAAACGTGACAGCGACCACAGTGCTTACGCCCAGAGCGAGCCTTCTGCTTTGCATAAGGGAAGTAGCATATAAAAACCTTGGTCCGTGGTTGAGGAAAAGCAGGTCACTGCAACGCAGAACGTTAATCACTAACCAGCCAGGCCAAGATAAAGTGGCATGTCAGATCTGGGACGTACGAAGAGTATAATTTGAGCTAAGCAAGCATGTGTTGCGTATTAATGTTAGGTAAATTGGCTTTCAGGGTGTGGAGAGAAATTAAAATAAACAGCAGCTTCTGAAACTTGTCTGTCTCTTCCTTCCACAAAAGCGGAGTTTAATAATAGAGGAGAAGTTTGTTCAGAAAGAATTCCAGTTTCAGTTTCATGTGGCTGCTTGCTCTGACCTGGTAATCTTTGGCTTTCTTTGCTGTCTTTCAAATAGTGAAAAATGTATCACATCTCTTACAAAAAGTCAAGGAAAGAAACTTCCTCTTGTATTATTTAACAGTAGAAAGACGCCTGTGAGGTGCCCTGCAATAAATTAAACCTGTGGTCTTTGCCTGAGAGATTTGCAGTGTGAGTTTATAAGGTGCTGCGAGGTAAAAGAGCAGGCAGAGGTGACAAGGAAGGAAGGAGCAGAGATGAAGGAAGGTGAGGATTATAATTAACGTGATTAGACGGGAGCGTATTTCGGTGATTCAGGTGAGGTGCTGAATCCTTTACGGAGGTGGTTGTGCGTTGCCTCTTGCCATCACAGCGCTCGAGAGCACACGGGGCGTCCCATTTGTGTCTCCTGTTTGTAGGCACCAGCGTCTGGGTGCGCTTTCCAGGCTCAGCATCGGTGTAAGAAGACAGGACTGCACCGGTGTCTGTAGGCAGGGACTTGGGTTGCAAGTGGCAGTTTGCTTTTTTATATTTAACTCCCTCTGTCGTTGGGTGGATACCCTGCACGGTTGTCGGCGTTATCTGAAGCTTTTATTTTGTTTTCCCCGCCTCTTCCGCTAAAGAGTGGGATTTATTCTAAATATTCCTATTACTCATAGGTCATATCCCATTGCTTAGCATCGTTTGGAAGAGTTGGCCTTTCCAGCTTCCTTGGAGCCCGTGGGGTGGGCTAAGCCCCTTTCTGCACACTCAGACCAAAATTATTTTTGATGGGACTTGAATTTCCCTGAGCAGGTGCCCCGGGCCGGACAGCTGGCACGGGGTGCTGCGGTATCACACAAGTGGCCGGGAAAACGTGCTGCAGATGGTCGGGGCAGCTTTCCTTCCAAGAATTGAGTTGTCTCGGAGGGAAATGAGGAGAGTTGTCCAAGTGGTCCCGTGCCTAACGGTTCTGTCCCCAGCAGAAATTTCATACCGCCTCGTATCCGCAGATCGTCCTTCAGCAAAACCTAAAACGCTCCTTCTTGGCGTGAAAAGAGCGCGTGCTTTAAAGCTGGACAGAATCCATCCCAGCAGAATATCTCTACGAGAGGAATTTGGCAGTAGTCCTGTTGCTATTCTCCAGCTGATGGGTGGCTGTCAGGCTGCGTGAATAAATTTGGTGTCTGGAGGAAGTAATGGTGGATATAATCCGGGAGCTTTGAGAGCGGCACTTGACACTTTTCTCATTTCTTTATAGAGCTTGATCTGCATACAAAATGTGTGGTGGATGTGGATGCAAACAAGGTTATTCTTCACCCCGTAAACACCAACCTTTCAAAAGGAGATGCCAGGTAAGATGTTTTGAATGAGGAAGGTCAGGTTTCATAAATTAAATATGAGGCTAACAACTGGGAAACGTAGGCCTTGATAGAGGGCTTTCATATTCCTTCTGCTATGTAGTTACCAGCATCTATAAGGTAAAGCTGACTGTGCCGTGCTGGGAAGATGCTTTGAAAAGCAAATACTGCCTTTTAAAATGAGTGTTTGCTTCCTGCTCTAAACAATGTGCTAGCAATTAATGGGTCTGAACTGTTTTCATTCCTTCTTGTGCGCTATTATGGGACTGGAGATATTTAAATCTGCAGAATCATTTGAGCAGGGCACAGTTTGTCGTTTTGGAATGAAATCAATCTTCACAGTTATTTTCTCATCACGGGCTTGAACGGAATAGCGTGTATGAAGGGGTATAGGGACATGCTGGAGAGGTGTAGCTCTCGAGGGTCATGACAGTGGTGGGGCATCAAAAATGCATCAGAAATACTTGGAGAGGTGGCTAAGGTAGGGACTTGTGGAGTAGGGTTTGTGGAGGAACGGGCATCGATTTGTTAAACTGTTGTGAAACTGAAAAGTCGTGTCGTTGTTGGTAGGGTTCAGGTTGGGAGCAGTTAATTTATTGCTTGTTTGCAAGGGAAGGAAATGAAAAGCTTGTGTGCGTGAAACAAAATAACAGGGGTCCAGGAAAAGGCAAAAGCTGTTCCTGGCCATGTACAGTCGATCCTGATCTGTTTTCTGGTAAGGAAAAAAAAAAAGGGGGGGGTGGAGGGGTGACAGAACTGAGAGAAATTCAGCTAAACACACAGAAGAGCTTTGTTTAAATGCAACGTGTTGTAGTTTTCACAGAAAAAAATGTTTTTATCATGTTTTATCATGTGAAGCTGCGCTGTACATCACAGATGGGGTAAAGGACGCTGTTAGGCTTCACCAACCCCAAGTGGTAACATGCCGAAAAGCCAACATAATCAACTGAATCAATTGCAGTATGCATTTTCTATTGACACCAGCTAAAAGACTTACTGCAGACAATGGGGTTGGAGCTTTAAGAAGGTCCTTAAAAATGGCTGTGTGGGGCAGGGTGGTTTTGTTTGTGTTCATATCTGCCTCCTCCAGAAACACGTGTATTGTTCAGCTGCCAAATACCTGTGCTGACTTGAGCCTCTCAAACCACGCAAAATGGCAGGAAAGGGAGATTCTCAAAAGCCAGGTTAGTCAGCGGTATTAAGGACGTTATCCGGAGTGTCTCTGAAATGTGGCAGCCGAGCGAACGCTGCGCAGTTCATCCTCACTAATGTGTGTTTGCAAATGTTCATACTGCAGTCGTGAGAGAATAACGTAATGCAAATCGTGCCCCCCGGCGAGGGAGGGAATCGTTTGGCAATCGCCTTGACTTCCCAGGCAAGGTGGTGAGTCTTGTGTGAGAACCCAGCGCCCCGGACTGAAGAATGGCTCATTTGCATTTTCACAAATACCCATTGCTAATCTAAGCAGCAAGCAGGGTGAATTTATACGGGGTGATTACTACAAGGGGAAGAAGCGGAGGCCCATTAGCTGCCCTGAAGATTTGCCTGCAAACAGGGAGACAACGTATCGCAGAAGCATTAATTTGAAGCAGTGAGGATTTGGAAGAGGATCCTCTCCAGAATGTAATCCCCTCGAGAGGGGCTGCTGCTCAGTTGCCTTGGCTTCTGCAGCTCCATCAGAGGAATCTCGAATATCAGCTCAAGGAAGAAGTTGGTTTTAATTATGGTTTTCTAGGTTTGGGGTTCATTTGTTTTCAAATTCTGTGTCTATTTCCAAATCCACACTCAACAGCTTTGCCTTGTGCTATAAAATCATTTTGATTTTAGGCTTGTGTAGTGCTCAAAGTGAGTTCAGGGAATTCTGACACATCTCATATGCTCTTACTTTGCAGAGAAAAGAAAAATAATACTGTAAATAAACTACTTAGATGCTTGCAAAGCAGGGTACATTTGAAAACCTTAAGACCTTGTCTACATTTCTCATTAAGATGCTACAGTCAACTTAGGAACCAGGAAAAGAATTTGAGGAGCAGAAATCTGCTGTTCCAACCCTGCTTGTATATGACTCAGCCAACAGTTGCAAAAACAACCTGTGACTTTGGGAAACGTGTATGTTTTCCCACTTCCATCCTCTCTGGTAGAAACCAAGTCTGGGTGATGGGTAGGTATAAATAACCAGTAAGTGAATTAGCCCGGGTCACAGGTAGGTGTATTTGTTGTATAGGTTATAGGTATATTGCTGACAGCGCTGTTAACATGGCGAATACCTGACACAATGTTCTCCATCATCTCTTAGTTAAAGACAAGAAGTAGGTTTTGGAGATCCTGAGTGATATACCCACCTGTATCTGCTTTCCTGTAGGACCCTGGGAGGAAAAAAAAAAGTCAGAAAATCCACTTTCTGTGCACTTCATGTTTTGATGGATACCCAGCTTGAGGTGTGTGAGACCTGACTTGTGGAGGCAGCGAATTGTGTTGATGTAATCGCTGTTGAAACATTTTCAGGTCTTCAGAAAAAGAGTCTGGCAGCTTCAAATTTTCCATTAAAAATGAAGGAATGATTTGGAGATCCAGGTGGCAGCTGATCGGCCTCTTTTTCTTCTGTGTCTACAAACTGAATATAATATTTGCACATTTCTCTAGGGACTTGAGGATTAGGAAATGCATGTAAAACACTTGCTCTCAAAAAAGGAAGTTTGTTTTTGTACAACTTCAGAAATCTAGCATCCTTGTGTTAGTTTTCCTTAACCAAGAAATGACCTTTCTTGAGACAGAAATGCAGCCAGTTGTGGTATTGAGCGATCGCTGATAGTGCTCCGCTGGTTTCAGTGATCTTGTGCAGAAGATCAATTTTAAAATTGGATGACCTCTGGGCTGGGTAGGCTTTGTGACCAACCTTGGGATATTGGGCTTGGGTTGGCTGAGTTGTGGTTTCTCATATTACAATTAAAATTGTGCTGCCTGGAAATGGACAACCTTTTCTTCAGTTGCTTTTATACAGTGATTTGCCACAGCGCCTGGAGTTTCATCACACGTTTCCCCAGATAATGACCTTTTAAAATCAAAATCTCCCTTTTCAAGGATGTATGAACCTCCAGGGATTGGGTATAAACGAGCAACATCACCAGCGTGACCTGTCCGCCTTGTGTAGTTCTCTGTTGCAAATGTCAGGGCTAAAGTTTATCAGCACAGGATTTACTGTGACTGCAGAGGTTGCTCAGAACATGGTTACTTGGTGGCTAGGGCTTGAAAGAGGCTCTGAACTTATGAAATGAAGAGAGAAATCTGACAGCAACAATTGGAATATTTATACAAATTCTTTTGAAAAAGATCTAAATAGACTCTAATTACGTTAGGTTCTTCAATTTATATATATATTTTTACTATCAATTTTCTTTTGTTGTGATTTTACCTTTCCCAAAACAAACCTATTAAAAAGAACTATTCTGACGGGTCAGAAAACGGAGTTTTATTATATACTGCAGGCAGAACTGTATTTGGTGAAAAGCTTTGTAGTTGATGAAAAGCTTTGAAATCAGCTGTGTGTCGGTCCGGAGCAGGCTTGTGAAGGAGCTGGGATATTGGTAAAACAAAGCTTTATTAAATCTGCCCAACAAACCAACTTTGAGCCTTTTTTTTTTCACGAGAATATGCTTAAAAATTAAAGGAAATGGAACTTCTGTGTACTTTAGTCCTTATTTCTGGTTTATAGATGCTTTGCTTCTTACTGTAGATGCTTTCCTTCTACAGAACAGAGCGATTCCAAAGGCTAGCACATGAAAAAAAACTTTCCAAAGGAACAAGTGCAGCTAACTGAAGTGGACAACTACGTTAAACCAGTCTGGGTTTTCCTTTTTCAACTATAGTAATATCTTCAAGTAGTACATTGTAATAGATATTTCAAGAACTGAATATCTTCGTAAATTTAAACACAAGCAGATGTGTTTTTTACTTTTAAGGTACGTGTTCCAGGATTTAAACTTTTTTGCGTGTGAAGTTGAGCTACAGAAAATCAATTTGATTGTTTTCTAAGGAGTCCTGAGAACTGAGAAGGGGTGTGCTGGTATCGTAGTCAGACTTGAGGATCTTTGTAGCCTTTCAGAATCTGAGCTTGATGATTTCTGCTTTGAGGAACTGGATAGAGCCCAGGTATGTTTTATTTCCAGATGAATACTTTTATACATTTAGAAAATTCTATACCATTTCAATTCCACCCCCACCTGTTTTTCTTGAGATAAATGACAGCCCTGAAGAAGACTTGTGGGGCAAATGATTTTGGACTACTTTCTTTGCAGTTAAAACAAGATCACCTTTCGTGGTTACCTTGTTGTGGCTACTAATATTCAACAATACTTCAATTATAATTCAGTAATAATTCAGCAAAGAGAAAGTTCTGAAGTTCCTCTGTAAGTGAGGTTGAAGATTGTTAAGAGAATAAAACCAATATCCATAGAATTTAGGAAAAAGAACAATTAAAAAAATCCTACTTATGCAGTAAGTAAGTAATAAATTACAGATTTCAGGTGAATGATGGAGTTCAGGCATCATTTAGGATGAGATAGTCCAGTGTGTTAATCTTTCCATAGGTCATCTTTGGATGAAAGGTTTTTTTGTTTTTTTTCCCTCTGACAAAGCTGAGGGACCTTTCAAGGCTTTTGAAGAAGTGAAGATTAGGACCAAGACAGTGATCTTGATGTTGGAAAAAATGGTACTGGAGAACAGTAATAAGGGAGTCTCAAAGACCTAGTGCCATCAGTTCACTCATTTTGAAGGGTTAAGTGTGAAGTGGATGAATGCTTATAACCATGTGGAACCCCTAAATTTAGAAAAAATGCAATAAAAATAGGTGTGTGAGTGTTTACTAATTACAAAAGACTACTGCTGTGGTCCAGGGAGTAGAAATATGTACGGTGAGCCAACCTTTGTATTCTAATCTAACTGGAAAGTTCATAAAACGTCTAGATACTCTGTGAAATAATGAGTTCAGCACGCAGAGCTTTTGCCAAGCTCAGAAAGTCTGTTCAGAGCTGAATAGGATCTTATCAGGTCCTGCTCTCACCTATTCTTTGCGCAGCTACTAAGAGGCAGAAGACGGCGTCTGTGCAAGCCCACGCAAGCTGCCCCTGCTCGCCGTCAGCCTGGAGCCTCGGGATCGCCTTGCCAGGGCGTGCGTGCTGAGAGGCAGGATAAGCTCCTGCGTGGCTCTGCCTGAGCAGGTACACAGCTTTTGGTCCACGCAGAGCACAGGTGAAGCCATCTTTCAGCTTCCTGCACTGCCTTGCGTGGCTCGAAGTTTCTTTAAAGCTTACTGAAAGCTGAAAATAAGTTAGGACTTATCAGCTCTCGCCGTGCGGAGTATTGCAGATCTTGTGCTCGCTTGATAACTGGGGAAAATACCAATCTTAGAGTAGCTGATCGCATGGGAACTGCCTGAACAGCGAAGTGGCAAAACTTGCACGTAAACAGATTGCATTTCCAAAAATCTAGAAATGGGTAGAGCGCAGGTTTGGGAAACTGTACATCAACCAGTGGAAAAACTTGAATTAACCAATTATAAATAAATTTTGTGAAGAAGCGTATTATCACTCGTACAATTCACTAAAATATTTGATATATGTGGAACAGTAGTCGAAAGCTTCGATTTCAAGATGGGTTAGCAAAAAGTATTGTGATCCTTTTGTCTAGGTCGTAGTAGTTTGCTGCTTTTGTGCAGTTGTTTCTCCCCACGTCTTCCAGAACAGCGTGCAGACATTCAAGGTGCCCAGAGAGGAAAGGCTGACGTGATTATGTTTGCATTCTTGGATGTGTGTGTGTAAATATGGACTGGAAAAGCTGACCACGGGGGTAATGGAAATACCGACTTTTAAAAATACTGTATGTTAGTGGGAGTGCATGGGGATGCATGCTTCAGTTGCTCTGCCTTCGGAAAGAATGTGCGTAATCAGTAAACGGAGTAAAAGTATGAATGCAGCGCTATATACGGAGTCAATCTGCAGAACTCCTTGCCCCCCAAAACCAGAGGCAATTACTGGTATATATTTAAGGAACAATACACTCATTTTCTTGAAAGCACACCGTAGCCCTGCCTGCTGTTAGGTAAGACCCACTTGAAGAGCTGCCTCGTCCTAGGCAGTGTTTTGTGCATGCGTCCCCAGCTGTTTCACACACACTGCTTAGAAGTATCAGCTGTTGGACACAACCAGAAATTGAATATTGGGCTCGGTGGGGCATTTGTATGATGTGCTGTGGCTGCCATTTGACAGCAAAGCAATTCAAATGAAGAAATATTATCGTGTTTGAAGACGGGGGAAAGCTGACTGCGCCGCATGCTGCTCTGCCTCTCCGCATCGCTCCTGGCATCGTATTAATGCCTGCTGTGCTAAACTGCTTGGGATGGGAACAAATCGGATTGGGATGTGAGTGTGCAGAGGCAGCATTAGGCACAGAATTGGCCCTGTTACCTCCTGGTGCTGAGGGGGACTCACTCGCCCTATTCCTATTAAGGGTTCCTACTGATAGGTAGGAACCTATCTACCTACCTATCTAAAGCTCAAAATGAGAACGCAATTTTGGGGTTGGATGTTAATTCAGCTTTGTCTTGCAGAGAGCAGATCCATGCGAGGTTTCGTAATGCAGAAACGTTCCAGGAAGTTGTGGGGGAGGGCGAGAGAGCGTGCATATTCCCAAGGCTGCCAGCTGACATGCAGAAGAAAGGGAAGCCTGCCTCTGTCTGCATCCAGACTGGTGCTTTGTGGGTGCAGAGCAGCTCGGAGGAAATTCAAGTTTGCAAAAGCAGTGCCGTGAGATTTTCCTGTGTTGCTGACTCTGCTTGTGCTGCTCTGTTGCATCTGTGCGTGCAACTTTCACTTCAAGCATGACACTGGTCCGTAAAATCGTTATTTACGGTGAGTCCCCTGACGTTAGTATTGCTGCATTTATTTATTGATTTTTTTATTGATTAGCCGATTTATTGATCAGCTTACTGAACAGCCTAAATACATTAGAACAGGAGGGAAAAGTACACTGAAGTCTCACCTTCGAAAATGGACAAAGTTGTTTAAATGGTTGAATAAAATCCTGGTAAAACCGTTACATCTTCAGTCTATTAACAGAGTTTATTGTGTAGGAAGCCATATAAAACTAGATTACAGAGCACATTCCTTTATATACAAACTAAAGCTGGACTACGTTCAGCTGCCAGTCATCTGCATTTCATTGCAGAATGCCTTCTGATGTAAAATAAATTATCTGCATAAAAATGTCTGATGAGTTGCTGCAGTACCTAGAAATCATCATCTTTCTTGGAAGTCTGAAGGGCAGCTTGTCCTGGGAGGATCTTAAATCAGAGCGGATCTGGGACGGATGGAGGATTGGGATGATGCCTGGAGGAGAGCAGGGGTAAGCAGCTAGCCTGCAGGGTGCTGTCACTGTGCACCTCTTGAGCCCTCGGTTGTTTAAGTGAGGTGGTATTACACTGCACGAGGAGGTGAGTGCTTGCTGTGTGAAATACTTATCTTGGGCAAAATTGAGAGGTAGGAGCTCTGCCGGGAGAGAAGGAGGCTGCTGCACTGCAGGCCGTGCAAGGAAGTGTACTTGCCACAATGCGCACGCTTTGACTGAGTAGAAGTGAGAATGGGAGGCAGAAACCGTCCACAGATCTTTGGTGTAAACTGAAATGTTAACAAAGCTTTGAACTGTACCTCCAGCTTGCGTGTGTCTGTGCACTTAGAAAAGAACTTTATCCCATTTTATATTCCTTAAGGAAGTAAAACGGCGAGTCTGACAGATTTTTAAAGACAGTCCCCCGCCCTCCGGTCGGGTCACACCTATTTATTTCTATCTTTTTTTATGGCTGATATAGCCATAGTAAATTAGGATTATCTGTTATTTATAAACTCTACCCATATTGTAAGTGAAAGCTACTTTTAACACAAGCTGTGTCCTCTTGAAAGGCAACCACACCACCACTAGCAATTGTTGTTGGCCACCTTATATTGCTTAGCTGAATATGAGAGAAGCTTCTTTCAGTTGCTGCTGATCTGGCAGAATTGGTCCCAACCTCCTGCACTTAAGGGAAAGACTTTTCATAACAGATGAAGAATTCATTTGGCTCACATGCCACGTGACGTGAAGCATAACCACCTACTTGTGTCGGATTCCTAACTTCTGGTCCCTTTCCTTAAAACCTAATACAGCTGGAAAGTGCCTGCAACCTCAGTTCTTCACTAAACTGAAGGATTTTACAGCAGCGAGCTGCGGAGTGCCCGTAACAGGGCTGAGCTGCCTGCAGACAGTGTTTAGAGGTGGATGCTGATAGTTGCTAAGCAGCCTGTCCTTCACCAGACTTCGCTGGACTTGGCAAAGGCTTCTGATTGTGAGTTATCTAAGGAGTGGACTTGTGCTGCAAATAGAAAGCAATTTGCAATCCCTTCCCGTAGCAAACCAGCAGTCAGGGTCAGTTCCCAGAGTGCAGAAAAAATAAAAAAAAAAAAAAAAAAAAAGAGAGGAGAGCCCTTTTTGTGGCGTATCAAAACTACAAGAATGAACATGTTAAATATTTCACTGGAATGGAGCTCTTATCTCAATATTCGCAGCAATTTTGAGAGAACCATCTACAGTTTAGTTCTTAAAGCCAGGCTGTTTTAAAGTCAGGACACTGAAGCTTCAAGGAGACTATGATGAGTTAATTGTCTTTTGACTTGTTAAATGAAATGCCCAGGTTAGAACAGACAGATCCGTTGGCTTTGGGAAGAGTTGGTAGCAGTATGGCTCAAACTTCAGTTTCGATGGAATTAGGATCTGACCCAGTGTTTTCCGGTTTAGCCCAATGGGGTTTTTTGACTTCACTGCAGTGTAAGTTTCTCTCTTATGAAAATAATTTGAAAGGGCATAATGTTTGATTTGACTGTAGTAATTCTTCAAAATGGTAGAAATGGAGTGAAAACTGAATATATGAAAATAAAGAAGCAACACTAGCAAATTGTCCTGAGCCCTTCCGACAGCGTGAACAGAACAAAATGCTGGATAGGTGATGAAAGCTGAGCTTTAAGTTCAAAATATTTATTTATTGTGTTGATTTAATAGGTTAACAGAAGACTTAAAGGCTTTAAAGCATATTTACTGTTAACAAATCAAGAAAGATAGGGCCATACACTGCAGGAAAAAGGAACAGGTAGGGGGTCAAACCCCAGGTGTGCCTGCAGTGCTGTGAATAGATGCTGCAGCTGTGAGCACTTTTGTGGAATTATTCCTTCTTAATTCTCAACTCTTCAACAATAATGCTTCATGAGGTTAGACTATAAAATGGGTTCTGCATGCTTTCATGCTGGTCAAGTTACCAGTTTTAAGAGCAGAACCTAAATAAACATATTTGTAAGCATGCTAAACTACTTAAACTATTTTTTTGCCTACCAATTTTCTTCTGAGGATTTTAGAGATTAAACTCCAAAATCTCTATCTCAGATGCATATATTCATGAGATATGCAAGAAAAAATATTTTTGCAGTAGCCAGAATAACTTTGTTCATGCTGAACATTTCGTAACCGTCTTTGTTGCAGTCAGTTTAGCTTGTGTAGATGTATCCCTCAAGCTAATTTGGGATAAGCTAATCTGAGTGTTGAGGTTGAGTATCTGGCATCCCATGCTAACCCGAGCTTTGGTGGTCTTCTGAGAAGCTGGTTAAATAATACATCATAAATATAATAAATAATAAATGTCATAATACTAGTGGTGTTGACTTTTATGGTCAACTAGAATACATAGGCAGACAGTACCACATTGACTCTTCTCAATGCCTTAGGTTTTGGAGAATGGAATACAAAAACTGTCAGGGTTTGCTTTCTAAACTATTTATGGTCTTGATATGGGAAGTGAAGAAAAGGAGAAACCTCGTACCTTTTAGTCTCTTATCATCATTGTCCTGAGGAACTTTGAACAAGTTTTTGGAGTTGTGTGCATCAATTTGAGGTAACTTTATTATTATAATAATATGCTATTATATATTACTATAAATTATTATTATTTTGCGGTGGTGGTAAATTAGAGGTGGAAGTTCAAAAGATGATGCATACAGCTGATGCTGAATTACGTTTAAAGGGGTTAGCCTGGTTCAGTCATCATCTTACGGCTCTGCACGGTTGGAAATAACACTGCTGAATTCAGAGGAAACCGCTTCTTCGTTTTCAAGCTTTTACAATAAGAGAAGGGAAACCTGCAATTGCTGCAGCACCTCAAGATTTGCTTTTCCAGTTGATATTTACCAATTTTAATTTCAGATGGCAAAGAGCTAGGAGGAGATGAGAAAGCAGTCTCTGGTTCTATGAATCAACATCTTGTCAGTATTTTTGTTTTTGTTTTCCATGAGCTAGGGCTGCAGGAATGCAGCATCTGCTGCTCTTGCACAGGCAGCACCCATCCCCGTGGGGTGGAATGTCTGTCCTCCTGGAAGGGAGCAGCAGAGGTAGGGCAGCTTGTGGCCTCGTCCTAAAAGGCACTCTAAGCGTTTGTTGTTGTTGCCTTTTCCTATTTATTTTTTTAAATAGAGATACTAGACTATTCTCCCCTGGTTCTAATTTACGTGAAGATAACTTCCCTTTATCTGTTCTTTTGGTCTAGGGCAGGATAAAGTTGGATAATATCAAGTGTGGCTTCCCATGGACTGTTACGGTGTGAGTTCAGCATTTGGTGCTGTGGGAATATGTGATACAACATTTCAGTTAGTACATTTAACTTTAAGACAGCTTGGATAAGCACATACCATCCTACAAAAAAGCAAAGAACAATTGGCCGATGAACTTTCCTTTGGGACAGAAGCCGTCAGGTTAAGTAGTGATGTTTTTTAGCCAAATGAATGTAAAGGAAGAGAGCTGAACTTTCAATGTGCCTGGGGAGAGGAAGGATGGACTTCTCATAAGGGCAGGGGCTGCACTCGGGGATTTGGGTCTCAGCTGTGCTCTGCACTTATTTGGCTGTAGGATAATCGCCACAGATTCCTTCTTTTTCCGTTTGCAGGCCCTAAAATCTAGCATTTTTTTCCATTTTCTTGGTTGATACCTAATGTGAGAAAGGTTTTATTGTTTGGGGAAGGTGGTTTTTTATTGCTTCAGGAGGGTGGTTTTTGGTTTGGGGTTTTTATTTTTTGTCTTGGTTGGGTATTTTTGTGGTGTGCATTGTCTTTTTTTGTTTAAATGTAGGAAGCTTCTTGTGCTGGTATGTAACTAATTAGGTCACATAGCTCAGTTGGACCAGAACTTGGGGTCTATATTGTGGTAGTGCTGAAAAGAAACCCTACAAGTCAATGTGTATTGTCTGAGGTTTTTAGGCTAGGCCACTTACTTCCAGCCTTTTGCAAAGCACAATCCAATTTTCTTTCTTTCTCCTCAGGGTTCACAGACTTTTGCCAGCATTTTGTTCTGTTCTTCAGCAGAAGTAGCTCTACAGTGCTGATCAGATTAACAAAATGAAGAAATAGGATATCCACCCGGCTTTTATCTGAATAGCCCTTCAGTGATGAGCCTTTCAGCTCTGCATTTTTAAGTGTTATTTATACATGTTTATGATCTGAATTTCATTTATACTTGGAAACAAAGGTACTTGTAAAAAAAAAAAATTTACCTAATGAGAATAACGCTGATTAAAAAGGGAAATATCAGTGGTTTTATTCTCCTGCCCAGTCTTTTCCTGGCGTGAACGCTCTCTGCTCTTCTGAGCTCTTTGACTGGCACGTCTCCAGCAAGGCTTCGTCTCGTAGCCCATAAAGCTCTGGTTTCTTTGTGAAAATGCAGCTGGAGGTGATGACTTTGCAGAGCTTGCAGCCGTGGTACCGCAGGAAGGAAGATTTACGGTGTGCCGAGCAGAAAAATAAAACACTTTAGAGGTGTGGAGGAAGAAAAAAAAACGCATGCAAACTTCGTGGCAGAAGAAAGAAATAGGGATGGTTCTGGGAGGAAGCAATTAGCTGGTTGCTTTGCTAATCCACTGAAACCACTTAGATGAGACTTACAAGCGTCTCTACCGCCTACAAGCTCGCTAACTTAGTACCTGCACTGCCCACAAGTAAGTCATGCAGTAACTTCGTGCTAAAACCTTACATCCTTGCTTTGCTCCAGCGTGCAACTGCTGCCTGCAGAGTTTGCACAGAGTTGTTATCTCTTCCTGCCACCACTAAAATACCTTTCTTTGCTGCTTCTAAGAATTTAATCCAATTGCAGCAACGGCAAGAACTTACAAGAATTACGCCAGGGTGGCAGAGCCGTGACGGGTTCATGTTGTAATGCAGGGCTACGAGCGGTGCGGGGTGAGCACGTTTCTGCCTGCTGAATCACTGCCGCAGCGCTTCGCCACAGGTCTGGGAGCTGGCAGAGCAGCGTCCTCCCTGCCCCAGGCTCTGCTGGCGATGAGCAGCCTCGTGCCGATGTAGGATGCACGCCTCTGAAGGCAACACAAGGGGAAACAGCTCAGTAATACGGGATGTATATCCTGGCACAGCCTCTCCTGAAAAAGGTGGTCAGCTCTCGAGCTAAGGATGTTGCATGGTTTGTAATCAAACATTTCCTCACCTGTGTTTTCCTTCTCTGTGCTCAGTCCCCGCCGAGGTTTCTGGGGTTGTTCTCTCCCAGGTAAGGTCCTGGCACCGATTCCCTCCCAAAGGATGAAGGTTACTGGTCCGAGCTGGTTAGGGTTGGCAGGGACCTCTGGAGGTCATCTGGTCCAACCGCCCTGCTCAGGCAAGGTCTCCTGGAGCTGGAGCACGTCCAGATGGCTTGTGAACACCTCCAAGGGCAGCTCGTGGAGCTCTGCCCATGAATAAAACCAGAAGTTGTTTGTGGACTGTTGAGGAGCGAGCTTATTCGGAGTGGTAGACTTCAGAAAACACCTACCTTGCAGAGATGTGGCGACCGAGCTGGCAGTACTCTATGTAAATACCAGCTGTCCCTGTCTAATCGTACCTATAATTATGTGGAAAGCGAGAGGTTCATTCTCAAGGCTGTAGCGATGCAGTTAATTGTAAGTTAATTTGGAAGGGGTCATTATAAAGATGGAAGTCTTAACCTCTCGGTAAGTTATAATTAATTGCATCCATCCAGAAACTAAAAAGTGAGTCATGATCATGAAATGTAGACATTGAATTCCCTTTTTTTTTTTTTTTTTTTTAATAAAAAAGGAGTTGATACCTCAGTCTGGAATGGGACCCAAAGAAATTCCAGCTCAAGCTGAATGCTTTTGCCTCAGTGATGTTTGTTTCTTGTCTCTGAGCTGTGGCTGCTTTGGCTCCTGGACAAGAAAAAAAAAAAAAAAAAGCTTTGAAGGAAGGGAAAGGTTTCAGCCTTTCTAAGCAATGGAGATGGGACGTTGATCCATTGGTGTTTTTAATCATGTATCATGTGAGCAGTTCCTTCGGTGGCAGAGATCCAGCATCTCAGTTGTCTGCAGACTTGGCCGAGGAAGCATCGTGAGACCTGCTGGGTTTTGAATAGAGCCCGAGCAGGCCTTAGTATTGTGGATATCATGTGAGATAGTGCTGATGTTCAGAGGCTGAGATTTCATGTGGGGAGTACGCAGAAATGTGGGGTTTTTTTGCTTCCACAGTAAAGGTGGAAGTAGCTTTCGTTTCCGGAGGGGAAAACCAAATTTCCTATTTCTTCCCTCCATCAGTTCCTAAATTCAGTTACCTGCTCCAAAATCATCTTCTGTAGCACCCAATGTAAATAGCATGTAGATTATTCTGAAAGTCACTAGCTGGGAAATAATTCGTAAAAATACCTTAAATTAAGCTCTCGAGCTTCCTTGGCATGCTCGCATTTGTAACGACGGTATTGCAGGTGGTGCTGTCAGGGTTGGACGAGGGCGACAAGCAGCCAAGGTTTGCTTTCGTGCAGGCAGCTCACAGCAAAGCCATACTGCCCTGCTGGGCTCACACTGCTGGGTTTGCAGTCCCCAGTGCGTCTCTGGGGTAATTCCTGCGATCCTCTTGCCCTAAATGATCACAGATTTTTCTTTTTTTTTCCCTTCCGTTAGTTGTCAGCTGAGGAGGAGACAGTATGCCTGTCTTCTAGGGTAATTCTGAGATTTCAACCTTTAGCAAAATTTGCCATACTCCATGTTATAATGGAGTTGTCTTTTCTAATAATAGGAATATTTGTGTTATAGGTGGTCAGATATCTTAGTCCAGAATGAATGCATCCCCAAACCTTGCGATAGAAGGGAGGGAGATATTAATAACAAAATGTAAGAGCCCAATTTGATCGTGGATATTGAAATACTTTGTATTTTGAACATTAGCTGCCGCTTGCATTCTTGAACCTTGCCAATATGCCAGACATCTTCCTGTTCCTGAGAAGATTTGCATGGGATTTTATGCTCCCTAATAACATATTAGCAGTGTTTGCAGCACTGAATGCACCCTCAGGCTAAGAAAGCAGCCTGCCCCGCAGCAGCTGCTGCTCACAGTGCCCAGACAGAGTTGCTTAGATCCTAATGCAGAGCATTGCGCTGATACCTGCAAAGGTGAAGTCTGTACCTCCAAAAGCTTGTAGGATGAAGAGGCTGTGGAGCAACGTGTTAGAAAGGAGAAGCTGGAATTGGAATATGTTCACTTAGATGCTGCGGGTTAGGTAGGTCAGCATCTAGGAATCCATGGGGTTTGTTCAGGTCTGTGCCTTAGATTTGCTGTGAATTTCAGCAGATTTTGTTCTGAAGATTTTATTGGCTCTAACAAATTCAAAAAATGTTGCCAAGCTGCACAAAAGTCATTAATCCTTGTTTATTGTCAGGGTTAATGCTTAGGAAGAGCTTAATTCTTTGGGGAAGTGCGTTAACGAAATCCATCCTTGCAGAAAAATGAAATTAATTTTTATCAAAAAGAAACTGATTTGATAACTTAGTCCGTCCTGGCACCTCCAGGCCAACTGGAAACTAATTACAACGTAACAGTGGTTTCTCTCTTGCTGTCTTCCCCATCTGTTTATTTAAAATAATAATAAAATGGCCATAACTTAAATCTCTCTGCTGTTTTGCGAATGATTATGATTGAGATTATAACTGAAGGTTTTGAGCACATTTTTAATCGGTAATGTAATGAAATATAACGAGTTTATATTCAGGCTTGAAAATTATCTGTTTATGTGACCTCAAACAGGAGCAGAAATCATATACTGAAGCAATTCCTAAATTAATTGTGTTTTAAACCATGCCATGTGAAGACCTTTTAAAACTTATTTTAAAAATTCAGTCCTTTTAAATGCAGTAAGTAAAATGTATGATGAAGATAGAAGTACAGCAGGAGATCTTTGTCCTTCCTCGAAAGGAAACCTCATTGAATTAGCTGAGTTCCAAGCCGTTGCAGCCTGTTCTTATGGGAGCCTCATGCCATTGATGCTTGCAGGGAATCTTTTTAATTGCTAAACCAAGTGAGTATATTTAAATTATGGCTTTCCCTTTGCAATACTTGCTTTGTAGCCTTTTTCTCATCCCGCATGCTAAACGTTGCGAGAAAACCCATCCTGATGGTGCATTTGAAGGCACCACAGGGTTTCTTCCCTGTTGTCAAACCCTCCTGTTCAAGGTGTTTGAGTGGCAGGTGGGGAAGGACCCCGAAATATTCTTAAAAGCTCACTTTGGAGTGACTTGTGCTTTTGTCATGGTGTTGTTTTTTGACCAGGTGGCTGAAGCAGCCTCAACACAAAGCAGATCACTCAGGATCGCCTGCCTGGTTGAACTGACTCGGCAGAGTGGCTGTTTTCTGAATTGGTTGTGAACTTCGACATTTTGTTTTATTTTGTATTTTAAAGGTGTTTAGTCCAGTAGTGTGTGCTGTGTAACAAAAACAAATACCTGGACCGTTGTTACCTTTAAAAGCAATAGGAAGAAATGACAGGAGAAGCAACAACTTATTTAAATCGGTTTCTTACAGTTGCTCGCAAGAAAGGAAAGAAATAGCTTATGAATGGTGGAAGCAAAGAGCAGCACTGACCTTGTGGTAAGGTATCACCTTCATTTTTGGACAATTGTGTTACTTCAGGAACAAAGTTCTGCAGAATTAATTCCTATGCATATACTTTACCCTATTAGGGGGATGATGCACCATTTCTTGGTCTGTGAAGGAGCAGCAAACAACTGCTTTTTCTTTCCTATCTTAAAAAGAAGATAAAATGCTGTGTATTGGTTTGTATTCACATATCCCAGATCTTCTGCAGGTTATCTTCTGCTTTGCTGCATCATCAAGACTGCAGTCGTCTTTCTGTAGTGTTGCGGGGAGCACAGATCTCATTCCTGCTGAAACGTTCTTGTCTGCAGATCAGTTACTAATTTTAGGGGTTGGAGGCAGTTGTTGAATGCTGTGCTGTAGTTGTAACACCAAGCCAATGCGTGAGGCTGGCCAGGAGGTTTGTACGTTGTCCAAATTTTAAAGGAAGTAAATAGTCTCCTAAGCTTTTCAGAATGGCTTTGGGAAGGATGCCCGTCGAAGGAACAAGGATTGGGAGGAACGCCTCGGTTGGGCTTTGTCTCACCCAACATCTCGGCGATTTTCTGATATCCAGGTTTGGGCTGCTCCTGTGGTTCCTGAGGCGTGTTGCACGCCCCACGCTGATGAGAACCATTGCTGTAGGGGATGTGTATATATATGTACGCATCCTATACCCCTCCAAATCCCTGGTGTTACCTGTGGTCTGCAGCCATTGTTTCACCACGCGTCCTGCAAACGTGATGGGCGTAAGCTGCCCATGCTTGTGCCTCTGAGCGCTGCTTTTCTGAGCCAAGTCATCCCCTTTTTGGCCTTTACTGAGTCTGAATAGCACCTTTCCGCCCTTGAACTTCCATGTACGGGGTGCTTATTTAAGTTACAGAAGACCAACCCCAACCTTTAGCATTGCCTAGGAGAAAACAGCATCTTCTGTCATCTTGGGTGGATTCTCCCTTTTTGGAGGACACGATTCCTCTGCCCCGATGTGCCTGCCTTGCGTGACCACAGGTGCTGTTAATGTTTTAGTAATTCGGAGCTACTTAACCAATGATTTGGAATCCTTCATGGAATCAGCAGAGGGAAGCGAGTACGTGACAATTCTGCCTGCTGGCTGACACCTCTCCCTGAAGCTATAAAATAGCTGTGAGTCTTGGAGGACCCCCCCCCCCCCCCCCCCCCCCCCCCCCCCCCCCCGGAAAGTTTGTCTTGCCGTTTAGCAGTCGGAACAATGCAGCCGTGGAGAACTTCAAAGTGACTTTGCTTTGACAGCAGTAGGATCCAGGTTCCTTCCTGTAAACACTCACTTTTCGTGGCTCAGATCCCTTGTTTTTAAAAGCGCTTTATTATAACCCACCTCGTATTCTCTGCCCGGGAGTTTGGCGGTGTGCGTGATCCTCCTGGGCTGCGCTTTTCTTCACTTGTGGGGAAGCCAACTTCATCTCCCCACGTGCTTCGTGCGATAGGCTGGATTGAATTGTTTTTACATTAATTTTTTCTTCTAATGTCGCCACGTTTTATAACTTATTTCCAGCGATTAAAGGGAGGCCTTGCACGCAGAGGCAGCAATGCAAAAATACCGCGCTTATCTCATCAATCGCTGCTTCGGGATAGCGTGCTCTGTTTTATCAGGGTTTTAATTAGAAGCGGTTGAGGATCTGATGTGGGTAGAAACCGTATTTTTTGATCGTCGCAGACTACTTATTGCAGTGGGAGACAGGCCACTGATAACTGGTGCCAGCCCAGGGCGATGCTGGTTTGACATCGCTCGCTTCAGCTGTGAGTCTCACGTGGGAAATAGGGGGCATTGAGTTGTTTGAAACCACAGCGATATTTTCTAGCAGTTTACGCAATATTATTTCATTATTTTCCCTCTTCTACCTTATCCTGCTTGTTTACTGATGTTGTGTGCTGATCTGCTGGCACTCCAGACTGGTCTGATACCACAGAGGATGGTCACTGATCTTTTGGGGTTCCCTGCTCCAGTGGGGTATCGCTGTTGCCCTGTCCATGGCAGAAAGGTGACGTGCAGGTTGGCAGACTTTCTATCTAGCCAACAACCAAAAACTAGAAAGAATTTTAATTTCTAGCCTTTGCTATTTGAAAGTGAGGGGGGTTTGTTTGCTTGGCACCAGTCATTCTGTGAAAAGAAAACTGTTTTCTGAGCTGCAGCCTTGCGTAGCTGCTCCTTGCTGTCTGTGTTTCACTCTGGGAATTTTTTAGAATTGTTCAGTAAAATATTTAGTCCCCTGATGCAAACCCGATACAAAACAGAAGTCTTTGTCACATAGTTTTAGGTCAGTAATATTAAATAGCTTTAGCTGCTTATCCTTTAGTTGTTTTTTTATTATTTTTTAATTTTTATTTTGGATTTGCTTATTGATGTAAAGGTTTAGAAGTAGAAGACCCCTTACCATAAGGTTGAGTATACAATGTGATGTTTTGGGTATGATACCTGCTGACTGCATGTATTTGTCCCACTGCTTAAATTACTGCTTTTTGCCCAAATACGTCTTCATGTCATAGGCTTTAGAGACTGAAGGGTCTCTTCTATGCACATAATGTAAATGGTGAAATACTTCTCTTGTTGGAGCTACCACGTGGCTTTCTTGTAAGTCTGGTCATCGTTTTGGGAAGTTGCGTTGTGAAAAGGGAAAGATGTCTTAAGAACTAAGTGCTCAAAAGCCTGAGACTAGAGAAACACAAATTAGGAATTACACATCTGTTTTGTAACGGCAGAGGCTACGGGCTGTTGGAGCGAAGCGCGGCAGGGAGCGGGGGGCTCTGGTTTGCAAGCAGCAGAGCCTTGGCCAGAAGGAGCTGGGGTGGCCAAGCACAAGGTGAGGGGTATAACCGTGCAGCTGGTGTTACAAGGTCAGCTTACCTGTCTTGCTTTAACATCTGTCTAGCTTTAATTCCTCTGAATATGTCGAGGACATGATGGGTAGTAGTTTTACAGGGCCGTGCGTGGTTACAGAGCAGGTATGAAAGGTAAGTGGCGTATTGAACGGATTCAGTTTTATTGCACACTGAGTCGTGAAAATTGAAATCAGCTTTTACGCAGGCTGTGTGACCGTGTCTAGCATCCTCCTCGAAGCCTCTGCTCATCCCCGTTCGACAAGCTGGTTGTGTTGGCGTTAGCAAACGAACCTCAGTTAACTCAGCGGCTGAAAGGAAGGCTTGATTTGGGAGAAAGCAGGGCAAGCACTGCTACGAGGTCCAAGAAATACAGCCTCCCTCCTCCTGACTTCTTTCTAAAAGCTCTTAGATGCTAGACAAAATGACTGGTGTTGTGAAACCCTCTTCCTTAGATTGGCATGACAGGCCATAAAACATGTAGTGGGGAGGGAGGATAAAGGAAGCCTCCGAGCTCTGTCCCTGCTGCCAACAAACGCGGCCTCGGGTAAGTTACCATTCCTCTTTATCAAAGCCATACAGCGGGAACAATGCAAGAGGCTTCAAGAGACTTTCCGTGCTTTTCTGTTACTGAGAAAGGAAAAAGAAAAGCTTCACATTTAAATCGTACGGGTTTCGTGTGGTTTGTGATAAAGCAGGTAGCTGGATTAACGCCGTTGAAGCAGGTGACAAATGCACTCACAGACCCGGCCGCTGTGTAATGGAAGCTTTGTAAAACCTGAATGTAGGTTTTTTTGACTCATGTCTATATGCTGTGATAGTTTGATAGCCACGCTTAACAACCTAAAGCATTGCACAGCAAGCGAGTTTACTGGGCGTGAAAGACAGCTTGCTTCAACGTGTGCTGCTGGCTGATAAATACAATCTCCAGGCTCATTAATTAAATTAAGCAGGCTTATTTTGAATTAAGGCTTTCTTTGCATGAAATACAATCACGTTTAGAGGTGTACTTTGTGGTTTTCATTCCAATGAACACGTGCTACGAGGGGTTGTGTGATATTTGAGAGGCTTTGAGTCTCTCTGAAGTGCTCCTAAGTCACTGGAGAAAATCCATTTAGCAGTTGAACTTAAGGACTGTCCCCATTGGAAAAAAACAGATAACTTGGTGAAGATGTTAAGAGATTTGATTTTCTGCTGCTAATTTCTGATGGGTTTGCTCGGTGATTTTGGGCAAAGGCAATTGCCTGATGTCTGAAGGGAAGCCTGGGCTTGGCACAAGCTTTGAAAATCTTACAGAGGGGCTCGAGAGTTTTGAAAGCTTTTGGTATCAGAATCCTACTTGAAACCGTATTGCAGCTAAAAATCATATCAGGTATTCTTCGAGTTTCTAGTGCGTATTTATTTCCAAAAAGCTGTGGGGAGTTGCAGCGTTGGCAGCCTTTCAAGCGATCTCTGACAATACGGCTTTATGCCTTCTAACATATTTTCGCTTCCTTTCTTTTTGCAAGTCATGTTTTAACCAGATTTCTTTCCTTTTCAACTCTGGAAGGCAAATGTACTGTTTGAAGCAGCGTGTTGTACTTGGAGAGGCTGCATTTTCCTCTCATTCTGGGGAACAATAAATGGAAACTTGCATGTTTGGCGCTGCACGGCCCAACTCTTCCTCTGGGAGCGTTCAGTCGTGAAATTGCTGATGGGAAAATCAAAGTTCAAGGAAAAAAATAGAGGGGTAAGGAGGGAGATGGAAGCAAGGGAAGGTCTTTTCAGGTGCTGGCTTTTAACATACAGCCAAACACAAACAGCGTGGCTTGAAGCTCTTCTGCGTGGGCCAAGTGTGTTTGAATTCTTTCCTGCACAGACTTTGGAAAGCCTAAAAACCTCTCCGGTTTTAGTATCAGGCTCACACCTGACTCTGCGTGGTGCCAGACAGCGCGATCAGCTGGGAAGGTGAAGCTGTATTTCTTCGTGCCATGCCAGATCTGCAAAAATATTAATTTTTGGATTGTATTTTGTGGGTGTTTGGGGGGGAGAACTGTACAGAACCTCTCCCCTCCTTCTGATTTAGAAGCGTAGCGTTTCTGTAAGGGTCATTGTTCACCGGGGACTGAATTCCTGGTCACTTCTGTTAACCAGCACTATAGCAGCAGTGCATGGCATTGTCCCATTCACTCCAACGCTGCAGGAACTAGAGTGAGAGCAGGTCGCTGGCGAGGACCGATGCCTCTGCTTCTCCTGTGCTTGTCCTGGCAGTGACAGCTCACGTTGCAGCCCTGCGAGCAAGGAGTTAGGACAGCAAACTCCACGTTGCGCTGCGGTTAAGTGAAGCACGGTAAGAAGCTGCTATCGATTGTTACTTACACAAAGCACTTGGGTGTGACGCCCCATCTTCACACTGCTCTTCTCCATCCTGTGCCTAAAATAGCACCGTGAACGTCTGCGTGACTCGGTTCTTTTGGGAGCTGGTTATGAAACCAAGCTTGAACTGTTCTGAGAGCATGGACAATGCTAGCACGGTGGTAACCGTCACCGCAGTACCTGCAGAGGGAAACTTTATCACGGTGTCCTGGCTTTTGTAGCATCAAATGGCAAAATTGGATATCCAGCATCTTTTCTCTGTTTGTGGTTATGCTTGGACAGCCTCATTCAATCAGCTGCACGAGCGAACACTTAGGGATTTTCTAAGCCAGAGTGACCAAATTATGCTAATTAGACATCTTGTCTGTTTTGTTACGCTGGCTGCAGAACAGTAATGAGGGGAAGGGAATACCGTCAGGTTGATTAAGGCACAGAACTGACTTACCTAAAAGCTGTCATCGTTCTCCTGTATATGTCTGAATACTTAGACTTTAGTATATCCTTTCTGCATATGTTTGGTTTTGTGTCGCTTAAGAGGTAGACATAAAATACACGGCCCGGTGTGGAAGCTATATGAAGGAGCCAAGCAGAAGTTTTTTTGCAGTTTGTTTCTCTTTTAAATGCTGTCAATAAATTGACAATCTCTGACGTTCGTTTTACACAGTTGCTTTCCTGTAGTGGTTCTAGAAATGCAACACCTCTTGTTCTGCAGGGTACAGCAAACACGCACATAATATTGCAGAAAACTAAATGCAATAGAGAAATTCATAACTTCTCAGGGTATTGCTGCTTGTGAATTCTCCTTTTGAGCACAGCTGTCCTAAGGCAGGTTTTCTGTACAGAAAAATAATTGTGTTTACATGGCTGAGCATTTCATGTGTTAAAGCCTCATAATTGAAGGTGGTTCCAAGAAAAAAATGCTGGTTAAATAACCCCAAAATCAGTTAAGATAGCTCATCCATTAAAATCAAGCAGTAGCTGGGGACAGCAAGGCGATATGCTGAAGTCTGGTTTTTGAGGAACTTACTCAGCTGGAGCATGTGATCTTTATATGAATTTCCCTTTGCTCCTCTTTCCTCTTATATACTTTGTCATGTGTTATGTTCAGTTCCTGTGATGTCCACAGGCTTTTATCTGAACGTCTGATACTAATTTCACATGTGTTTGGTGGTTTTTATCAAAGCAAGCTACTAGGTTTTGTCCTTTTGCAAAAAATGCTGGAGGGAAAGACTTTTATTTTTTATTTCAGGGCTGTGTTTTGGGGAATACAACTGCTAACAAATCATTTCTTTAGCAATACAGGCTTCATCCCAGCGCAGCTGACCTTGGGTAATCTCCCCACCTGCCTGCGAGGTAACAGATTCTCCAGTCGTGTTTCCTGCTGGCAGGCGGAGGAGGGATGAAGAAGCACATCCAAATGAGTTGTTTTCAACCTGGGTTTTTAGGACTGATGCTAAGAGGTGGGCATGAGTATCATGCATGGCTACTAAAGGGTCTGAAGAAGAAAGAAGGTCTACTGGAAATCATTTGTAGGTGCTATAGTAGCTAAGTAACTTGACTTCTTTATCACTATAGCTCCAGCCATTGGCACTGAGGTTTGCATCGTGCTCTTGCCAGCAAGAGTGGGGAATCTGGAAAAGGAAAGTACAGACAGGGCTGTTTAAAATGATTTAACCAGGGGATCTGTGTGTCTCCCGAATCTCAGCCCTGGGCTCCAGATGAAATAAACAATGCGGTAACTCTCCAAGATAATTTTGGCAGACCTTCTGGCTGTCGGGTTTCATTTGTTGTGTGTTTTTTTTTCCTTTCCTCCCCTTCTATGTTCCATTAGGAAATAATAACTACATGTTGTCTTCTCCTTTACGCTGCAGATTTTCAGTTTCTGTCTTAAAATACTTGCTAGCTGGCGGAGTTGGTGGGGTACAACAAACTTGTTTGTGTGCTAATCACAAGTGCTGTTTTGTGGTTTTCGGTTTTTTTTTTTTTTTTTTTTCTCCCACCACATTAATTGCTATTATGAATTTTTGGTGTTCTGTAGTGTTAGGGAGTGTGAGCTCTGTGGAACAGCTGATCTGCAAACACACTCCAGTTTATTTTTGGCGGGGCCACCAGTCCACTTTCATGCGATAACTTCCTCTTGGAGAGCCCTCTTTCCTTTTCCTAGCCTCCACCAAAACACAGGTAGACCTTGAGGATAATAATTTCCTTTTAAGCAAGTTGTGCGTGTGGCTTTTTTTTTTATTTTGTACGGAAGTGGCATGCGACTTGCTTGATACATCTGCACAGTTTGGGGGAGTTGCAACTGGGAAAACATCCAGTGGAAATGAAGACTTGGATTTAACTGATGTACGTGGTCTAAGAGTAAGGAGCTGCAGCTGCTGCCCATTTGAGTTTCTCTGCCTGCCCTGTGTAGCATTTAAACTTGAATGGGAAGGGGTATAATCTTTTTGGTTACAACCTGCTTGTTTCTTATTGCCAAATAGTTTAACTGGTAATGATACAAATTGGAAAGAGGACGGCTGACTTTGAAATTCCACATTGAGTTATGTTCCCAAGCGCTTCGCTGGTTGGTTTTTTTTTTTTCAGTCTGTTCGGGAAACTGCCTTGTGAATTTGCATGGATGATCCAGTAACCACGGAATCCAGCCGTGACATTTCTAGAAGTGTGCATTTGATTTATGGCTCACGATTTGTCATCCCGGACAAAGTATCGTGCATTAAGCATTAGCCGTATTGTGTAGTTTCACACTAACAGAAATCTTGGGTTTTGGCTATTGGCTTCTCAAACTTGTCTGATGTCTTTTAGATTTGGAGAAACAAAATCTGTGTTTGTTGCTTCAAATTGTTGGAGCAGAGGTAGGTCCTGTTCATCCATTGGGATTCCAGAGCCTGCCTATTTCTCAACGTAGATGCTCATAACTGCTTTTTGTAATTCAGATTAAATGCAGGTATCATTTAGCATATATGAAATCTCTAAATTTGGTTTATCATTAGCAAAAATAATGCTTTTCTCAGAGATGTGCCTGTTTAATTAGAGTAGTTCTTGGGATATGTGTAGGAACATCTGTTTTTATTATTTTTTGGAGGGATGCTGCTGTGAAAAGTGCTAAATCACGATTGTGTGCTATCGAGTGCTTTTGCATGTGCTGTCCCATATGAATCGCAGGCAAGCAGGCAACAAGTTGCATCGAAAAGCAAGAAGTTTCTGGGAGACAACCAGCAGGGAATTTAGAAGTTCAAAGGTAGAATTCAGCAGAAACCCTCATTTGGCTCCTCGGGACATGTGAAAGCCCTACATCTCCTTACTGTTTATGAATACCTGCATCTGGCTGTGAATCGTACAGCAGCAGACTTAAAATAGCTCCTTCCCAACACAGACCTGGCATCAGGAGCCGACGAATGTGGTCCCACCTCCAGGTGTGTTTGAGGAAAAGACAAGGCTCAACTGCGTACATGAGACTAATGAATTACCACGCTATTATGGAAATAATCACGGAGACCACAAAATATTAAACACTTTTCCGCGTGGCACATCCCACACGCTGTATCCCAAACAGAAAGCTGGGAAAGGAAAAGAGAAGCTTAAGCGAAACCAGCTGATTGCTGCTAGCAAGTATCTGCTGTTAGAGGCTACTGTGAAAGAAAAGAGTGCATGGAGGTAAACACTAGTTCACATGTGAGGTTAGAGCTGACATTTTTCTTGTTTTAGGGTTTTGGACTTCCAGACTTTCAGCTTTTTGCAGAGAGTGTTGTGCCCACCTCAAACATATGCTGCATCTGCATTCACTTCATAAAGAAGTAACACAGCGTTTGCTTGTGACTCCAGGCTTTTAGTAACAATAGAATTATTTTTAAGAGTTGCGCATTTAGAAGAAGAATTAAGAAGTATGAGCAATAAATTTTATAAGGGTCCAACAAGACAATGTGGTTGATCCTCCAGGCTCTTGGGTTCTTTCCCCCCTTTAATTACAATGCCTTATGGCAGAATTGCCTGGTAACACTTCAGAAAACCATTTTTTCTATAGCTTTTACAAAGAAGGTGAAAACCACCTCTGTACCACCAGACCAGAAGCTATTTCGAGAGCAGATTCCCCCTTCTTCTAGAGCACTGACAGTTTTAACAAATGAACGTCTTACAGGGCTGCAGGACGCTGGCAGCGGTGAGACGTGAGCTATTCCTACGTTTTCTGCAGCGCCTGCGCACGCGTTTGGTATTCATCATTCCTGACAGTGGGAACCAGCACACGGGTCTCAGTTTCTCGGTGATTGATCGCTCAGTTCACTAGGACTTCATGTAAAGCTATTTTATTATGGCAATGTTCCCAGAAAAGCCAAACAGTTGTTATTAGCCAAGATTGGACGTTGTGGATGCTTTAGCCCAGAAAAATCTTCTGAGCTTTGAATTCACGACTGATGCAGCATCTGTCCTGGAGGTGCTGTCTGTTTGTTCCCTGTGGCCAAATTAAGGCTTGCTCGTGCAGTATTTTGTGTCAGCCAGCTCCGTGGCTCCCTGGTTTTCAGGACATTTTGCCAAATCCCTTTTGAGGTTCTTTCTATGGTAAGTGGAGGGATCGGTACCTAATAGCCTCGTAACTCTGTCCTTGGAGCCCAGGACATTTGAACACACAATGAACTTTTAATTAGCCTCTGTCATTCAGCACACATGTAAGTCTGTCATGAAAAGGACTTCTTTTTAAAGTATCTACAGCCACGAATGCTTTTTGCTTCAGAAACAGCGTTGTGAAAAGGTCGAAGGCTCCTTTTTAGGCTGACAGCTTTTTGGAGGGAGAGGCGTTGAAAGGGATTTCAAAGGAAAAGGCCTGCTGGGGAGATAAACAGCTCCGTGGTAAGAGGAGTGCAGGAAGCAAATAGATGGTGTTGCCTGTGAGAAGCTCTTAGAAGTAAGTAATTAGCGATAAGAGCGAGGAAGGAGGAAATCTGGTTGGCAGCTGCTGCGCGCTCAGCAGCGCCTCTGACCTTGGCCTAGAGGTGCCTCGAAGCTGCTGGGGGATGAGAGGTTTGCTGGGGGGGGGGATCACAGAGTTGTAGGGGTTGGAAGGGACCTTCAGAGACCATCGGGTCCAACCCCCCTGCCAAAGCAGGTTCCCTAGAGCAGGCTGCCCAGGCAGGCGTCCAGACGGGCCTTGAATGTCTCCAGAGAAGGAGACCCCACAGCCTCCCTGGGCAGCCTGTCCCAGCGCTCCGTCACCCTCACCGGGAAGAAGTTCTTCCGCATGGTGGTGCGGAACTGCCTGGGCTCCGTTTTGTGGCCATTGCCCCTTGTCCTGTCCCCACAGACCACTGAAAAGAGGTTGGCCAAATCCCTCTGTCTCCCACACCTCAGGTATTTATACACATTGCTAAGATCCCCTCTCGGGCTTCTCTTCTCCAGGCTGAACAGCCCCAGGTCTCTCAGCCTTTCCTCACAGGGGAGCTGCTCCAGGCCCCGTATCATCTTTATGGCCTTAAGGGATGAGAGCTTTGCTGCTGGGTTTGCCGAAAATCCACGGGCAATGCCTCTGGGTCACTTCTCATCGTGTGTCCTGTGTTCAGGTATTATTTCACGTACGTATTCCAAGCTGATACCAGATCGCAGGGCTGTTGTTGGCACTGTCTTGGTGCCTGCTAAGGGCACTGGGAGCTGTGTCCCCATCCCAGGGGAGCTTTTTCCTCCCCCTGCAGCAGGACAGCCCCGGAGCTGAGATCCCACAGGTTGTTGGCCGGAGTCCAGAGCGCAGGAGGTCGGCTGGCAGGAAAGCACCCGGTGGGGATTCAGTCTGACACCGTTTATTTGGGTAAAAGGGATAACTGGTGGCGCACGGTGCGTGTTTCACCTTGCTGAGTACCTGAACCCGTGCCAAATCTGCGAAATGATAACTTAATCCGCAATTGCTCCCTACAGCGCTGTAGGCGATACTCTCTGAAAGGATGTTTTGTCAGCCAAAACGGATATATATAGCGTTACCAACCTCAGCTACAATGCCTCTTCCAGCTAGGTAATTTCTGAATTAATTTGCGGCCAGATGCTTTTATATTATCTGCGTTGTGGCTTCTGCAATTGGTACCACTAGTTGTGCGTCTTTGCTAATCCACGTTACTGATTTATTTATCTTTTCAGCATGAATAAATTACCAAAAATAGCGTACAAGCCTTTAAGCAACTGCCATATGTGGTTTTGAAGGTGATGGGTGCTGGTACAAGTGTTCAGTGAAAGATTTTTTTTTATATATAAATAAAGGTTGTTGGAACAAGAAGTACAGAATAAAAGATTATTCAAAATGACCTTCCCTGTTAAATATTTCAGGATTATCTGGCTCCCCAAATGAGAGCTTTCAGCTGGAACGCAGTGGGCATGAGAGAACTGCAGAGCTTTGAAATAGTTACGCGGTGTGATGAGTCAAGAATAGTTCACCAAATATTTCCAACACTTAAAAATGGCCACGGAGATTTGCTGAGGTGGGAGGGAGAAGAATAGACAAAGCAGATAAGTCAGTTCCTCTTTCGGACAAAAGCTGAATTTAGGAAATTTAAGGGCACGGGGAAATGCTACGGCGAATTGGTAGCACTCAGGCAGAAATAGTTTGGGCTTCTCCCCCCAGATGCTGAAGAAATTCTGCAAAGAGAAAGAAATGGAAATGCTAAGTACCCAGGCGGTGTTTTAGTCCTGCTAAGGGCTGCAGCACCTTGGGGCTGTGCCGGGGCTGTGGCTGTGCATTCATCTGCCCCTTGTCCGTGCCGTACACATTGCGAGCCCGCAAGGCTTTACCCTCTAACCTCCAGGGCTCCGTCTCCCATTTTCACTCCAAAGACTCTTTTTTTTGTTGTTGTTTTCAAAACAAGTTCTTTATACTATTCGCTTTTGTGCAGCTCTAGGTTTAAGAGAATTAAGTGTTTGCCTGGAGCACTATGACATTTTCTTCCAGCAGTCCGGAGCCATTAGCAAGGCATATATGGGACATGGGAGCTGAGCTGTCGTGGGGAAGGCTTGCCTCTAATTTTCATAATACGCTGCATTTTCCCTTCGCTTTTCAGCAAGCAGGTCAATTACAGCTTATTCTCCCCAAAGACTTCCCACCCACGTGCTGGGAAAAGAGCAGCTGATTTCCGAGTCCTGGAGCAGCTCGGGTAGGAAGGGACCTGCCTTAAAGCTCATCCCGTTCTACCCCCCGCCAAGGGCAGTGATGCCACCCACTGGGTTTGAAAGCTGCACTGAGGATGAGGATTTCTTTACCATGGCAGGCAGAAGAGCATCTTGATGCAAAAATATTACCCAAAAAAACAGACAAAAAATTTATTTCCTCATGCCAGGTAATCTAGTAGTCAGGTTGCAGTCCTGAGAGAATATTATAGTTTGGAACAATGTCAACAGAAAATTATTCCTCCTTTTCATAGCAGGATTATGGGTAGGTGAGGGAAGCAATCCCTTCTTAAAATCTTTTGTTAACACTGACTTTGCAGCTGCTGAGCTGTTTGAGTGAATTTGGATAGAAAAAGTACTGCGTAGAAAGGGTTGAAATCTTCGTGAACAAGAAGTAACGTATCAGTGCATGCCAAATATTTCATGTTTCTGCTGACGTTCGGCATCTGGCAAATGTCAGAGCAGGTATTGATGGCTGCCTGCTGTATTATCGTGCTGTTATCAGTGAGTGGAGCTAGCCGAAATGGATCGGGGGAATATAGACACTACTGAGAGGGTGGTGGTCGGAGGGGAGGGGAGGTGTGTAGTCTGTTCTCTTGGGAAGAGCAAAAGGTAGTCTAACACTTTTTGTTTTGAAAGATATGAATGCTAATCTTACTGTAGGCAAATGATCGAAGCTCCTAATACATGAAGACTTTCTTAAAGTGCTGTTTTTGAGATGCCGGTATGTTGACAAGCTGCTGTGCTCAGACTGTGTTTTATAGAGCAGTTCAGACACGTCGTGCTGTTCTTTTACCTCCCAGGCTCCTTGGGCATCAATGGGCTGATAGCACATAGAGGTTGTGCAACAACCTCTTCCTTATCGCTATCATCGTGGAATGTGTACGTGCTGAAATAAGGAAATTCAGGCAGTTACTGAACCATGGAAGCAAGACAAGTATCTCTTATGCTAATGACCAAACCTTTCTGCCTGCAGCCCTTCTCTTCCCCCCCCTACGCAAATAGATCAACATCATTTGTGATTTCCAGCGTGCGTGTAGTTTTAAATACTGCCTGACTCCACTAACGTGGAGCTGGATCCAAAGCACGCCGTGCATAGACTTGCCAGTTGACAATAAAACCCTTTGCAGAGCAGCTGCCTAGTTCTGGAGGCACCGAAAATGGCTCCGAGGTATAAACTTGGGCACCGTGCACGTGCTCTTGAACACCCAAACACCCAGTGATGGTGAAACTACACGGAGGTTCAGAAACTGGATGGTATATCCAACGAAATTCCCAACCTCGGAAATACGTTGGGTGTGCACCCAGCACACCACTGAGGTTGAGCTCTTTACAAAAGACAGCCGCAACAATTTTCTCTGTTGAACTGCAGCTCTTTCAGATGTTGTCTGCTTGCCTCCTCAGATAGGCATCCCCTCGAGGAAGATGTTATTTGAAGACAAGAAGGTAAATTTTTGGAAGTGGAAGACAAGGTGATGGAGGCAGTATGACTTGCTGCTTAGCCCACCAAGCTGGAAGGTGTTTCCTCAGCTGCAGCCTTTGTGGCTATCTAATATGAACTGCATGGGTAATCATGAGATAAATGACTGAGTTCTTTTGGGATGTGGACAACAGAAAATGTGTAATAGTAGGTATTAGAATATGGAGTTTATTCATATCTGAGGGGATTCAGTGGAAAGAGGAGATATGGAATTAGCAAGCACTCAGATGCACTTAACCACAGAATAGACACCTCTTCTACACACTGTATTTAGGGGGAGTTAGTGAACATTTAAAACAAACAGCAAACATTACCAAAATGTAATGTTCTGCATGTACCACCTCTGCATTGAAGAGACCTTGTGGCAATTTCTGCAACTTGTAGCGATGGTGAGGGGGGAGAGCTGCTCGGCTGCTCTGGAGGCTTGATGCCTGCATGACTCCAGATGCTTTCGTACTGCTGTGAGTGGCTCGTACTCTTTATCACGGGCTATTCTTTTTTTTCTTCTTCCTGGTCTGAGGCTTGAGAGGTGTAGATTATTATTATTTTTTATTATTTTTGGCAAATGATAAGGGAAGTGCATGTTCGTGCTCCTATCTCTGTCCCTCTTTCCCACCTTTATTTTCTACTCCCAGCTACCCGTAGACTCTCCGTAGAAACTTCTGTGGATGTCAGCAAGTTTTCCTTTCCGAAGGAAGGGGGCATTGATATTTCTCCAGCCATGCACAAGGGCAGGGCTGTCCCATGCAGTTTCTATCTCTCAGTGGTACAGACATCACGGTGGCTTGCTCCAACTTTCTCCCTTTTGCTGAGTCTTTAAGAAAAACCGCCTTGCATCAAGGAGTTGCGGTAGGCCTTGAGATAATTTTCCAGTCAGAAGAAAGGCAAATCTTTCCAAAATGCTCCAGGTGACTGAAAACGGATGCAGAAAAAGTTGCTTTGAAAGGTTTTTCCCAGAAGAGTCGGTACTGGGTCCTCTGTCTTGGTGGCTGTGCCGTAACGAATGCCCGTGCTGAGGTCAGAAATACGAGGTGTAGACATATGGCATGGCTGCGTGATGCTGGGAAGGCCTCTCGGGATGCTCTGTGTTAAATTTATGGTGAAAATGCTCTTTGTGTTTAAAGTCTTTTTCCCCTCTTTGAATATTCTTGGTGTATTTGATTGCAGAGTTGAATAAATTGTTGATACAGAATTCAAACATTCGTGTTTGTCATGTGAGCTCTTGTGAATCCCACTTGCCACCCAAGGAAAACATATTCCTTGTACTTTTTCGAGGAAAAACCTACAATTTAAAGGTGGGCACCTTAAAATCTGACAGTGAAGAAGGAAGAGGTAGGGAGGGCTGAACACAGTTTTTGCAGCGTTTCCTGCATGGTGAATTGTCAACTTGCTCAAAAAAAAAAAAAAAAAAAAGCTAAAAATATCCCAGAATGGTGCTGTTCTGACATCGGGACTTCGTGGCATGGTTTCTGCATTCATTGCAGGTTAATTCTGCATTATTCTTTTTAAGTTAATTCTGGACATTGACAGGAACTAGGACTACCGGTATGAACAAAGCTTTGAGCTGGAAGGCTTAGATCCTCTTAGAAATGAGAGCTTGTGGTTTGGGGAAAGTGAAGGGGACAGGCTGAGAATCATCCGTTTGGGAAGTAAAATGCTTTTAAAAACAAAAACCACCTTCACAGTCGAATGAGAAGCTCTGCACGTGGATGCTTTTAGGCAATAATCGAGTAAGGAGAGAAAAAAATAAATAATTAGCTGTTAGATTCTAATGTCCCAGCCAAAAGGGATTTCTGGTTTTCGAGGGAGGAAGAAAGCAGAGAGCCAGCTGCTGGGTGCTGCAGTGTTTGGGGCAGCTCTGATGAAATCCAGAAGATTTTCACGTGTGCAATGCTGTACACACGTAAGTACACCCCCGCCCAGCTGTGTGCCTCTTCGGGAGCTCATCACACAGCTCCTGGGCTGCTTTCTTGGGATTTAAGCAATTTGTGCAGCTGGCCCAGAGGCAGGAAGGGTTTTTCACCACATCCCAGACCCGGGAGCTTGGTGTTCCCATCTGGAAATCCATCGGTGGAGTTAAAACGCCGCCAAACCACAAGAGGTTTCTTCCCGCCCCCCCCTCCACCGGTTATAAAATGCTAGCTGCAGCAGGCTTTATTAAAAAATAGTCCAACGCACAATGGTAATTGAAAGTCTGGGTACTGGATGTTCACCAAACATTCTCCAGAGCACAATAGCATCCTGACATCCAAGTGTTTACAAACAGAAGGACCAAGTTGTAATCCCCTTGTCATAACACGGCTTTATGGGATGCGCGCACCGCTTGAACGTGGCCGGGACGATCCAGGAAACTTAGCTCTGACTGGAAAATACCCCAAACCCACAGAGCTGCTGTTCTGCCCAAGTTCTTGTTTTTCAGGCCTTTTTTTTTTTTTTTTTTGGGTGAGCTGGCAAAAATGAGGTTTGTCGGTAGAAACCGCCAGCTATGCCTGGAATGCAGTGAGGCACCGGAGGAATTTTGGAAGTAACACTGATTCCTTTTGTTCCTTTTAGCCACAAGAGTTTAAGCTCTGAACTGTGCATGCTCTTTCACATTTTCTTTTGACGTGTTTGGGGATTTTGCTTTAAAGGGACTATTTCTGTTTGCTGTAAAAAAAAAAAAAATAAGAAAAAAAAGCATGGTTTTCAGCCAAAGAGGTCGGTATCGGTATGGACATCCAATTGAAACTCCCTAGGAATAGGATTAATTGTAGGGTATCATCTAGAAATTGGAGCAGTCTAGTGGGACACAGTGTTTTAATCCCCCTTGGTCTATGCGTAGAAGTGGGGGAAGAATATTTATAGGCTGTTAAACCCAACAACCTTAAGCACTTCGTCTTCTGAAACATTCTGGGAAAATGGATTGCGAAGCATTGCGGTGTAAAGAAGCCTGAAGTGATCAGAACTTGATTTAGGAGGCATTTCCTCTCGTTGTATAGCAGCAAAAAATGGTGCAAGTTGTATTTGTGGGATGTGTGGAAAGAGAAGAAAACTTCTCAATTAATTCTACTTTCTCTTATCAGTTGTCATTACCGCTGCCTTTCAGTTACGTCGCTGCTAGACAATAAATTTAATTATGCTACTCAGTTTTATTTTGCCATTAACTGGCTTTTATGTCAGGAAAGAAATTCTGCAACCCCCTTAACACTGCAGTGTCTTTTCTAACCAACTGCTGGCTCTTCAAAACCAACTCGTAGTGGATCAGATAGAAAAGAAATGCCACGTTTCGAGGATCTGCAACTGAAAGATAGCCAGGCTCCCAAGCTTCAAACAAATGCAAGATCTTCCTGATATCTTTTTGTGCCTGCCTCCTTATCTGGTGTGCCTGAAGTTGTCTGCCTCGGGACTCTGCTAGAGCTGCTCGATAATTCCTGCACCTTATCAGCCTCTGCACGCTAGGAAGCTCCTGTAGGACAATGGAGGATGTATTTGCTGCCTTGTGGAGACGGTAAACTTGGAAATCATCAGCCTCGCTATTCCAAAATATAAGACTGCAGAAATGTTTGTTAAATCCTGCCTCCCGTTACAGACAGAGATCTGATGGTGGGGCAGCGTGAGCAACGCAGAGCTCCTTGTGGTATTCAGCTCCATTCACGCCCGGTATTTACCCTCAGAGATACAGCTCGGGGTCAAACTCAGAAGTCTGGTTTGGAGGATGAGGCTTCCTGAAAAGCCCTTCGGTCCATGAATGCCATTAACTTTTAACCCATTGCTCTTCAAACAAGGCCCACGTTGGCTTAGTAAAGCCCTGTGGGAAGGTTCCCTGAATGGGATATTTGTGTTTCCCAAGCATCCTTCCCCGGCTGTTTGTTTGTGTTTTTTTTTTTTCTAGAGGTAAGGATATGAGTCTCAGTGGGAAAGCTCGTGGCAGGTGAATGAGCGAGTTACTGAACTGCTTTTACCTGTGATATGTGCAAATTGTTAATAAAATATCCCCGAATCATAAAATGGCGGAGGTTGGAAGGCACCTCTGGGGACCTCTGGAGCTCATCTGGCACCCGTCCTGTAGGTGCTGTGCCACAGGACAAATGGGGCTCGATCCCGAGACCACCTCTGGGTCCTGCTGTGCTGCTGCTCCCACCGACCAAGGGGGAGGAATAGTTAAAACACAGCATTTTTCCTCCAGGTTTGTGTGTGGAGGCCCCATCACTGTGCCATGATGGGGGCTCTAACTGTGGTATAGACAAATTGCCTGGTGCTAGACTGAAGAAGTTTCAGAAATGGAGCGATTGGGATCCATACAGACCTTAAAAACAATAAACTTGCTATAAAGCGGAGTCCTGTTGTCCAGAGGATAAGTTACTGTGGCACACGATGCCAACTTTACTTGAAATGAGCTGTGAATACGAATTGATTTAAGGCAAACCAGCCTTGACAGCTCCTCAGGAGCATAGCTAAGGATGCGATAGTGCATTGTGGCTGTTGGGAGATGCCAAAACCTTTCTGCTGTTAAGCTCCGAGTGGTTTTTTCCCCATCGGTATGTTTTTCTGGTTGTCTTCAGCTACTTTCTGGAGCCTGTGCTGAGCAGTTCCTGCTGAAAGGCCCAAAACAGCTCCAGTTACGTTGGAATCTGATATACTTATTTTTGCCATGGTTATGGAAGATTAAAAGTGGAAAGCAATAAAAATTTCCTGGGATTTTTTGGGACTTCCCTAATTCGTGGTTATTGCTGAAATTGTTCCCTCTCCCTTTTTCTTTTAACCTGCAAATTATTTTTTCCAGAAGCTTCTGAAAATGTTCAAATGTTGTGGCACAAATCCAGCTTAGCCTTGTGCTGGTGAGCAGTATCATCAGTTTATAGTTTGGATCGTAGAAATCACAGAATCATAGAAACACAGGGTTGGGAAGGGCCTATAAGGTCATCTAGTCCAACCGTCCTCTTACCACCAGTGCTGCCCACTAAGCTATTAAATCATACCTCGATGCTGTGGTTGCTACTGACATAGGAAATGTCTTTTTTTCAGGGAGAAAAAAAAAATCCTTCCTTGTCAGATGATGTCCTACAGCCCCTGTACCCCTTCACCCCGCTTTCTGACTTGCTGTCCCCCACGTTTCCCCTCCCATTTGCCCCATCCGCCCAGTCCTGATCTAGGCAGAAATGTGCTGTGACTGATGTAGGGCATGTGCTGATGTGCCAGCTGGCTGCTCTTTCCAAGCTAAGGAGAAAGATAAGGTCTGAGCTGTCCTTGCCTCTCCCCAGGAATGTTTCACCTCGTTTGCTGTGTTGTTTCCCCCGCTAGATTTGCAAAAACTCAGATGTAGTTAATGTCGCTCCACCTTCCTTCTCTTGAACATGGAAAGCCAGAGAAAAAAAAGTGATTTAAGAGACTATTGGAATAGCACTAATAACGAGGGCTGAACAGAGCAGTTTATTCTGCTTGAATATATGATTTTAATTATTGGGGATTCTGTGCTTTCTCCTGTTTAATATGCAATAGCCTGGTATTGCAGGAACCCGAGCTGCATTAGCTTGCCCTACTTTGGGATTGGGTTGAAAGGAGGGCTGGCCAAGGCAAATCCCGTCACTCTGGATTCAAGTGTAAACGTGAAGCTGAGAACATTTTAGTGACAGCCTTCAGTGGCCAGAAGAGGAGCTTTCCCTTCCTCTCCTTTCCTGGAGCTTTTGGATCCTGTTGATGGCAGTTTCGGTGCTCAGCCGAGGAGTGGCAGCAATTCTGCCCGCACCTCCGAGCGGGGGGCGGCGGTGGTGGAAATGCCCCATGATCACCAAACTGCCCGAAGATCACCAAGATAATTCACGATTCATTACAGGCTGTCATTATTGGAATCCAATGGGATGGTGGTTTCTTTTTTTTGTGATTTTTTTTGGCTGACATCAACCACGTAGTGGACAAGGAGCATCCTCTGAACACCCGGCGTTTGCAGGGGGTGTTCGTGGCTCGCTGACTGCTCGGGGGCTTCTTCCTTCTCTCCCTTTGTTTTCTGTAGGGTTTCCAATTGGGCTGAAAATCTTTTCCTGGGTTCCTGAGCCCAGCTGCCACAGCTGCAGGATGACGGGGCCGTGCACGGCGTGATGCTGCGGCACATCGTGGGCACCCTTAGTGCTCTCCTTAGGGAGGCGTTTGTCAGATTTATTTTCTTTTTGGCCCGAAGCACACAGAGCCTGGTACAGCTCTAGGTAATGTGCTGAATCCTAAATTCCATACACTGTGTTCCTTTGATGTAGGGCTCCCTTTTGTGTCTGTTTGGTTAAGCGGGGCTGCGAGACACGGTTTCATGTGTATATGCGGTTCTTTAGAAAACGAGACGCTTTAAGACCTTTAGTCTAAACTAATGATGATGATTTACATAGCCTAGTGTAATCCATCCTCTTAAAGCTGCGTATGGGATAGGACTTTGGAGATGATATCCTTCTTGCTGCTTTAATCCAAATGCTCAATAATACATGCTGGATCGAGGGCTGGAAAAGGTCAAGTGCGTCGTCGTGGTGTAATCCTGCCTTGGAACGGGGCTGGGGAAATGTGCAGGATTGCTTGTTGAATTATGGGCAGGGTAACATACCTGTGTCCAAAACTCATGCTCCAAATCCCAGCTTGCTCTTTGCTTTGCTTTTAAGGTGAGTGGTCTTCGTGTAGGAACAGGAGCGAACCTTCCTCATAAACCAGAGCACCCCTACAAGCCTCTTAGCTGTTTTCATGAAAGCACACTGCTAGCTTTTCAGAGGTCGGATAGCCAAAGTAACGCTCTTGCATCTCCTAAAGTACTCCAAATCATTATGGGAGCAAATCTGGCTTGTTGGTGCCTCCTGTACCTGAACCGACGCCCTGGTGAAGGCAGTCCCTCGGTCGCTCCCTGTCCACAACCTCGCTAGGAGCATCAGAGACCATGGAGAGCCCGTGCTGAGCATGCTGCAGGGACCAAGGGAGAGCTTTTGGTCAAACGTAGCCAGGTGGCAAGGGGAAAAGCCGTCCTGTTGGGGCTGCTCGCTTGAATGACCCCGTGGTGTGGCTGCCATGAGGTAACCTTGGCTTAAATAATCGTCCTGCCGCTGCGAGCCAAGGTGCCTGTCGTTCTCGGTGTGTGAAACATGTATTCATATTAGATTCAAGTCTGAGTAAAGAGAAACAGTGGATTTGAGTCGTGAATAATAATATTTGAGAGACAGTGCTGACAAATTGTGATTCTTAAACTCACTTCTCAAGCCACATGAGCAGCAGGAGCGTGACCTCATACAGCCCCTGCTCTGTCCAAAGGAATCAGCGATGCTTGCTGCAAGACTTTCCTCACGTCAGGAGCTTACTGATGTCCTTTGCAAGGTCCGGGACGAGGAGAGCATCGCTTCCTCACAGCTGGGCTTGCTGGATTTCTCCGGCCTTCTGTAGGGGAGGATGCTGCCAGGCCTGCTGCCAGTTTCCATGTCCGAGGTGCATGGGCTGGTGCTGGGCTCTGCTTTTAAAGGTTTTTCTTGTTTTAACTCCGGTACTTACCGAGTTGTGTTGGAAAGTTTTAAACTATGCACGTAACAGAGTAAGGGGAGTGCTATTCTCCACTCGTTCTTTTAAGAAAACATCTCTTTGCTGGGCTGTCCCAGCAGCTGTGAGAAGCCAAGTTGGGCACGTTCAACAGCTGGACTCTGAAATCGTCTCTTGAATAACTCCTGTGCAGGTGTTCTTGGAGGTTTTCGTATTGCTTGGGTACTTTTTAATTAAAGAGTTTTTAAAACAAAACTATAGAGAGAGGTGTCACAAGAAAATAAATTAGGAGAGAGTGAGGTAGAGATGGCAGCAGCATGAGGGAGAGAGTGGCTCCGAGGTCAAAATCAGCTTGCCCAGAGCGGCATCTCCAGTCCTACTCTTGGAAAGAGTTGCACGTTGGTTCATAAAAATATTGGGATCTGTCAGCAAGGGGAGAGCTGGGGAAAGGAATGAACTTTTTAAATAGTGTCCCAAATAGGAGGTATTAACGGTAGAGTAATTAAGCTGAAATGATTGTAGCTAACCACCTTTGGTTTTCTTTTGTCTTTCTCGCCCCGCGCTGTACCACATCCTTCGTGCTGGTGATGCTCTGGGAGCAGCAGGACCCAACCAAAGGTAAGGGCCGTTCCTGAACCTTCCCTCAGTGACTGAAAATTGTCCTTTCCTTCCGCCGGCCGCGGGTTAGCCAGATATTAAAAGCATTTCGAAACACAGCTCTGCAGTTGATCAGCTGTTGAGTAAGAAACTCGAAGCATTTCCTTGCTGCAGAAGAGCCTCTGTAAAAGCCTCTGCCAAAAAATGAGTCACAGGAACAAATGAGAACATACATGCTCGGCATTACAGGCCGGGAATGGGAGACTGCTTATTGTCTGTGGGTTTTTTAAAGCCTTTTCTGGTTATTTGTGTTAGAGCAAACTCATTTTGTTGTTACAGCTTACGATCCCATGACTTTGTATTTGGTGTGCAGATATCTATCTCTAGCCTGGCGCATTAGGAGTCAGCTTTATTGATGTGGTCGTAGATCCAGTGATGTTTGGTTAAATGCTCTGAAGTCTTGGGACGTTGTGACAATCTGCGTAATTGTCTAATAAATTCAAAGAACAAAAAAAACTTAACTTTAAATACACCAGCTGCTATTTCCACAACTAGAGGCTCTAAAGTAAATCCTTTCATCTCTTGATGATATTGTTGTACTTTTAAAAAAAAGGCAATGTATTTCTGAAGATAAGTTGTTTAAATTCAAAGGATTTTGCTATATTAAACATTTCCATAAATGTAAGTAGTAAGTTTGGCTGTGCTGCTAGTACAGATTTTCAACTCTTGTATAACTTTTCCAACTATTTTAGTCGGTATAAATACTCGAGGAAGATTTTCTTTATTGCTCTGTGAGTCCTTAAATGATTTTTCATATTCCATGACACAATCCATTAGGGGATGGAATAACTGAGTTCATTTGCTACAGACTCAGTATTTCTCTGTAGGCTTTTGCTATTATTAATGTGGATATGATGCAACATATTTTGTTCCTACAAGCTTTACTAAATAAAAAGTGTTAGGTGTGATTTACCTATGCAGATGCTTGCGCATGGTTAATGCCTTTAGCATACAGATCACAGCCTTCACCAAAACTGAACGTGGAAATGGGCTAATGGATAAAAATGAAATTTTCAGAAATAATGGGATGAAGGTCAGAAGGTGGATGTGGGACATCTAAAGGGGAAGGAGCAACCTTAATTAAACTTCGATGAGAAATAAGCAGCCAAAGAGCAGCCCATGGCACTTCCCTTTTCCTATAGCCTACAGAGTCGGTTTTGCCCATGTGAATATAAATCAGCTGTTACCCAGATCTTTACTTGTTTGTTTCCTTGCAAATACGTACCCAGGGGAGATGTTTCGCAAACATCTCCTTTTGCAGCCTGAGGTGCAGGAGCAGGCACTGCCCTACTGGAGGTCAGCTGGGATGATGGAAGGTGCCTGCCAGCCTTTAAATGGATTCACCGCAAAACCAACCCTTTTCTGTTTAAAAAGGCTACAGCATTGCTCTCCTAGTGATAAAACTCATTTGCTCCATATTGTTCTTTACAAGACTCTGGTGACGGCTGCTTCTGCTTGGCTTGTATGGAGAGAGGTTCCTGCCCTACGGCGTGGTTTTAATTTATGCAGACAAGAAGCACGGGGGTGGCAGGCAGAAACAGCCAGGGGACATCTGTCAGTTTGCAAAATAGAAAGTCTTGTGAAAAATGAATCGTGAGGATGGGTTTTTAAAGGACGATGAGGAGAGCTCCTTGACATCCACGGGCTTGCCGCACGGGCAGCTGTTGGAGAGCGTTGAACAGGATTCACACAATAGGAAGGAAGAAATAAAAGCAAAGAACGAATAAAACCAAGGGACAGGCTTGCGAGCAGGAAGATAAGGTGTTTGGGTTTAGGTGTTGAACCCATACGAAATAAATAATTCTGCAGGAATGTGTATTGTATGTCAGCATGGCCCCAAGAAGCATCCTGTTAGCCAACATAATGCAGCACTGTCGCAATTGGGATAATGTGTTTGACGTGGCAATGGTTTTTATAAGATGCCCTCCTGCTTATTTTTCTGCAGGTGTTTGCTTACGATCACTGCTTTTGGTCTATGGATGAATCCGTCAAAGAAAAATATGCAGGTAATATTTACTGGAGCTTTGTGCGTGTTGTCTCCAAGAACAAATGATCTAATTATAATGCAGTATTTGCTAAAGGGCACGGACCATATGGCATGGAGGATCTTTCCCCTATACGGCTGCTCGTTGTCAAAAGAAAAAGGAAAATCTTAAATCATTCCTGTTTTTCTTTTCTAAAGACGATGATTAGGATAGCAATAGGCAATGCTACCCATCTGCAGTGCAGGAAATTGAGAAATCCATCACAATAATGGGTTACTCATATTTACATCTATAGTTAAAATACTGATCCAAGGATATCACTTGGAAAACATCAAATCCATTTCTTTCCAGGATTAGAGGAATATTGCTAAAATACACCTTCTTGTTTGCCAGTGCAGATGGGGAGTTGACATAATAACAGAACTTAGTAAATGGAGTACTAAAAAAGGTTAATATATTATTTTATATATATCATATGTATTATACATATTATATACATCTTATATATAATATGTATATCTTTATGTGTGTGTTATGGACATATTTTGGCAAACATGGTAAAATCTGAAATTTATTGACTTACCATTTTGTGATCTTTTCGTTTTTTTCATACTTATCTTTTAAAAATTGGATTCATTTAAGCTTGTTTCCATGGATTTAAAAGAAAAATCAATAAAATCTGTAAGCATATGAATCTTTTAATTTCCGCAACAAATAACTAATGAATAGAAATCTAGTGAGGACTTGAGAAAGTCTTGAGTTGACCTGAAAGTAAAGTTATGGACGTAATGAGAGAAAAGAAAAGCTTTCAGGAATGTTAACGTATTGGAGAAAGGATTTGTCAGTCCATGTAATTCCATCAGGTGTTGTTCAGATTTTAATTGCTCATAAATTCTGAAAATACAAGTTTGCTTTATAACAGAATCACAGAAACATCTAGGTTGGAAGAGACCTGCAAGATCACCTAGTCCAACCCCTGTGGTTTGGTTTAAATAAATAACACTCAAATATAGTTAGCATTTCTTCCTCCACGTGGAAAAAGAGCCAAAAAATGTGCATGCAGCTTTAGTTCAATTGCAAAAAGAAGTGTTATACCCTATATTTTGCTAATACGTTATGTCTTCCATATAGATGTGATTCCTTCTCTGCAAAAATATCATGGAATTATTAAATATTTTGTGCATACACAGTGAAATTATTTAGTGCTCAACCAACAGCCCTAAATTAAAACCAAATGGCAGTTGTTAGAATGTATGGGTTGAGTATATTTTGAAGTTCTGTCATTCACCAGTGGGAGAAATTCTGCAGCTGGTGGTAGATTTTGTGCTGCTGAAACTTTGGAGTACGAGCACTGGTAGCACGTTGCTGTAAGTGCACACACATGGATGCATGATAATCACACTCTGATTTTTGTGCTGGTAGAAATCTGGAGCACACCTACTAATCCATGTCCGTGCTCCTGTAAAGGGAGTGGGTACTGGATACTAGGTGATTTATTTAGGCAAGAACAGCCAGAAAACCCCAAGTGTTTGCTTTTACGTAATTATTGAAGAATCCAAATCATGAAAAAACCCACTCTCTCGCTTCGTTACATTAGCTTGCATGTTTTATTTCTTAGGTCAAGATGTTGTTTTCAAGTGCCTTGGAGAGAATATTCTTCAGAATGCCTTTGAAGGCTATAATGCTTGCATCTTTGCCTATGGGCAAACTGGTAAGTTCCTCCAGAATGTAAGCAAAGCCAGCACTGACGCAAAAGGCGTTAATGTCCTGACCAGAGACTCCTTCCATGGCTGTTTTGACATTGTTTCAGGACAAATGCCTTGCAGCCAGCATTTTTAGGTTGTGCAAACGTAAGAAATGATGTTTTGTAACGTTAGATCTGAGGTGAACAGGGTAGGAAATGAGATTTTGTCTGTTGCTGGCTACCCTTATTTCTCACGCTTCTGATTGTCATCTTTGGAATGATCGTGGCTGTCCTTGAGTTCAGTGCATCACTTGTATTTTCTGCATCTGCAGTTAGAATAATCTTTAATCATCATTTTAAATTTAAAATGCAAAAATGAGTATGGTAGTGCAACAGATTTTTCTTGTTCTGGCAGGTATTTGGGTGTTAGTGGGTTGTTTGCTACAGTAGGAGTATCCATCTGAAAGCCTTCTCATTCAGTTTAACTAGATTTCTTGTTTTCCTTTTAATCAAATAGTTTTTAGCTAAATGGTAATGTATTGGTTGCATTAAGATAGAAAACTGTACAAATATCTGTCACTGAAATGTCTTTTTTTTCTTTGCTTCTCTCCATTTCTTTTCCATGTTTCTCACAATAAAATAAGATAAAATAAGATAAGATAAAATAAAATAAAATAAAATAAAATAAAATAAAATAAAATAAAATAAAATAAAATAAAATTGTTGCATGTCCACTAATTATCAGTTCAATCACACAGGATCAGGAAAATCATACACAATGATGGGTACTGCTGACCAGCCCGGATTAATCCCCAGACTTTGCAGTGGACTCTTTGAAAGAGCACAGAAAGAGGAAAATGAAGAGCAGAGTTTCAAAGTAGAAGTATCCTACATGGAGATATACAACGAGAAAGTCAGAGATCTTCTTGACCCAAAAGGGTAAGTAATGTGCCTGTGAGCAGCACCGTAATATGTTGCCATATCCTCTCTTTCCACATATCAATTTGCCGTAGTGGATCCCCTCTAAGGCATTTGTGATGCCTAGGATGTTTTTTTCATCTGATCTCAGCGTCCTTTTATTTTATATCAAAATAAATTGGTAAGACTGAAAGCTTGGAGTCAATTCACCCTAATGCCAGCTTTTATGAAGTGACAAAAACGTCTGTCAGCGTTGTACATGTAGACATAAGGCTTTTCAGTTTGCGTTACAGTCTTTGCTCTGTGCTTCATTATGGTAACTGTAAAACCATCGTGTTTGAGATATGTCAGTGAGAAATGGATTTTCTGTAAATGTTGTCTTACATCAGTCACGTGCTTATAAATAAACTTTTTTTTTTCCCAACCAGAAGCCGTCAGTCATTAAAAGTTAGAGAACACAGTGTTTATGGGCCTTACGTAGATGGGCTATCCAAACTAGCTGTTGCTAGCTACAAGGTAAGGATCAGTTTTGTGAAGGACTTGTGTCGACACCCTGTACAGTAGGGTACTGTCTTGAAAGCAGGACAACGTTATTAACTTACTCCTAATTACCATGGCAATAACATGGATTTTAGAGTAAGAGAGCTGTATGATTGTTGTATTGTGATCACTGGGAAAACAGAGTTAATAGCAGAAACTCATCTTCATCCTTTGCTCTTCACTAACTCTGACAGTCATTCGACTATTTAATGAAGCAGCTTTCCTCCCAAATATAAGATGAGTCTAGCCTGTATCCACGAGAAGCAGCATTCAGCAATTAATTACAGAAGCAGCAGTTAGCAGAGACAGGCTTTCAGTACCACACCTTGTCACTTTTTGGCTGTCTTGCTATTGCCTAGTAATTTCACCTGCAAGGAGCACATAATTTCACCTACAAGTAGCACACAGGCATGCTGGAAGTATAAACAAATGGTTGTCTACAAGACAAATACGTGACAACATTGCCTGAAACTTGCTTATTGGGGAGTACTATAGTCAACTGGACAAGAAACATATATATATATGCATATTTATCTATATTCATTTGCAGAATGCTCTAATTTTTAAGTAGTATTGATGTACTGTGGGAAAAATTAGTAAATATGGGATACAATTCTGTCATCTTTAGCAAAATATAACAGTGGAGTCCTTCCTTTTCTAGTCTCTCCATGTATTTATCTCTCCATCTCTGGTGGTTTCTGTTAATAAAAGACACATTGCATGCATTTCTGTTGCACGTTGCCCAGCAGCTTTGCATAATTCGGCATACAGAGTCAGAGCGGTCTGTGGTGTGCTTCTGTTTAATTGGTTTTGGTTTTCTTTAGCGTGATCCAGCTCGATGAGTAAATAAAAGTCGAGCCCAGGGCTCTGAAGTTTTAACTGTTTTACAGGATTGCTGTAAAACACTGAAGCAGGGGAGCTGCCTGTCTCTTGAGTATCACAACGTATCAGATGGCTTTATAAGCTTTTATAGCTTTTTTTTATGTGCAAGAGGAACGTAACCTGTTCCACAGTGTTTCTGTTATATAAAACAAGCCCGGTGTCAGTATTACACTTTTCAAGAATATGTTTGACAACTGAGACTAAAATGTTGCAGTGCTCAAACATGAACTGCTGTTTCCTCACATTTTTCTTTGCTCTCAGGTATTTTTATGTGCAGCCAGGTGCATCAGTTTTGTTGGTAATTTAATAGCCAGGCGGAGGTAGTGGATGAATAGGCACGTAACAACATTGTTTAATTTCTAAGCTATGAAGGGAAGATCACAGTATTTCGTTCTCACACTCTACGAATGAACAGTGGGAAACCTGGTGGGAAATACTCGCTGTATTTTACCAAAATGAGATTGTTTGGGTAGATAATCAAAAAGAATGATAATGCAGATATGCTTATGGCTGTGAAAATTGTATCTAGGACATCGAGTCCTTGATGTCTGAGGGCAACAAATCTCGCACAGTGGCTGCAACCAACATGAATGAGGAGAGCAGTCGGTCCCATGCAGTCTTCAAGATTATCCTCACCCACACACTCTATGATGTGCAATCAGGGGTAAGTAAAACAAGTTACGAAGTCCAAATGTTAAGCTTGCATGTGTGCTTCTTGCTTTAATTGGTTTCATAGACTCAGAGAAATGCTGGGGGCCTCAGGAGGTCTTTTGCTACAGTGTCCTGCTCGTGTGCACTGCTAGCACTGGACCAGGTTAGCTGTGACCTTGTCTAGCACAGTCCTTGTAATGCTCATGTGCCCAAAAGTGGGGAAATCAATTTTAATAGGTAAGTGAAGTGTGTTTTTTGAAATGGAAAGCAAAAATGCAGGTCCAGACTTGCAGCAGAACTGCTGGAGGGCGGAGGAAGCATCTCCTAATCCTAGAACCTAAACTAAAGAAACTTATTCTTAAGATACAATTTGTAGTACAGACTTGGAGGAGAAAGTAGAGACATAATATTTAGATGGAAGATTGAATTACATGAAGAACATCTGAGTGTACATCTGGTAATCTCCTTCAAAGGTTTATTTCATGCAAATACATGTAAACAATCAACTTCACAAACCAAAACTTTTGATCATTTTTTTGCATTGTGCCACATTCATTTAATATTTTTATGTACACTAAGTGTTGAAAAGATATTTAGCTGTGGAAGTATTTTTCTCTACATTTCCTTATATATAAATTTTCCTTGGAGGGGGTGTGAAATCCATTTCTATGTTAATATTATTTAATCCCTCACAGAAAATGGTGATAAACTAAAACTGAAATAGATCTCTGATACAAGTTCTAAGCTTATGCTCAGACAATTCTTTAAAGTCTCCAAAGCCTTGAAGAAATTTTGAATACTCCTGGAGCAAATATAAGGCTTGCATGTGTCTAATTATTGAATTAATTGTAAAGCATAATTAGCATTTGTATTTTTTTCCCCTTCTCACGTCTCAGTCTCCACCAATCTACTTATCCAGATAATTTTCTTGGTTCCCTATTTGGAATTTTTTTCCCATTTGCACTTCAAATCAGCTGTCAAACTATGCTCAACTCCTTGGCTTGCCAGAATTTGTCGTTCTGTTTTTCCTGCGGCTGTACTGCATACTTAACTTTTTGTGGTCAGCCTGGATGCAGGGCGGTAATTCTGATTGTTTGTCTTTTCTGTAATCAGGCAGTGACCGCTGTGTGAGTTTCTGGAATAGATTCCTCTGGTTTCCTGTCTGCTGGTCCTTTCAGTCCTGGAAATGACCATTTTGGAATGGCCTGATGATCACATAGTATTTTGAGAGGCTTAATGTTTTTGAAAGCATATTGATTCTAAAATTATCCTGTTCGTTTAGGGGAATGTAGCACTTTGCAACGGTGATACAGATGCACTTCAGTCGTAGATGCTGCAGAAAAGCATGATGTAACGTCGCTGTTCTCAAAGGCAGTGCTAGCTCTTCAACTGCATATTGACATAGGAAATTTATGGAGTGTTTCAGAATGTCATTTCGGGTCAAGTGAGATAATTAGCAAGAATTACGAGGAATAATGGGGATTTATTACAAAATCTGTGTTACGGGATTGAAATACCCACATAGCTTGGATTTCTTTCTCAGAAGCCGTTAAGGATCTAGGAGACTTCTGTGATTTTTAGTCGTTTTGATAAATTACAGCATGCTTCTTGTCATGTTCAATCCTACTTGCTGAAAAAAAAAAGAGATGAAACTTACGGTATAGAATTTGAGATTTTTAAGCTGTTTTCAAGATTCTAAGGGCAGAGACTGTAGACCCAGTGTCTTTTTATGTGACTCTGGCTTGTATTCCCTCTACATTTGTTATTGCTTTGAACATTTAACTAATGTGCCCCATGTTCTGCTCCTCTGGAGATTGCTGGGATGTCTTGAAGATAGCAGTGTATCAGACTTCAAATCCTCCGGTTATTTCTGGAGCAGCAGCTCATGAGTTAATGCAGAATACCGTTCAAGTCTACACCAAGAAAAGCAGCTTGATTTTTTGTATGAAAACATATCAAACTATGTATCTCGGTTTAAGTGATGAACTAACAGTAGCTCTTCTCTGGTTCCTTCTGCAGACGTCAGGTGAGAAGGTGGGCAAGCTGAGCCTGGTCGACTTAGCAGGTAGTGAAAGAGCAACCAAGACTGGTGCTGCAGGAGACAGGCTGAAAGAAGGAAGCAACATTAACAAGTAAGACTCAGTGATTATTTCTTTCCCTTTTTTCATCAGTGCAATCACAACTGATAAATATAATATACTACTGAAATAGGATAAAAACAGTCTAAGCTTTTATAGCCAGTTTTCTTCTTCCCCTCTCTCTGCTGTTCCTTCTGACAGTCAGAACTCAGCTGTTTGAATGAGATCTCTGCCTGTTTAACATGGTTGGCATTTCTGTGCTTGTGCTCCTACAACTACCACATAATTGCATTGTGGAGATGTGATTATCAAGGCTGAAAACATAGATTGAAAATGAGCGGTAGAGATTCTGTGATGACAGAATGATCGAAACCGTACTAGGAGCTTTTTCATCGGAGCTCATTTTTGGAGAGAAAGTGGCTGTCTAAATATGCACGTGACCTATGACTATTTACATTTGTTAATGGCTGCTTGTGTTCTTGGTGCAGATCCCTCACAACTCTTGGTCTGGTTATTTCTGCCCTGGCAGATCAGGCTGCTGGCAAGAACAAGAACAAATTTGTTCCTTATCGTGACTCTGTGCTTACTTGGTTACTTAAAGTAAGTAGTCTGATCTTTTGGATTTTAAAAGAGAAATAAAAGGGAGGAAAGGGGGAGAAGAGTCCCATTCAGTGAAAAAAACACTGTTCTTTTGCCTCATTTTCTGTTTTTTATGTTAACCACACTTGTCTTTGGAAAATTAGCTGGCCAGAAGCCAGAAGTATCTCCACAGACTAAATATGTTCTTTGTCTTCTGCTGACCTGCAATGGCATAAAGAATAAGGACTTTTTTTTTTTTTTTAAACATTATCTTTTTCTGTGTCAGTTTAGATACAGCTTCACACAGAACCTTGGGGCTGATTTAATTTTATTACCACATGTAACTGAATTTTACATACTGGCATGGTTGGCTTTGAAGATTTTGATTAAGACTATTAGCTTCTTCCTAATTGTCTAATATATTTGCTAATATACTCTGCTTTTGTCAGCAGAGTGTAATTGCAGAACATTATCCCAGTTACAGTCTAAGGAACAGGTCAGAAGAGTTTGTGCATCATATTCATCTGAAATGTACAGTTAAATCAATTTCTGTACTGTGTAGGACTGATATTTTCAGGAAAAAAAAAAAGAGCCTTTATTGTGGTGACCCTTGAACTGAGATCTGTAAGATCTAAATGAAAAACAGAGTTGATAAATATGACTCTTATGTATGTCAAATTAAAAGGCAAACTCTTATTGTTATTGTGCTTCCCACTTCCTACATACTTAGCAAGTTTCCTTCTGCTCCTTGTGATTTATTGTTATGAAGGAACAATTAAGATATTTGTTAGCAGAAAGATATAATCTGACAAGAAATTGATTTTTGGTACCAGTCGCCTTGTTCTGTTTTCTTACTACGTAGGCCAGAATTTTTTCTTCTTGAATACTGTGCTGTGCTTCCCAACTTCGTGAACCTTTTAACATTACTACTATGAAATGATTTATCTGTTCTCCCCAGTATAATCACATACAGGACATCAAACGGTACAGACAGGGGCTGTCTAAAAGTCAGATGTTTTAACAGAAATAGTGTGTATTCTCTTCTACAGTAAAATAAATCACATTTCACAGAGTTTCTTGCCCTAAGACTATATTAGTGCTTAAATATACTTTTGCCTGTGAATATTTTGCTTTTATACATTTGTGTGTGTATGTAGTTTTTGCTTTTTTAAAGAAAAAACTAATTAAACACATGCTTTTGGCTCTCTGACCCTCTTCAGGGCACTCCAGTGTGCTTAGGAGCCCGACTCCGTAATAATCTGAGCGAGCAGAAGTGGAAACTTTTCTAATGCATTTCTAGCGTTATTGTTGGAATTAGTTATGCTGTTCCCTTTCTAAACAAATCCAGCAAGCAGACCCAGATTCCTGTTTAGCACCTGTCTGATGCATTGTGGGCACGATGGCCATGCACAGCACAGGCTGTAGCTCACAAACAGAGGCGCACTTTTGTCCTGCCGCCTTTCAGGCGAAGCTTCTTTGTGTTTTTAACACCCAGCTATATTAAGTGCAAACAAAAGATTTGGGGCTTTTGGATTTTATTTTTTTTTTTAACAAACAAGCTCACTGAAGAGACTCCTTATTTTGAAAGGCGAAATTTTAACAATTCCTAATTAAAGATCAAAGGAGGGATTTATTAGTTTAAAGTGACTTATTTAGTAGAAGCTATGAGATGGTGGGCTATCTTTTTTTTTTCTTTCTTTTTAATAGCTTTCAACTTTTAATTATGATGCCAAAGTGGAGTAAATGTGTTCTAACACATACAGAGTTTCTCCCCAAATCTGAAAAATGAGTAGAGTTCAGGAGACCTCGAGAGCTAACACTTCGTGTTCAGTTTTGTTGAGGATCTCTAGACAGAAGTACCAGCTGAAAAAGCATTATTGCAAGAAGAGGCTTGATGAGTGGCATCATGTTAGGTGTGGGAAGCAAAATAGCTTATCAGCTCTGTAAGCTCTTAGCTTTATGGAATTGGATTGGCGTGGACCTCTTGTTTTCCCATTTTGCTCAGAAGCCCTGCATATTTTACTGATGGCTGCTCTTAAAAATATAACTTCTAAACTTCACGATTTATGTTGTTGTCACAGTGATCTTGATGCTGAAGGGGGGGCTACCTTACCTTTAGAAACAACTAAATTTATTTATTTCCATTCTGTCCCTGTTTTTAAGGCATGTAAGGTCAGCCTTTCCAGGGTAATTTGCAGATGCTGTCTTCGCTAATGAGAAACTGGTTTGCTATTTGTCTACCTTCTTGCTTAACGTTAATGAAACCATTGAAATCAGCACAAAAGTTTTATACAGAACTTTATCAGCCAGCCTGGCACTGGGCTTGAAAAGCCACAATACAAGAGGAACTTTCTCCAGCTTATAATGGGTGTATTGTGAATTGCGGTGTATCACTGTAACAGCACTCTCAGCTGCCTGCGTAGTGGAGTTGCGATTCAGATGGTGAATTAATCCTGTTTTGGAGCTAATTAGTGCAGTGGATGGAGGTTCCCAAAGTGCAAACTTATCTGGAAGCAGAGTACCTGGCCAGCTCGGCGGTAACTTCATCTTTTGCGCAGAGCAGGGATTGCAGTTGCAGAATGCCACCTCTAATTTTTAGAAGCTGTCGATGGATTGAAGAAAAGTCCTGGCTTCTGTAGAGACAGAAATCCTCGTGGAGTGAGTCACAGGCTCTTGTTAGGCTTTTTAAAGTTTTCAGTAGACGCTTTGGAAAAAACGTTTGTGTTACAGAGCGGATCCTCCCAAGCCATGCATTTATTGAAGTAAATAACGTCTGATCCTCATGCAAAAAATGCAGGGAGCAGCCAGAAGGCAGCTCTTTCTGCATGACCTCTCCTTAAATACCGTTACCTGCGAGTCTTAGCCATGCTAGTGTACCACACTATGCAAATGGATTTATATTCCCTTCCCAAAAAGCTGACAGCCCCTTGCATGAGCAGAGCGAGCAGAGTGCTGCCAGGGCAGCAGCGAAGCAGCAGCAGTCGGTGTGGCCAGCCGCTGTCAAATTAGTTTTAGGCATCATGCAGAAAAAAGAAAAAAAAAGAGAGAGAGTCTTAACGAAATACTTAAAGGGGCGTTTTAATGATTGCTAGGAAAAGCTGTGTGTTTGCTTTGTGATTGAAATGGTTAGACAAGCACGCTAATGTAGTCAGATTGCTCTAATGGCAATGCGTGACCCAGATTTCATGGGTTATTGAAGATGAAAGTTAATAGTGTGGTTCTTCTCCGAAAGGGATATTGGGTACAAAAAGGGGGGGGAGAGGGAAGAACAGATCTGCTGCAAACTTAAAACAAAATATTTTATTTTTTGGCCTGGCTAAAATCGTAAAGCATAATTTTGTGATCAATACAAAGATGGAATTCTTCCTTCCTTTCCCTCACCCCCCCAACACATTGCTTTGCAGGAATGTGGTTTCACGCCCTTCTTCTGTCAAACAGATTCCAAAAGGGCAATTTCTTACATAACTCAGTGTAGATTTGTGAGCTGGGTATGTAGGGGGGGAAGGGAAGCACCCGATTCTGAAACGTTTATAAAAATAAAATCAACTATATTGTTTATGAGGAGATCTTCAAGTAAGTTGAGTAAAACACATATCAGAGACGTTATTTCCAGTCTTTAAGGTATTCTGAATTTGCCATGATCTTTCCTGAGCTCCTTCAGCAGTATCTGAGAAGTCTAGTGCTGACATGCTTGTGTTTCTAGTTTATAAACCTAAGCAGAAACATGAAAGTAAACCTTTCAAACCCTTACTAAGCACCATAAAGCACAAAGCAGGGACTGTGTTCATTCCTGTGATTCTGAAGCCAAGAATGACTTTTCCTGAACATGTTAAAAAAAAGAAAAAAAGGGGAAGAAAAAAAAAAAGGACAACTGAAAACAATAACTTTGCTTGACTTACAGGGCTTAAAATATTAGTTTTGAACGGAGAAGCTCTGCCAAAAACATCGCTGTTACTAGTTGCCCCCATCTACTTCCAACCCTTAGTTATTGTTTGTTGCATAAGTTCATTGACAGCATACAACCAAATAAATCTTCTGTTTTAACTTGGTTACCTCTGCCACTTTCCAGGATAGCCTTGGTGGCAACAGCAAGACTGCCATGGTCGCAACAGTAAGCCCAGCAGCAGACAACTACGATGAGACCCTTTCAACGCTTCGGTACGCGGACCGGGCCAAGAACATCGTGAACCACGCCGTGGTGAACGAAGACCCTAACGCCCGCATCATACGGGAGCTCCGTGAGGAAGTGGAGAAGCTCCGGGAACAGCTCACAAAAGCAGAGGTATTTTAGCCTTGGCTAGCTAGTAAGTCCTGTAGACCCCATTGTCTGATTTTTCTTACTTGGCTCTTGAAAAGAAATGCCACAGGATGCTACTGCATGATATCTATGCGAAATCTCCCTTTATATCACTGCATTCCAGTTTTCTTTAGGTCAGTGTTGGAACATGGGTCATAACATGAGATACCAGATTCCCTTTGAACACACCATTGAGCGATCATGTTTTTATTGTGGGATACAGATCAGAAGAAAGAGGACTCAGAGAGAGGAATAGGGATGGAGTCTTCAGATTGTGTGGTTTATAAGTAGAGCTTTGCCCATGGATTTTAAGAATTCGATGCAGCTACATCCTGCACATGTGAATTTGGTTAAATAATGCTTGCTTGTTTACAAGCTTTAATGGTTCTAAATTGAAACTCTTACAGGTGTTAAACAATAAACTTCAATAAAATTGTGAAGGCAGCATGGACTAAACGTTAGATGAAGGCCAAGAATTAGAGTAACGCTGAGTTCTGTTCTCAAATGTGGCAGAGCAGTGGTGATATAATCTGTATGTTGTAATCACAGTTTTTCTGAATTGCACAGTATTTGCCTCTTGAGGTTTGCAGGGAGTGCTGGCTGTGATAGTACAAATGACTAATGAATTTTGGACTGTTCTCATTTGAGCTACCTTATATGCGAAGCATCCAGTAAGTGAAAGTTTCTTTAAGGTTTGATCTCAAGTTACCTAATACCTAACATTTCCTCTAAAATACAAACTGTGGACTTCTCAGTTCTCTGAGAGATTCAAGTACTCCCTCTTTGTTTCATTTGTGAGCATTAATGCCAAAATAGTGGCAGCTGTCCAAAGCAATGAAGTAGTGTTTCCTAAATATGAGGTAATAAATATTTCCTTTCCTAAGTATTAAAATCCCACCCCAGTTGTCATCTGAATGGCATTGACAAGGAACATGGAAAAATGCTTTTAGTTTGCTATTAAGCTAAACCAAAAAAAAAAATGGTTTAGTTTGCTATGGTTTAGTTGGCTCTACAGGAAAGGTCAAAAAACACATTCATTGTCTTGGTCTCCTTTGGGTTTACTACATTTGTAGCCCATCTAATTGTTCATACAGAAACGGTGCGTAATGGTTCATTTTTTAAATAAAAAAAAGCACTGACCCATTATGATAGTCAAGTTACATTTTCAATGCTCATTTCTAAATATAGAGATTACCAAGTTGAGTTTTTTTTCCTTTTGGTGTCAGTATCCTCTTTTTCTCCTAAATCGCTGTGGCAAAACAGAACTTGACAGTTGACTTTTTTTTTTTTCCCAGAAGAATAAGGCTTATCCTCTTTTCCCCTTTTCTTTTTTAATCCATGCATTTTGATCTTTTCTTGTCGGAATTAATATCACATGTTTTAATTTGTCTGTGCCAAGACCACCAGCACATCCTTCCTGAGCTGGGAATTTAAACTGACTCCAGCAGAGCAGTACACCTGCTGGTCTAGTTGAAATTAGGTCTTTTTTTATGGTTTCCTTACAGATAAGCAATGGAGGGAATGAGGGGAATTACCTACCTCATTTTACAGTTGAAGCATGTGAAAATGATGATCTATTTTGCCCCGGGTCCAAATAAATAAACAAACGAGAACTTGAGAATAACTTGAGAATAATCTTCCTGTCCTGCTCCATCGTGTCCAGTGCCCTTGCACTGATCATATTTCATTGGGCATAATTTATCTTCGGAGGCTGCGTTGCCCTCACTTTCCTTCCTGGGTTCCCTTTTACCCTGTATTTAGGTATTTGGGGTATTCAACCAGAAAAAGATGACACAGGACACATCAGCTGGCAGTTCCTAGATTGCTATGTCTTGAGGCAGAGGAAACTCCTGTCTTAAAACAGGATTTTCCACTCCTGACAGCTGCTCCTTTTGAAGATATTGCCCTGCAGTGAGGCCACTCTGTTTGATGTGGATTCCTGGGAAGAATTTTGATTTTTGTGGTAAGGGAGCTCTCTGATGGAGAACGATACTCGCACGGGTTGGTTGGGATTGCATAAATACCTGCTAGCCAAAAACGCTTCCGTGTTGTTAGCCATAATCAAATAACGACGTTCTGTTCAAGGTAGTACAGAAAGAATATGCCAATACTGAGATTGGAGGAAGTGAACATGTATAGTATAAACACTTTTATGTCTTTACACTTTTTGGATTGTCCGATACAGGGTGGGTTATTTCCTTATTCTCAGGCTAGTCCTTGGGCCTCTTGCTATTTCAGAAAAGAAAATTAGAGTTGTGATGGATTAGCAAAAAAATAGAATTCCCATGTCTGGAAGTACATCATAAGACTTTTTTTGATACCAGTTTTATGAAATGCATATACAGAGGTCTTGATTTTTCTGTTTTTTCCAATAGAAATTTCCAAATCAGGCCATATCAAAACCAATGTTAAAAACATTTTGTTGACATGGCTGGGCAAATGACAGAGATGCTAGCTACCATTTAGAGGAAGAGAAAGCTGAGACAATGGTGGTTATCTAGATCAGCAGTATGCAAGATACAGATTGTTTCATTTGTGAGTCTTTTTGGAAACTCACATTGGTATAGAAATGAGATTAGCTTGTGTTTGAATATCTTTTTGCAAATCTGCCAGTATCATGTAATTGGTTTGCATTAAAGTATATAAACTTCACTTTAGTATCTGTACTCAAAACTAATTAAACTAAGTTTTTGATGGATTCTGCATTTATGTGCAATATGTATTTAAAACAACCCTTTACTTACTGATCAAGTATGCCTTGTAAAATGAGTAATGATATGTTTCCTTTTTCCCCATCTGTGTGAGAGTGATGTGAAAGAACAAAGCACAATAAGCTTTCTTGTTTCCTTTGCTTTACTTTCTGCAGGCTATGAAATCACCAGAATTAAAAGAACGGTTGGAGGAATCAGAAAAGTTGATTCAGGAAATGACGGTGACCTGGGAAGAAAAATTAAGAAAAACTGAGGAAATAGCACAGGTTTGCTGCTTTTTTTTTTTCCCTTTTGGTGTTTATAAACAATAGGTTTGTTTCCTTTGTTTGTCAGTTCATAGCAATTGTCTGAATCTCTCCCCACATTTATGGGTAAGTAGGTCAAGCTTACTGCCATTTAGAAAAGCTTCACTTAATTCCTGTGATAGCTGGATGCCTCTCAGATTACTATTCTAGTGACAACAATAAATTGTCATTCTATGCCAGCTGAGAGATTGTTTAAAAAAATCCATGGATGAGAGGATTATAGGGATTTTATATTCTTCGGACAGTAAAATTGCTGTTTGTGATGAAAGATGAAGCGTTGAGAGTGTTAAATGCAAGTTTATGTATGGAGTGCCTTAATACTGAAGGCAAAGAGCATTCAGAATATTAAAAACTAGAACTGTTCAGATCTCCTGTGTGTTTTAATGCATCTTACACCGCTATTTAGAACCTCAGAACATAATTGAAATGATGGTTACACTGAAAAATTGTGCAGGTCACCATGATTATTGCATGACACTTCCAATTCTTACCACACAAATGCTGATGTATATATTTGCAGCGGGGAGCTTTGGAGGGGGAGAACTATTGAAAGGTGATGAATAGCTTGTAAGAAAATGAAACCTCCGATACAAAGCCCTTTTGTAGATGACTTGATCAGAATAAGCTGTTGACTTCAGTTTTATACATCCATTGTGAGAAATGCTCCTTCAAATAAGAGGGCTTCCTGGCTTTCAGTGCAGAGTCGTACCATGGATTGTCCTCCTTGTGTATAAGGGTGAAATTTAATAATAATAATGATAATAATTTCTGCTCCCACCTTACACAGTAGTGTCTAGGCATAGAAACCCCGAGTGTGCAAGGAGGTTGACGAACCAGAGTAATGGGATCAAGGCTACAGAATAAATTCGCCTTGATGCTTGCATACAGCTACTTGGTTTTGCTCTCCTCTTTGCCTCTAAATTCTTAACCTCATATAGCGTTATGGAGGTGGCAGTTTCATGAGCCTTGCAGCTGTAGAAAAGAGTGGTTAGAAAGCTGCCTGGCAGAGAAGGACCTGGGAATATTGGTTGATAGTCGGCTGAATATGAGCCAGCAGTGTGCTCAGGTGGCCAAGAAGGCCAGCAGCATCCTGGCGTGTATAAGAAGCAGCGTGGCCAGCAGGGCTAGGGGAATGATTGTCCCCCTGTACTCGGCCCTGGTGAGGCCGCACCTCGAGTACTGTGTTCAGTTTTGGGCCTCTCGCTACAAGAAGGACATGGAGGTGCTCGAGAGAGTCCAGAGACGGGCAACGAAGCTGGTGAGGGGTCTGGAGAACAAGTCTTACGAGGAGCGGCTGAGGGAGCTGGGATTGTTCAGCCTGGAGAAGAGGAGGCTCAGGGGCGACCTTATCGCTCTCTACAGGTACCTTAAAGGAGGCTGTAGCGAGGTGGGGGTTGGTCTGTTCTCCTACGTGCCTGGTGACAGGACGAGGGTGAATGGGCTAAAGTTGCGCCAGGGGAGGTTTAGGTTGGATATTAGGAAGAATTTCTTTACTGAAAGGGTTGTTAGGCATTGGAATAGGCTGCCCAGGGAGGTGGTTGAGTCACCGCCCCTGGAGGTCTTTAAAAGACATTTAGATGTAGAGCTTAGTGATATGGTTTAGTGAAGGACTGGTTAGTGTTAGGTCAGAGGTTGGACTCGGTGATCTTGGAGGTCTCTTCCAACCTAGACGATTCTGTGATTCTGTTGAGAACTAGTGTTTGTGCAGTACAGGGCTGTATCAAGCCAGTGGAAGGAACCTTCTGACATCTGTGGTAGGCTTGTGCAGGCCCAAGGTTAAAGGCGTGTACATTATGGCCTGTCAAATGATTTTGTTCCAGTCCAGCCTCCACCAATGTCTGTCTTTCAAACTTCAGCAGGGCAGGTGGGTAGGATGGAGAAAATCTTTGAAAAAAGGATGATTCCTCATAAAGAATAAGTGCCCCGGAAGAGGCACTTTGTAGTGATGGAGAGTCAATAAGGGCTCAAAGCCCTACAGACAAACTCTGTAAACAGGCACTTTTTCACATTTGCAGTGAATATTTGACATACTTTTAATGTATTTTGAATTCTTAAGTTAATTAACACTAGGTCTTGATCAAAAGTTATCAAACTGGCTCATTTTCTTTAAGCGACTCCTGTGAGTTTTAGATCATGGGCCAAGTCCTCCTTTGGGCAACAAATTCTTTATCTTTGAGTGTAGATAACAAGGAGTGATGTGAACATCAGAGCCTGGCACTGATGATTAGAAGAGAGATCTTTGACATCACACTGCCGTTTTCCTCTGTTCTTTGTTTTGCTCTCTCTCACAGACACATGAATTTTCCTTACAGGGACGTTATGTTGGTTTTGTAGGGTGTGGGGAGACAGAAAAGAGAAAATCAAGAGGTAGTTCTGCTCGCTATTTGCAGTTTTAATCTTGGTTAGACCTGATAAAACTGATGCTAAATGAAGAACTGTACTTGATACTATGACATAATAAGTTTTAAATACAGAGTAAGCTCGAAGGTAAAGATCAGAGCCTTCATAAACTTCCCTGCATTATCCCTATATAATCTCTTCTAAATATTTTTGTAAAGTCTCAGTGTCACAGGTGAAGCTGTTGCAGGTCTCATTTCTTTACTTATTGGAGTGTTTCTACTTCTCTAATAATTCCATGAGAGGCCTCCCATGTTAATTTCTTTTTTATTTTGTTTGCTGTTGTGGATAGGGAATCTCATTTCGCTTTCAGTTTCTGTATGATCCTGAGAACAATTCTCAGCATTTCTATCTCAAACTTTTTTATATAAGAATCCCTTTTTTTTCTCAAGACAGAAACGTTTAATGTTCCTCTTTCACTGCACTAGTCATCACCCTACCACTTCCCTTTGAAAGATGGACATTTTTGCACAGTAATGCTTTGTTGTTGACTTCTGTGAAGTCCATTGACAAGAACAAAACACCATCCCAAACGCCACTGCTCTTGTTTAGCAGGAAGTGTTATTTGCATCGCTTAAACAGCAGGTTGTCAGTTTTTTGTCATTTTGATTTCTAGGGAATAAAAGATGGACGTGGAATTCGGCTTGGCGGGGAGTTGACTTAACTTGTTGCTTTTTAGCTCGAAAGAGAAGATAAAGGGCTGTAGAGATGGCTCTGGAAGCACTTGCTGTTCCAGTGAGGTCATGGAGAAGCTCCCACAGTAGTGCAGTGTGCTGTGCTCAGCTGTGGTCATTTTTCACTAAAAGGATGCAAATACATGAGCCCATGGCACATAGCACTCTGAGTCCAGAGGTAGAAGGACCGGAGAAATTACAGATATCCTAATGTAAACCTTGATAAAATTAAGGCTTTTGTATCTAATCATTGCATAAGAAAGAGCTACCTTGTTCAGGAGTAGCTGCCCCTCATTTTATCTTCTGGTTTTGGGCAGGTAGGAGTGCATTTCCTACCTCAGTCATCAGTCAGCCTAATTTTGTGATGGCTACTCTCTTGCAGGAGCGTCAGAAACAGTTGGAAAGCCTTGGCATATCGCTGCAGTCTTCTGGAATAAAAGTTGGGGATAATAAGTGCTTCCTGGTTAATTTGAACGCAGATCCAGCTCTCAATGAACTTCTGGTGTACTATTTAAAGGTAAAAATAAATATTGATATGTATATATTTATTTATTTAACAGAAGTGGAACTCTAATGCCATTGGCATAGGTGTACTTAGGGAATGTTATAAAAAATGCATATCTGAAGCATTCTCTGCTATTCACTGCTTGATTAAAAGTAATCTGAATACAAACTTTTTATTTCAGATTTAATTGTTGCAGAGGAAGGTCTGGGGGGTTTTATTTTATATATATATTTTTTTATTTTTATATATGTAAAAAAATGTAGAGGTGTTTTCTGTCATAAATTGTCTTCTGTTTTCCAGATTTCACAACGTTTTACCCAAAAAAAGTGATTTATATAAAAATTTGGTCGTATCAGTAATCAGCTTGCTTCCACATGTGTAATCAGAGTACAGACTTCAGTTTATAAAATACATTTCTATTCTTTTTTACACAACTCACCAGGAGTGAAAATCGAGTTCTGTTCTGCCTTAGCACTTCTGCTGACGAGCGGTCCCCATTACTGTTGTTAAACATAAACTGTGTAACACGACTTTTGGACTTTGCACCGAAACAGCCGGGCAGCTTGTTCTGGTGTAACAGGCTTTGCAGATGTGGTGTGGAGACAGGGAGAGAATGAGATGCAGATCTTTTTAAGTCACATTTTAGAATACAAGCTCTAAAAATTTAGCAGCACAAAAACTTTGGCAGTCTGATCTTCACGTTAAATCATTCTCTTTGAAGTGGTGCGTAGTAACTCTCAAAGCAGCCACAGAATTAGCAATTGGGGCCGCAAGATGGGTTTGTTTCAACCTGTCTTCCTATAAAAGAAGATGTGTGATCTTCTTTTATATCAGTCATCTTATCATTGCTCCGTGATATCTCAGTAAAAGCACAGGAAAAGTTTTCATTGTTTTCTCTGCTAAAAAAAAAAGACAAAAGAGATGAGGTTTTGGGAGAACTGAAGGCGCTTTGCTCGTAGGTGTCCAGAGTGTCACTCAAGCTGCTAAACCAGCTTCAGCACTGACAACTATTGAAGCAGAACTGACTTTTTGTGATGTTTATTGTGATTATATGATGATTATATGACAAGAACACAGTGAAGTCAAAGCCTGTTCAGAAGAGGCCTTAACCCATCAGTACCAACTGAAAAGTCTCAGGTGGCACCATGATACTTACCCTTTCTAGAGAAAAACCCCTTTGCACAGGATATGGCTTGTGTGTTTCAGTTTATTTTTATTTTTTCTTTAATTTTTCTTCTGGTTTGGATAACGTGAGTTCATTTTGTTGGGAATTATGGCATAAAACCCCCTGAGTTTTGAAATTCTTTAGATAAAAAAAAATAACTTGTACCTGTTTTGCCTAAAATCCTGAAATTAAGCTCTCACTTCTTAGAGTAGATATCTTGCCTGCATTCTCATTAATACTGAGCTCCAAACGTACTCATTCTTATAAAAGCACTGAATAAGAACTTCATCCCACTTATCTAAACTGTTGTATCTGTTTCTCAACAAATGCTGAGAGGTGCCTCAAAAACAAATAGATGAACAAATGGAGTGATTCTTCCGCTGCCAAACTTCTTGTGCCTTGAGTACTTTGGGGATTTACAGAGGATAATCTAGATGGAACCTGTGCAATAACCGTGGATCTAACCACCACGAACCTGTCTTAATTCCTCTTTAAACTCCTTTATTCTTTGGCTTCTGCAGTGTCCTGAGGCACTGAATTCTGCAATTTAATTATAGGAACTTCTTCATTTTTGGATCTAACTGTTGCCTGTAAAATTTCCTGTGTGCTCCTTACTTGTTGCTGTAAGAAATAGCGGGGATTTGTTTGCAACGTTTCATTGTCTTTTTTTCCCTTTGCAGAAAGTATTGAACAGCTTTCAAATTTTAGAATTAGATGAGAAGATCTATCCAGAAGGAGAATGGATTAGTTAAAACTAGTGAACCTTTGCAGCCCATTGCTAACGCCTGAATTAATTTTCACAGGAGCACACGTTAATAGGATCAGACAACTCTCAAGATATCCAGCTATGTGGAATGGGAATTCTTCCTGAACACTGCATTATAGACATCACCCCAGAAGGACAGGTTATGTTAACACCTCAAAAAAATACTAGGTAAAGGAACAAAATACAGTTCTAGCTGTGTAATAGCTGTAGTTTTATCTGGTATTTTATGAGCAGTGGGCAAGAGGGTAACCAAAAAGGGATGTTTTTCGAGATAATAAAAGTAAGAAAATTCTACCTCTTGTATTCTGCTTCTAGGCTTTGTTTGAGTTATCTACCTTTCTGTTAACTCACATATTTCATTCTAAAGAGATTTCTTTCAGTAATGGCATTTATAGTCTGCTTTCAAAGAGAGGATGAGTAAATTGCATATGCTTTCAGCAAGTCGATGTGCACTGATTTGCAGCTGTGTAGATTTAACTCTATCAAAATCTGAATTAATTTTATAGGAAATCTGTTGATATGCAAAAAGCAGCTGAAGCATTTGTTGCTTTATTTGATTAAGTAGCAGTACTTGAAAAGCAGATGGTATGTTCAAACTGATCACAAAATGACATGCATCGTCAGCATCTCCAGTAATTTATTGTTAGGTTCACAGAATTCAAGAATTTCATTTTCATCTTGGTTCATAGTTGGTCCTGCTGTGAGCAGGAGCATGGACTAGATGACATCCTGAGATTCCCTTCAAATGTGTTATCCTATTTTGACTGATCCCATTTTCAGGCTTAATCTAACTCTGAAATAAAGTAGTTTCTTATTACTCAAATTAGGTTATTGTCTTTAAGCTTTATATATACCAAAAGTTCTCCAATGCCATATTCGAATATTTATATTTTGTGTCTGTATTTCAAAGTAGAGTGAAAACTACTTATTTGCAGTGACATCTCTTTCAGGCCTCTCATTTTTAAGCCCTAATTGTACTCCCCAGACGTAGCTGTCATAATATCCATCCAAAAGTAGTGAATGCCATAGAGCTTAAGCAATCAAAAGAAGCTGAGTTTAAGGAGTTTATGAAGCGGCACAGAGTAGATGAGTGAATTTTCTGGGGATATTTTGCCTGTTTGTAATCCATAACCCCGTTTTCCTACCTTAACAAGCTACAATAAAGCAAATGGTACTGTAACAAAATAAATAAAAATTCAAAAAGCTTTCCATTGGTGGCTTTGCTTTAGCTTGTTGTCTTTTCACAGGACGTTTGTAAATGGTTCTGCTGTTATGGGTCCTATCCAGCTACATCATGGAGACAGAATACTGTGGGGAAACAACCACTTTTTCAGGTACAAAAGATATTAAATAAATTGCAAGTCTGAACCATTTTTTTTATTATTATTATTATGAACATTGAGGTATAAGGAAAAGTAACAATGGAGCACGCAAGCTGCAGGAGGAGGTGATTTCTTTTTACTTTGAGATTATAAAGGCAGTGCTGATGAGTGGATGTTCTCGAACGCTGGATGTCATAGCAACTGTGCATAATTTTAATTTCAGAGCAATAGGTTGACGTAACTTCTTATGTGTTCAAGGGAAAGTAATCTTACTGATGAGGACCTTGCTATCGGTTATCAGGACTGTTATCTCACTGAGGAGATTTAATTCTTGAGGTGGTAACTTTAATTTGGTTCGGTAACGAAGAGTGTTGTGCAATTTGGCATCACGCTAATACTAAGCACCCTCTTTTCCATGACGAAAATATCACACCCAAGCTTTAACTCGGATAGGTTGCCTTTCAGATTTAGCAGCTAAGGTGTTAGATATCTGACCGATGTTGTACAGTGATCTCAGTCTTACAAGGTCGCTGTGTTCTCCCTTCCTTGGAGTTCCAGATTCCAGCTGAGACCTTCCTGTGTCAGACAGGATCGCTGGCAGATGTCTTCTGTTTTCTGTGAAGGGCTGCATGTGTGAGAGCCTGGTCTGAGATACCTTAAAGATCAGTGGATTTAAATGATAATTTAAAACATAATTGTTTTCTTCTATGCTCGAAAGAAACATCCTCATAAAAAATGAGATATGATTTCATTATTGCCTCTATCTTATTTATGTATTTGTGTTTTTGTTTATATATAAAATACAGAATACATAAAATACATTATTCAGAAGTATATAAGATATGTAATACAAATATATATTTAAAAACATTTATTTTTATATTTCATTGCCTCTAAATTCTTTAGCTATGGGAAGACTGAAAAAATCATGGTTATATAAGCTATATGATTAGTATTTTCAGGTGCTCTGCATTAGTAGAGTATAATATAAATTAGTTTGCCTTGAAGTCCCTTATTTACTCTGAGGAAAATTTCACTCACAAGATAAACAGATTTCAAAAGGGAAAAATCGACTTATTTGGGTAACCTACTTAATATAAATCATTTTTTTAAGCAACCCATTGTTTCAGTGTTGATCAGTTAATAGCTTAAACATTTTCCCCTACTTCTGAAGGCTGAATTTGCCAAAGAAGAAAAAGAAGTCGGATCACGAGGATGAGGAACGAGACAACTCTATGAAGTACAGTAATAGTGCTGAGCAGCTGGATGTGGATGGAGACAATTCCAGTGAAGTGTCTAGCGAGATTAACTTCAGCTATGAATATGCCCAGATGGAAGTCACTATGAAGGCACTTGGTAGTAATGGTAAGAAGCAACGAAAAATTATTGGAAATATGTACAGAATATGAGGTTACACCTTCAGGGACTCTTTACCGCACGCTCTTCCCCTTGCACCTTCCTACTGGAGAATTCTTCTTGTGAGTGACTCGTCGTGGCCATTTTTGCACTGGAGGGGAAAAACACCCCTGCAGAATGTTTTGTTTGGCAGTTCTTGTTGAGAAAAAAGCCAAAACTGGAACACTGGTGGAACTGCAGCCTCAAATCAGGGTGTTTTCACTTCACTGTTTATTTTTCTTGTGTTATGTCTCGCTCAGGCATTAAATGTTGTGATTTCTGTCTCTGAAAGCACATTCTTTATTTTTTGTGGTCTTACACAGCTGCTCCAGAATGGCTTTATTTTGGGACGCAGGAGGAGGTTTTTTTCAGTGTGGTCTTTCCCTTTTCAAAATTCTCTTAAATCATTCATCCGATGTGTTCTGGCAATGTTTATTTTGCTTCATGTTCAACAACATTTTTAAAATATGCCTTACAACAAAAACATACTCTCTTCTTCCTCTTATGTGATATAGTGCTTTGTTTACTGTATAGGACATACTTCACTGTGGATCTCAGTGGGCCATTGCAGCCTCTAAAATGGACCACTGTAGATCTAGATTGGGGAAGCAAAGTACCAAAATATAGTAATTTGTACCTTGCCCAAGGTCATATGGAATATTTGTAGCAGAACCTGTGAAAGAGTTCATATTTCTAAGTCCCCGCTCCCTGCCACATATTCATGACATGACTTTTTCCATTTAATTTTATGCTTACTAAGTATTTGACCCCCAGAAGTACTAGCTTCTTCGTTTTTCAACATCTACCTAGATCCAATGCAGTCAATCTTGCAAAGTCTGGAGCAGCAACACGAGGAGGAGAAGAGATCTGCACTTGAACGACAGAGACTGATGTATGAACATGAACTGGAGCAATTACGAAGGCGATTGTCACCGGAGAAGCAGCATTTCCGCAGCATGGACAGGTTCTCCTTTCATTCTCCCAGCGCTCAGCAGCGTCTACGACAATGGGCAGAGGAGAGGTGGGTAATCAAATCTGACTATCAGGAGTGTTCATGTAAAGTTCTTTAGTGCCAGTCAATTTTGTAAGACATAAATTGCATTGCACACCTCTTCCAGCTTTCTGAGAAGACTCCTGCAGGATGCTGGGGAGGACTGAGTGAAAATATTAATCTAAACCCAATCAGACCATTAATTCTGAGGAAGATTAGAACGGAGGAGTGTCTGTTTTGTTGTTAAGGAGAAACTCTGTCCTCACCAGCATTAAATATGAGTCTCTTCTGTGGATTCATGACAGCTGCTGGAAGGTTGTTTTTCCAACTGACTTATATCCGTATGTCTGACCTGGGCAGGTTCTGGCAGCCAGAAGAGTGCAGAAAGAAAAGGGAGTAAAGGAATGGTAAAGGAGTTTGATCCAGAGCATTGCAAGAACTGTGTAACAACCACAGAGGGGCCACAGTCCTCTCCCTCTTCCTAGACAATTGCACTGAGGATAATTTCTTCTGTCTCTAAATGGTCTTTGCCAGTATTACTGTCAAAAAGAGCAGCTGCAGGAGGAAGATTAAACTGTCCCTAAAACAAGGAGCATGGCGAAGATGTTGTAATGAGAAAACAGAAATCCAATTTAAATAGCTTAAGAAGCATCTTCTGAAATAGAAAATACTTGGGGCAGTCTAACAAGGTGTTAGCTGTCTGTTTGGAACATTTTGTGGTCCCAGATTGCTGCACTGCACAGTTGTCTCTCTGATACACTTGCCTGGGAGGCCAGTGAGCAAGTGGGTCATGGGCTTTAAATAAATCTTTCTCTGTAAGACAGAACATCCACATCTGTGGTGGGAAAACTCTGGAATAAGCCACACAAGTGCTGACTGTTCAGCAGATGCATGGAGAAGTCTCTAAAGCTGGCAATATGCTAATGTTCATACTACTAAATTCATACAGATAATCTTTTTTTTCCCCAGAGGAAATGCAATTTAATTTGTTGGATTTGTGTGTTAAATAGCTGAATGTCGACTCCTTCGCTGTCAAGTGATCTTGTGCTTCGCATTCAATTTCAATACCTAAATGCCATGATTTTTTCTGTCTCCCCTCCTCCCCCCAACAAATTGCCTTCTTTTAGAGAAGAAATGTTGACCCACAGCCTGAGAAAGCTGCGAGAGCAGATTGTTAAAGCCAATTTGTATGTGAGAGAAGCCAATTTTATTGGAGAGGAATTGGACAAGAGAACAGAGTATAAAGTCACCCTCCAGATCCCAGCTTCCAGCCTTAATGCTAACAGTAAGGTAATGTAGCCGTAATGGAACTAAATCTTTGCTCATTACGTTTGCCCCTCAGAGTTCATACTTGTCTTGTTCTGACTCTGATGGTCCAAACAGTTTGCCGTTGTATTCACCTGCATTAAACATGGCTGAGTTAGCGCTAGCTACGTCTTTATCTTATTTAGTTACTGTGGAAGTGTTATGATATGCTAATTTACTGATAAATCTTACCGTGCAAGTCCTTTCCACTGATGTTGAAGTTTTGCTCATTTGCTTCTGTTGCAGAGTGGTAAAACCCATGTAAATTAGGTAACACCTACCTCACCTGTTTGCCATCGCTTTATAGGCATTTGCCTTTCGATCATGCTAGTGAGGTGAGAAAATGCTGTCGTCCCCATTGTACAGGGAGAAGCTGGAGCAGAGAGGATTTGGATGATTACTTCCAGACATCTTAGAAATTTTGAAAGGAGGGAACTGAACCCAGACTTCCCTGTTGCAAGCAGGCTACCTAAGTTGTCTTATCCTTTCTGTTCTTGAGGTCAGCTCAAAATCTTAGTGCTAGTAAAGCTGTCATTAGTACAGTAGATGTATTTTATCCCAGGACTAGAACTCTTATCTGTTGCTTTAGAAATGTCTCTCGTTTACTTGTTTTTCTTGCAGTCTTCTGGCATATCTAGAAACAAGATGGTAAAGAGTATTATGTGTTTGCAGAGCTGAAAAGTTGCAGAGTGTAGTAACCTTAGCTAGAACTCTAAGATACTGTAAATTGAGAATATTTGTGAAATGCTTAAATGTTCCTATTTATAACATCTGTGTGAGGTGAGGATCCACGGAAACTACTGCCCGTGGGATGAGACGCTGCAGTTAAACTGAATGTGAATGTACTGTGACAGCCAAACAATCTGTCACACTTGCATTTGTTGATTAAGCTGGAATAAAAAAAAAGAAATCCCAACTATTTGCAGAGATGCTCCCGGTTTTCAGTTGCTCTAAAACTATTTTTCATTGTTGTGACACAGGTTCTGCATTAATGTCTCTTTACTTGTTTCTCAGAGAGGTGCAATTCTCAGTGAGCCTGCCATTCAGGTGAGAAGGAAAGGGAAGGGCAAACAGATTTGGTCACTGGAGAAGCTAGAGAATCGACTAGTAGATATGAGGGATCTTTACCAGGAGTGGAAAGACTGTGAGGAAGACAACCCAGTAAGTAAAAATTACTCCAGTTACATGCCAGTAGAAATACATTCCTATTAACATTTTTGTTTAATTAGATGTGAGAAAGTCTTCTGGTTCAGGAGGAGTGGTGGGGGAGAGAGGGAGGGAAAAGACAAAGAGGTAACAGGTTTCCTGAGGCTTTTTTTTTCCTGAAGCAATCTTCAGTATTCCATCAACCCTTATCTCGTCACTTTGATGCTTGTTTGCACAAATAGCTCAATGCAGTAAGTAAACACAGTAGGAGTTGGGGTTCAGACTGACTTCTTTGGATCTGACACTGTTAAAAAAAAGAGAACTTGCTGAGGACAGGCCTTATGCTCTGTGCAAAGTAAAAATCAAGTTTCCATTCTTCTTGTGACCTAATCTGGCCTCTTGCTTGTGCCCCTTTTTCTTTTGTTAGGCTAGTTCTGTGACACTTTGGAAACTGTTGTGAAAAGTTTGTTTTTCTCACATTATTCTGAATTTGGTTGAAGGTGATGAGAGCTTACTTCAGGCGAGCCGATCCGTTCTATGATGAACAGGAGAACCACAGCCTTATTGGAGTAGCCAACGTTTTTCTTGAGTGCCTGTTCTACGATGTGAAGCTGCAATATGCTGTTCCAATCATCAATCAGAAGGGAGAGGTTTGTTATTCTTCTATAATCTATCCTTACTCAACTGTTTAATTACAGCTTGTGGATCTTAATACCAGTAAATGATAAATATTTTCCAGTTTCTTGTGCTAACAATCTGGGATTGTGCAAAACCCACAATACCTTACTAGAGTTGTTTAGGCTCCAAATCACAGTGTAGTGCCTGTGAAAGGAGAAAGCACCCCAAAATACTTCGTAGAACCAGCATGAGATAGAGCTCTGCTGCCTTTCACTGACTGTCATCAATTATAGACTCTTAAATACCATAAGAAAAAATTCAAAGGCAGCTAGAGAATACATACTCTGTGCACTCTGTCTCACGTGCACTTTGCAGACTCTCTAGAGACTGATGGGATGGTGAGTGAGACTACAGCATGCTGTTCCCAAAGTCACTCTAGTGACTGATTTTTTTATTTATTTTATTTTTAAATGCTTTTACAACAAAGGCTCTTCAGTTTTTGCTCCAAGCATTCTTAGTCTGGCTGCATTTCTTAGTGCTATAAATGCATAGTGCAAGACGATAGGAAGGAAGATGTCTGCTGACAGACAGCAGTAGTTTTAGTTATCTGAAAGGGGTTGAATATGCACTGTTCTCTGGCAAACAAATAATTTGTACTCCTTTTTCATCAGGTATCCGGACGTCTCCATGTTGAAGTTGTTCGGGTGAGTGGAGAGATAGACGACAGGTTGGTTGGAGGTGAGGATAGTCCAGAGAATTCCAATGAAAATGACACTCAGGAGAGAAAACTTGTCTGCAGGGTGAGTTCCAGATATATCCCAACCTCGTGAGTAACCTTCTCCCTTTTCATCCCATCTTAAAATAAAGAAGTCCCTGGTGTATTGGCTTCAGGACATTAGATACCTCTTTGTAACCTGGTGTGCAATGCTCACTTCCAGTATTCGGCTACACAGGCAGAGTCCTGACTCTAAACTTGTTGATAGACTACATAAAACTGTACTGATGTTTCAGGATTTTAAAATTAAAAAATAATAATAATAAAAAGCTGTGCCTTAGTGGCATGTACAGAGCTTAGTACTTTGGCTGTATTTGTTTTCATGGCCTTTTGTTATGTCCCGGGGCCCAGCATTTGTCCTGAAGTACTTCTGTGTGGTCTTTTCTCATAATATTTTGTTTCTTAAGTGGCTGAAATAATGCAAGAGAACTAGATGGTCTTTGTTCCCTTCAGTCTCCATGATTTTTTTGAAGTCTGCAAAGTATTCATTAAACTATATTTATATGCATGCAATCTTACCCCAGACAGTTTTCTTGTATTCTTAGAAAACATGGAAGACTTGTGTACCAAGAATGAAGCTGCAATATCTAAATCAAAAGCAGTCATGGAATCTGATAAACTCCCTTTGTTCTGTGAATGTCTCTCTGTCTTATATTTTGTGAAACATATACAGATGTGTTTATTAATAATAAACAGTAAGTTAGCAAGAAGGATCTACTACAAATTCTGAGTGGTAGTAAAATGCAAAGTAGGCCAAGCTCCAAACAAAAACAAAAGAGGGAGGCAAAAAGCACTAGAGGGAGTAAAAGCTAAACTTTGCTGGCTTCTAGACAGTACAAACAGTTTGAGAGTAACAGTGCTTTTTTTCCACTTGCTATCCTGTCCAGTAGAGCCCCACGTGCTTACAAGCAACACAGGATGAAACATTCTCCTGAGGGTCATGAGCGGTGCCTTACCAGAGGAGTCTAACTCACTTGGTCTTAGTATGACAGATGGAGAATAGAAATGTATAAAATTAAATGTTGTTAATATGATGGTTGTGTTTAGAACAGAAGGTGTATTCAAAACATTCTTTTTCTATTTGGCCTACATGTTTAAAAAAAAAAAAAGAAGAAGAAGAAGAAGGTGGCAGGACGGGGTGACTTCTGTGTTGTTGGGCCTATTTTTGCGTTACTTTTAGCATCACATAAGGACAAGTAGTATCTTCAAATAAGGAATTTGCAGAATAAAGGAGCCCACTTTGGTAGAAGAATGTGATTTTTCATATGTTATTAAATTATAATGTTCAGTGCATCTCTCCATTATAAGGAAACAAAAGGGTTTAGCGAGTTTGTAAAATTCATCCTGCTAGTTTTTATTCCTAAGAAATTTGTGCTTGGTGACATCTAGTGGCAGCGTTCAACTGATGCACTCAAAATATTTTCTCCAGTGTATATCAACGCAGAAATGCACTACTTGTAAAACTTTCTTTTCCCCCCAATTTTTTCTTAGTTATCCTTTGTAGGGAAACAGAAAAACGTTGTTCTAACAAAGGAGCTTTTTAAATCTATGAATACAATTTAATACTGATGAATAAGTTCATTTCCTTTGCTTCTCGTCTCCTCTAGATCAAAATACTTCAGGCAACAGGTTTGCCTCAGCACCTCTCCAACTTTGTGTTCTGCAAATACACGTTCTGGGATCAGCTGGAGCCAGTTAACGTTGCACCTGAGGTGGATCCTTCCTTATCTCCCATCAGCAAGGAGCCACGGTGCATGGTTGTCTTCGATCACTGCAACGTAATTTTTTTTTCTATTTTATAAATGAAACTGTAGCAGGCAAAGCAGATTCATGCTTGCATAACACTGTTAGATGCTTATTTGCTCTCCTTATTATACTTTGCGGGGATGATACCATTATGCCATTTTAGTAAGAACTTGAAACCTCTTCAGAGACCTTGTACTGTACAGTTCACTTGTACAAAAATCACTGAAGATGATGAAGGGGATTAATGAAAGAAAGAAGTCTGTTTGGCAAAGAGACTTATGTTAGTTTACTCAGTACAAATACAGCTGAGAGTGAATGGAAGTGTGATATCCATCTGAGTATATTTTATATCTGTATCTGATTGCTTACCCTGCACTGACATCAGCAAAGAGAAACAAGCAATTCTGGGACACGATACCCCTCATCCTAATGTAGATGTTGAAGTTAGGTCAGGTATCTTAGAACAGGATATTTCTTTCTTTTGACTTTAGAACAACTAAATAAGTGGAGACATCTTCAATAGAGATGTCTAAAGTCAGGTTAGATGAATCCCAGACAATCATCCGAGTTCTCATCTTGTTCTTCCTCTCATCTGTTATTACACTGAGCAGTTTATTCCACTTACTTGTTAAGTAGATATAATATCTTCTGATGAGTTTTAAATTTGATCCTAAATATTAGAATATTTGATTATATTTTATTTATATATTTTTAAGATTGGATCAGGACTTGGAACAGCATGTGGTCATTTTTCAGCTTGTTACGGACTTTGATTTTCAGCCTGTTTTTTTGCCTTGCATCCTGATTCTGCAAATGGAAATGACAGTTCTTCCTTTCTTCTGTATTGTGTCTCAGGCACTACATCCTTATACTAAAGTCAAGACAGAAAGTCTCTAAGCCTAAGTCAGTGTTGTGTGGTCACAGTCATTAACCAATTTGTCACTTGCAGGAGTTTTCTGTAAATATTTCTGAAGACTTCATGGAACATCTGTATGATGGTGCTTTGGCAATTGAAGTATATGGGCACAAGCAGAGTGGTGACCGGAAAAATCCAACCCTGTGGGATTTGGGAATAATTCAAGCCAAAACACGAAGCCTTCGTGACAGGTAAATACAGAAAGTAGGTCATTGGTTTAGAATTCTGAAGATCACTGTCTGAAGGGCCTAATTTTGAAGCAGTTTGTGATAAGTAGTCAAATTTTGAACTGAAGAAAACTGAGCAGGTGTGTAAGACTATGTCTGTTAGACTATTGTAGATAGACTATTGGGAAAATACCATCAGATGTGTCAATAGGTTTGTAAAAAAGTGAAAGAGGAGAAATGCTCATCCATGTTTCAAATTAAACATGGTAAAACTCCAAAGACTTGAAAGTCCCTTTTATTTAGGCAAACCCATGCACATTAGTAGTGGTTTTAGGAAAGAGCAGAAAATAGGAAGCTGAGTATTTTCTGTTATATTGCTATGCTGGCCTGAGCCAGATAGAGCTATCAAGTCTAAACCAGCAAGATGGTTGTTTTGACTGTGCGATGATGTATTCAAGGTCAGACTCCTGTTCATTCTTGGCCATGAAGTGTTATCACTGTAATGCTTCCATTGGAAGAGCTGTATTACTAATTACTTCAGCTGGAGTAAATATACAACAGTAGAGTAATTCAGGCTGAAGAGGGTTAGTTTTTTGCTGGCATCCATTTGTTATCCCCAAAGTAAGCTTAGTAGTATTTTCTTAAATGTGAGTCATTTTGCCTCTCCTATTTTAGAAGACAGCTCTGCCCCTTACTTTATTGGCAGTTATTTCTCTTTTTATTTCCAGCCTAAGATTGTGTTGAACATGTTGAGTATTAAGCCATATATGGAGAAATTTAAATGAAAAAATCAGGCAAACAGAAGCTGGAAAAGGGGTGTTATAAAATAGTGAGTTACGTTTGGTAGTTGAGTAGTACCTCTTTCCTTCTTAATTTTGAGTTAGTAAAAAGTGTCCATAAGAATTTAAGCTCTTGGAAAAATTTGAGAGAAGCCAGTAGTATGATGAAATTCAGGAAGGTGTTTTCAATCTTGGGAGCTTGTGAAACGATGTCATTTTTTCATTCTGGTATCTTCTGTATGGACTTGATTTTACTGACAACACTGGGCTTCTGTGGCAGTATTTGAGACCAGAGCTTATATATTAGAATCTAGTGGAATTGGTTTTTGTATTACAACTAAGAAAAGGCTTATTTCCGATGTTTGACTACAAGGGTTGTCAGTAAAATTTATAAGCATTGCACAACTAATAACCCTGGGTGGTCACAAATGGCATCTACAGAAGTGTTCTTTCACTTCTTCAATCTGCAGTCTGGGCCAGGGATTGGCTTTTTTCTCCTTTTTTTTCTTCTTTCTCTCTTCTCTTTTTTTTCCTTCTTTCCTTTTCTTTCCTTCTCTCCTTTTCTTTTGGTTTAAAAAAGGAAAAGACAAAAGAAACAGCATTTGATGTGTTTTGCAGGTGGAGTGAAGTAACCCGAAAAGTCGAACTCTGGGTTCAAATTCTAGAGCTGAATGAGAATGGGGAGTACTGCCCGGTTGAGGTGACTCCTGCCAAGGATGTTTGCACAGGAGGCATCTTTCAGCTCAGACAGGTACAGTGGCATGTGCAGGATTTCAGCTGTGAAAAGAGTCTGCAGGAAGCTTAAGAAGCCTCTGGGTTTTTTTTTATGGCAGAGGGATGGTGTCCAAGGAACTGTCAAGCTTAGACACAAAATATGATCTTGTGTAAGTGGAGTCCCTCTGTGTTTTATGAAACTCCCAGTGTGCACAAATTCTCAAGTAAAGATGATCAAAGGGCTACCTGTAATCTTTTTACTATGTTCTGTTACCTGTTCTGTGGTAGTGTCTGGTAGAAACTGAACTTTTTTTTTTTTTTAAGAGGTCCAGAAATCCCCCTTCTTTGATCTTTTCAGCCAACTACTCCTTTTCCTTTGAATTCTACAGGCATTAAATTGTTAATGCTTAACTGAGCACTTAACATTTTCAGTGACAAGCTATTGCCAAGATAACGCTCGGAATTAGTAAAGGTTAGATACAGGCTGCACCTCTGAACTCCTCAACTCCTTTGATTTTTTTTCCTATGGATTTTCCTAAGGAACAGTTACTTTGCTGCATTGATAGCATCAGCAGGTGGGTAAGAATTTTCAGTCAAGGAAACCAGAGTCAGGAAGAGTTCTCTTAAACAGCTCCAGTAGCTCACCAAGTTAGAGTATTTTCTTTCCTCTTCTGTGGGTGGGGAGGAGATCCTATTCTCAGCCTTCAGAAGTACTAAAAATACAATCCTCTAATTGTATGTTTTGAAAATCCACTAGAAAAAGTAAACTGAATTGCTGAATGCTGATTTTAAATACCTAAATCCTGTAAACAAATCCTTGCAACAGAAGGGGTGTCTCCTGGATACTGGGTCATTGAGATTGCACTACTCACCACTTTGTTCTTCACGTGATAATAAAATATTGCTTGCAAATGACTGCCAGTAGAGGTCTCTCTGTCATTAAGCTTTCAGCATTTTATACCTTTTTTTTTTTTTTCCCCTCAAGTATTTCAAATTGTTCTTTTGGGCAGGGACAGTCTCGAAGAATTCAGGTTGAAGTGAGATCTGTACAGGAATCCGGGACCTTACCACTGATGGAGGAATCGATACTATCTGTGGGAATTGGTTGTGTTCAAATAAAACATGCCAAGTCACAAAAAGTGCCTGAAAATTATCAGGTAAGTCTGAATGTTTCTTAGCAGCAACCCGTATTTCCAAGACATATGAAAGCATTAAACGATGTCCCAAGTTTGCTGCAATTGGAAGCAACTTCATTGGTTTCAAGTTTTTGGTTTATTTACGTCAGGTAGGGGAATGATGAGAGGAGGGCATTATTGAACCTGCTACAAAAGCTTGTAAAGCAACAAGAAAAATTGTCAAGATTGCTTTGATGGTGGTATTGTGGATTATGCAGGATAGTCTAAATCCAAATCTTTCAGCAAGTGTTGTGGAAGATCTTCCTCTTAATCAAAAATCATTTTCCATAACAAAAAAAACTATTTGTAATACTGTCTTCTCTGTCTCTTCTGGGGTGTTTCCTATCCTTAAAAACAGCACGGCTTTAGCACACCATTCAAAGAAGGAAAGAAAAAAGCCCAAATTCCTAAAATTCTTTTGGAGTTTGTCCAGTAGATTTTGCTTCAAATGTTAGATGCAGCAGCAATTTTAAGTAAGCATTCAAGTTAGAGTGAATCAATGGAACACATATTCAAATAGTGTGTGTTACAAACATCAGAATTGTGTTGGCACATATTAAATGTTGGCCATTTTCTGATGACCTCAGAAGCACTGCATCTCATCGTAAAGTGCAAGGATTTTGATCTGGTTGTAGGGAGCATGCTTGACCTGGTGCTTATCTGATGGCTTATGATGATGGCACATTGGCTCACTTGCCCTTTTTTAGAAGCTTGTCTTCATGTGGTGCTCCGACCTGTTTTCTAGTGCGGTGCTACTTTTTCCCTAGCAGCTAAATTAAATAAAATTCAGTCACTCAGAGCTAGCAAGCCAAAATCTAGTGCAACAGAACAATCAAGTCTGTGGATTTGCCTGATTAGCTGCCCTGCTTGAGGTAAGGCCAGCTAAATGCCAAGTTGATTTTGGGACTTCTCCCAGCTTTCCATAATGCTTACCCTGTTGACAGTATGATTCAATGTGTGTCTGCTCCTCTTTTTTGCTTAACCAGAATTGTTTTTCCCTTTGTGAGGTCTGAAGTAGTTGGCTTTGTTGTTGTCTCCTAACCTGGGGGTTGGACCCGATGATCTTTCGAGGTCCCTTCCAACCCCTACAATTCTGTGATTCTGTAACCTCGGCAATCCCTTGCCTCTTGTGTGTCAGGATCATATTAAAGGGATTTTTTTTCCACCTTTGCAGAAATCTCACTTTTTAGAATATCCTAGGCAGATTATTGCTTTTATTTCCCCATTATGCCTATGACTGTGACTCTGCCTGCAAGTTTCCTAGCTGCCCTCCCATCACAGCAGTTCCTGATACCCATGTCCTATACAGCAAGGAATTTTTTTTCTTTCCTACTTCTGAACTGAGCAAGTTTTTTAAGATACTCTTCTCTCCTGAGGCAGAATGATGATTATTTCTGGCAAATTTGACTTGAAAGCTGTGACTGTTATGCACCCAACACATACACACCACTTACCCAGATTTGTAAGGGAACGAGTCCCAGGTGAGCATGCAGTCTGTCTCACCCTATTTCTTCCCCATTGAACTTCTGAGCTGTTGGCCAGTTTCAACCGTATCAGGCAGAGCTGGCAGTGCACATAATAGTAAATTCTTTCAAGAAGAAAGACTTAAGCTCCCCTTGAGGGAGAGACTACTGAGCTCTCTCTGATACTGATAACCCACATGGGAAAGAGCTATTGAAAAACATGTTTTATTAGTTCTGCTGCTTACAATAGCCCTCTGACTCGAACATCTGGATTTTTAGTCCCCTTATTAGCATTTCTTTATCTCAAGTCAATCACTATCTGTGGAACGTGAAAGATTTTCTAAAGGACTTGAGCTAAGAAAATGCCTCTTTCTATATGGCTTTTTAATTTTAGCTTAGCTAAGTTTTTGCTTTCATTACTAAGATACAAAAGTAGGCTCCAGTGGCTTGTTATTACTTAAATAGATGAGTAATCGCTCAGGATTGGAGTCCTCGCTGCTTTCCCATTCTCTGTGCAGGAGTGGCAGTTGTGCTTACTCTCACTGCGAATGGTTCTGCTGCATGTCAAGAATGAAAGGTGGTGTCTCCCGTCAGAAAATAATGGAAATCAAAACATCTAAGGTCTACGTCGTGGCTGCTGGCATGGCAGACAGTTATTCTACCTCCCTAGCAATTAGCTTAAATGTTTACATTTTTCTCCTCTAAATGCTACAGCAAACTTGCCTTGAATCCTTTGTGTTAGACTTTGATTTCCAGTTATTTCCAACATAAATATTTAACTTTCGCAGATAAAACAGCAGATTTTTATTTTTCTGTCCCGGATCAACAGGTTTCAAGTTGTTTCACTTTACCACCTGTCTCTTTCTAAGGGCAGTTTGAATATTCCACTTTCTTCCAATTATGATAAAGTCTAATAACTTTATTTCTGTGAAATTCTTCACTTATTTTTCAGTTGGATTGGTTTAGTTTGTGTTTAGACCAGCAGATAGCAGCAAATCTTTGGGATGTCACTGTGTTTTCATTCTATGGCCTCGCCATTGCTAAGCTCAGACTTTTACAGGAGACTGCTAATATTACTTAAATTAGTAGCACTTTTTGCATTAAGTGTTTCCTGCTGTCAAAAAAATTAATGGCATGATTTTGCATCTTTTGGCCTAGGAAGAAGAGGATGAAATGGACAGTTACCAGGTAAAAATAATTTCTTATTACAAATTCAGATATTCTCAGTTAGAGAGACATGTTAGAAGAGGAACAGGGTTTTATCTTTGCTGTACCTTTGCTGCATGTAAAGAGCCTTTCCTCTGAAGAGACTAAAAGCTTGAGAATTGCATAGACCGTTATGTTACAAAGCCGTATGGTGGATTAGAGAGGTAGAAGGTAAAGAACAAGACACCTTTAACCATATTTCCAAAACAAGATCCAATTGTGTTTCCTTTTCTGTTTCGATAGAAGGAGTCCTCCTTTTTGACAAGCTGTGGTTAGACTGAGATTGTCTGCGTTAAGAATGAGATTAGGAACAGTGGCGTTGAAGATGCAGTCAAAATACTTCATGCTGTTTTGTATTATGAATGTGCTATTTATGAGACCCGGAATATACTGTAATCAACCCTTGGGCCAGCAAGGGGGATTCTGTTCCTAGGGCCCTAAGATGGCAGGGAAAAAACTACTTGAAATCAGCCCGGTGATTTTTGGTTAATGTATGTAATGCCACTGTAACGTGAGCCTTACAGGAGAACTGATGAGGTACAGTATCTGTGATATATTTTTCATCTTCTTGTGAGTAACTTTAACAAAAGCACATCATCATCGTTGTAGATCTCAACTTCGTATAATGTGAGCGACAAGAGATTTAGGTTTAATGCTTCCTGACAGGTTCCAGCATTCTTGTAGGGGTCTGCAGGTGAGCAATACAAACGTAGTTTATAGTCTTGCCGCCACCCATTTTCCTTGACAAAGTGTTTGTTATAGTTTGATGTGGAATGAAACTGAGCTGCTATTGCCATGAAAGACGCTTCCCTGAAGGCATCCCAGAGCGGATAGCTCATCGTTGTGGCACTCAACATACAGCATGCAGAGTATCATACATCATTTCTGAGCATTTCTGCGCCACAGACAAATGAACTCAATGTTCTTGCAGATGCAGAGGTGTTTTTTGAAGGACACGGGCACTTAAAAATACGTGAAAAAGGCTCAGGCACAAATGCCCTAACTGGGGATAATGGCATGATACGGGGTTAGGAGCAGATTCCTAATATAAGGCTGCTGAACACTGAGCATGAATGGTGAGCTGTGAATATGGACAGGGGGTTCCAGCTTTGCCACAAGGTAATGGTTAGTCAGTTTTAGATTAGATTTAGGGCAAAGAAGATGGGTGAAGTGAAATATGCTCAGCTAAGTACTGGGTAGCACAAAATAGAGAAAAAAAACCTCCAGAGGTCCCTTCCAAGCTCAGCTATTCTGCATTTCTCTTTGGGTTGTGCTCTACAAAAGGAAAGCATAGAGAAGAGCAAAGTGATTCATCAGAGGTCTGCTCTGTCTTACCTGATTCTTTGGTACAAGATGAGCAATAGGGTTGAGGAAACATGTAAGCCACAAATAGGAAACGCTGGCTTTCCAGGGTCAATATTTAATATGACTTCTTTCCTCTGTACAGGATAGGGATTTGGAGAGGCTCCGTCGGAAGTGGCTGTGTGCCTTAACAAAGCGTCAGGAATATCTCGATCAGCAATTGCAAAAACTCGTTGGGAAGCCTGGTAAGGAAAATGCTATTAAAGGTAAAAACAGCGATAGGTTGAGAGACACGCACAGACACTTTTTAACTTAATATATTGTAAGATAGAAAAGAAGGCAATGGAGAGTTGAATCTCTGAGCTCACCACCACTTGGCTTTCAGTGAAACTAAGTTAGAGAAGCCTATGTAAGATTTTATTGTTTTATTTACGCTGTGTGCTTCTTTGTGTGCTGAATTTCGGAACAGAGTGGGTTTTATTCTGTTATGATGGTATAAGATCATCGACACATAGTAAAGGCAGCGTGTAAGAAATGCTCTCTGTTGTCCTTACTGACATCCTGCTTCTCCAGATAAAACAGAGGACGATGCGGATCGGGAGGCACAGCTTTTAGAGATGAGGCTAACACTCACCGAAGAAAGGAATGCGGTGATGGTGCCTTCTGCAGGCAGTGGGATCCCTGGAGCTCCAGCAGAGTGGTATGAACATACATTGCCATATGCAAGAATGGATATAAAAATGATGCACGGCTTGTTCCTGGCTTGGATTGTTGCCATTTCTTGCTTTCCTTAATCTGGATTCTGTACACTGCATGAGCAAAGTTGTTAAAATTAGGGCGACTGCTTAAATTATTTTATTAGGCTGTGTATCTGAAATCCAGAAATGCTATTTAGTAAACGATACTGTTATTGATCAGAGTGTAATTATGACCTTCTGAGGAAACGGAATCAATATTTATTACCACTGCACTTACCATTTAAAAAAATTAGCTAATATGTTAATTACCTAGTTCATTCACTTAAAAGGCTGCTCTGTCATAATAAAAATGCATCTACAGGAGCATTTTGTTGCATTCCTGGTTTAAGCTCAAAGTCTGTTTAGTCAGCAAGTGTTCCATGTAATTTTCTAAACATTAAAAATAGTAAATTACGCTAGACTGAGCTTGCCATACTGTAGCAGCTGTGAGTAACAACTGCAGATAAGGAAGTAAAGCTGTTTAGTTTCAAACCTCGTTTTCAGTTGCTTTCAACTTTCTGCAATGTTTTTCTGAGCAAAACTCTAACAGTATTTATAGATGGAATTGAGTGTCGTGGCGTTGTAAGCTGAGGTTTGTTAAAATTAGTACTTCTGAAACATAAAAATGGCAAAAGATTTATTGGAGACATTCACATTAAAGTATTTGACTAGGTTTGAAAACAGTAGAGCTGCAGGAAACATACTTGAGGAAGAATCTATTATGAATGCATTTGCACCAAAGGAAGTGTTTGGTGTGACTCCAGCACCAAAGTACACATTAAATAAGATTCCAGCCTGCTCTTGTTCACTACAAAATTCATTATGTCCAAGTTTGCCATGAGATGGCTACAGCCTTTCTACAGCTAAGATTGCAAAAAGGCATCTTTTAAAACGTCTTCAGTGCTTCATATTACATCTTAGTACATCATTAATGTTGTAGCTTTAAAATACAAGGCTACAGAATATTCAATATTATGAACAAACAAAACACCACCTATGTTATCTCTTCATCCACCCTGTGAAAGTCATGGCTTATGCATCCCCTTGGACTCTCAGATATGTTTAGCAAGACAGATTAACAATTGTGCAGCATCGATAGTAGCTTAAAATATTTGCTGCTGGATATTCTGACCAACTCTGCTGTCTTCACTGATATCAATAATGCAGAGGGGTTTGCATTTAATAAATGTGTATGTCAGAGTAAATAAACTTAATTTTGCTATTAGTGTTTTAGAGGGAGAAAACATTTCTGAAAGCAGAGGTCAAAGAATATAATAATTGTAAGAGAGCTGGTATAAAAGAAGTATCAATTTAGTTGAGTCTCTCTGAATCTGCAACAGTAAATTAAAATAAAGCTGTTTGCCAAGGTTATCATTGGTCTGACTTGGAATTGTAGTTGTACTGAATGTAATATACTGTGAGCTTGTATCATAAAGTACGTGTGCTGGGTAAATCTGCTTTAATTTAAATGCCGCCATTGTCACTGTCTTGCATTTTAGGACTCCCGTGCCTGGTATGGAAACTCACATTCCTGTTATTTTCCTCGACTTGAATGGTAAGTGGTTCTTAAAAGGACAGAGTACTTTGAATCAAACTTTGTACAACCCAAGATATTATAGAATTTAAGCAAGCTAATAAAGTGAAGAAATGCCTGGAACGGCAGGTAGATTAATTTGAAACAGCACATTTTTCACTGAACCGTATCACTTAATGTTTCAAAACACACAGCATTATTTATGGAAGGAACCGGGCATTTTGGTAATCCTACTATTTTGCAGATATTTAATATGTAAAAGAGAGATAGTAAAATGAGTCTACCTGAGAAGGTGAACATCAGTAGATGGTGCAATGAAAACTTAATCATTAGGAATTCTCCTTCCGAGGTCTTGCAAGGATATTACCCTGGTGCTATGTAATGTCTTCCTCAGTCCATTAGAAGAAAATGTGAAGTCACTGGTAGTAATGTCTGCATATCAAAAATAAATGCTATGATAAACTCAAGTTTATCTTACACAGTGCAGTCTTCTGTATTTCCTTAATGTATGTATATTTTAATGCATTCAAATACAAGCTCCAGTTTGAACAACATGCTTAGTAGATACTTTTCTTGACTATAATTTTCCCATCTGTGGTACATCAGCAACCCTAGATAGACCAGGGAGCCAGCAGTGCTTAATCGGTTGAAGAAATCCTTGCTATGATGTTTAGAAGAGGGTTAACACTTGGATTAGAAGCATCAGGTGAGAGAGGAGAGGTGGCATTCTGCCTGTGGTGATGAGGTTTTTGCTGCAATGCTCTACATTTATGGCTTATTTACCTCAAAAAGTGTATTGATATATCAAAGGGCTTCAGAGAGGAGCTAGTTAATAATTCATTAACAGTGAGGGACTCGAGCCAGAGCAGGTTGAGCTTGTTCTCGAAAACGATGCTAAAGATTTAATCATGATCTAAATGTACCATACTTTTACTTGTCCAGCCAGCAGCTTTCCTTTATTTCAAAAAAAAAAAACCAAAAAATCACCTAAGTAATTATGCCAAGCAATGTACTTGGTTTAATTGAGCAGCAGTGCTCAAAATATACCTGTGGGCAAGGAAGGGGTATTTACAGCTGGGGGATTTTCCTGTCCAGTGGAGAACTTCATAAGGCACACTTGAGTCTGCACTCCCAAATTTTTGTGCACAGTTCTGTATAGAAACGGTTCTGTTTGAAATGGGGTGAGCTTCTCTTGTGCAGGTAGAGTATAAGGAGCCAAGCTGCAGAGGTGGAAATGTGAATTCATGAATTGTTGGATGGATGTTTTTAAATAGGATAATTGCGTTGTCTCTCCTCACCTTCTGCATTCCCTTTTGTTTCCAGCTGATGACTTCAGTTCCCAGGATAACCTTGATGACCCAGAAGCAGGTGGGTGGGATGCTACCCTTGTTGCAGAAGAAGAGGAGGAATTTTTTGAACTGCAGATTGTAAAACATCACGATAGTGAGGTAAGCAGAGGTATAGACCAGTATATTTTAGCTCAGGAGTCTTTTAATTGTTCTCTGTATATATTAAGATATGAAGATACTGCGTCAAAGATGACACACAAAGTATACATTGCTTGTTTCTTATAAAAATGACTTTTTTTTCTAAGGTATATTTGCTTGGAGTTGAACCATAATTCAATTGAGTCTTCCTTCATCTAAACCCAAACGTTACAGAAGGTTGAAATTCTGAATGTGTGTTTGGGAAAGAAAAAAGCAAAGCAAAAACAAACAAAACCCAAAACTCCTCAGAAAAGCAGAGGATATTCAGCCTTCAGCTGAAAAACAAGCAATCTTAACTATGGTTATGGTTAACATATTTAGCTGTGTGTTGTGTAGTGTGATGGAAGATTTTCACTGCAATCTCAGTTGCTCTCTGGTTTATCTCACTAAAGGCCAAATGGTCCTGTAGTTCTGCATATTTTAAAATTTATTTGCAATGATCTTGGGTATTCAAAGATCTTTTTTTCAAGAGGAAATGTTCCAGAGGTTGAGCAAGTTGGCATTTTTAATCCCAACGTCTTCATTTGGCAAACTAATCTTGATTTTTAAATGGCCTCTTCTAAAGTGCATGGATTTTTCTTCATAGGGAGTGAAATGGAGAAGCTGACTCTCAAAATTTATGTATTATGTATTTTTGTTAATTATGCTTAATTAATTACAGTTAATTATACACCTAATTATGCTTATTAGAGGATACATTTTTTTCCTTCGCAGGTGAAAGTAGAGGCCTCGTGGGATTCCACAGTCCACGACTGTATCCAGCTCAGCAAAGGAACAGCAGCAGATGAAAGAGTTTACCTTATTGTGAGAGCCACCGTCCAGCTCAGCCATCCTGCGGAGATGCAGTTGGTGTTACGCAAACGCATCTGTGTCAATGTTTATGGCAGACAGGTATAGCTTCTGCAATCCTTCCTACTTTCACTCTACCCTGTGTTTATCGTTGCTCCAAGAGGGGAAGGCTGTGGTTTGTGCAAAATGCTGCTGCTGTGTTTTCTTGTAGCTGCCTTCCTTTCTACCTGAATGAAGCAACATATTAATGGTTTGCACAGAGGCTTTAGGCTGCCAAGTAAATTTCATAGTGTCTTTTTTATTGTGACTGATAATACAGCTTATTTGAAAGGTTCAATGGCAATTTAGTATAAGATTCGGTATTATTTGTATTAACTATTGACTAATTGCTTTATTCCCGATCACTGAAAAAAGTAGAAAGAGTTAACTTGTTATGAACTTGCGGTTAATGTTTCGCATAAACTGTGCATCAGAATAAACATGTTTTCTTGCTCCTATAGTGCCTTCACATGTTACTGCTAACTATTTCTATTATATATCCAGATATTTAGAGTTAAGCAAGCAACAGCTGGAGCAGAGCAGAGGTCCCTTTGTGTAATTTCTCGAAGTTAATCACTCTTGATCTTCTACGTTTTCCTGTTGCTTTGTGCTCTTGATACTGTGTAGGTGAGAGCAAGGTGCTCGGTAAATGGAAAGCAGAAGATATTATTCCTTTTATGGCAACATGTCCTGAAACATATTTTATTCTTAAGAGGATGGTGAGGAAGAAGAGAGTTTATTCAGCATTGTCTCAGAATCCAGCTTCCCTTAGCAGGGATGATGACAAAGCAGGAAGCCTGAATTGTTATTCTATTTGCACATCTGTAGTTAAAATCAAGAGCAGAATTCTATTTGCACATCTGTAGTTACAATCAAGTTAAAAGCAAGAGCAGAAGAGGTGTGGTCACACCCAGAAACCGTGTAGGCAACTCTAACCTGCTTTTAGGTTAGAAATAGAAGAACTGCAGCTCTCGATGCTTTGGTTAGTTAACAGCTATTTCTCAGAAAGGGAACAGTGATTTTTTTTTTTAATAATACACAATGGGAGGAGTTTATTCAATAGATGGAGCCTGCCGGTAATTATAATTGTGTTAAGTCTTCATTAATTCTGTTTTCTACAGGCTTAGTCAATGATTTTTATTTTTTTTTACTGTTATCCAACACAGAATCTTTCTTGCTAGCTTTCTGGCTAGCTTTCTTGCTAGGTTTCTAAAAATCCTCGTCGATAACCTTTTCCGGGTGTTTGTCTCAGCAGCATCTTTGAATGACTCATCTCTGCATTAATTCAACAGTCCAGTTCTTAACCCTGCAAGGCGCCAAGTCAGCATAAACAATGACCATGCCCCCTTAAATCATTCTTCATAACGATCTCTTTGGTCAAGAATTTAATGCCTGCACTTGTCAATATTCAAGACAAGTCACCTACAGCCCTGTAAAGAAAAAAAAAAATCTAGAACTAGCAAAAGTATTGTGTGCTGGTTAAGCAGTCACCTTGCAATAAAGGAAGTAAATTCTTTTTCTGTATTTGAAATACAGACAAGCAAACAATTTGTCTCCAAGATAAAATCTTTGAATCTTAAGTATTTGTTGGCTAGTCTCTTGGGTTTGGGCTTCTTTCTTTGTAAACTATATTTAGTTCAGTTGAATACGTTAAAACATTTTTTCCTTAAAGCAAGAAATATTTTCTTTTCCCTCCCCACAGGGTTTTGCACAGAGCTTCCTCCGAAGAATGTCTCACCGAAGCTCCATTCCTGGCTGTGGTGTCACTTTTGAGATAGTCTCAAATATTCCAGAGGTGAATAAGAATTCAAAGTATCTGAAATTGGCTGACAGTCTCTAACTTCCTGATTTTTTTCTTATGGTTGAGCATGCTCATTCTTGCTGCTGAAAACATAAACTACCATTCTTATAAAAGATTAAGCAAATTTCTTTACATGTTCTGACTTAGCAACAGTGTGTGTCTTATCAGTGTCACTACGTATTTTGTTGGGTGAGCATCCATTTGCTTAAGTCCTTGAAGAAATCTTTTAAAGAAAGAGAAAAAGGGGAATAAAGATGGCTAGGTGAAGTGCCTGATGTAAGGGACATGCAAATATGTTATAGAAAAACAAAATGCACGCAGCCACTTGGCTTCTTATAAGTAATGTCTTAATGTAACCCTTGATTCCTGAGGATGTTCGTAGTTGGATGCTAATCCCTTCCTTCCAAACAGACGCTTTATAAGATCACTTGTAAAAAAACATTAACACGTGAAGAGCCAAAATGCTGATTGCTGCCTGACTCTTTTATGTTCTGCTGTGTTTAACGCTCTGTGTTGAGATGTTTCTCAAGTGGTGTGTTGGGGTTTTTTTGTTTGTTTTGTTTTGTGGGGTTTTTTTTTTTGCAAGTCACTTGAAATTTTGTTTTCCTCGCAGGGTAGATAATACCCCAAATGTGTTTGAGTACTTTTTAATTACAAAATATCTAAATGCAACCCTTTAGCTAATCAATGGCAATGTCTCACTGTGAGACTCTCAAGAACAAATAATAAATGAAAAAACAAGTATATAGCTTGAGATGATGCTAAATATGCCTTATCACATTTAACAAGACATTTGAATCTACCCCTGAGTTTAAGGGAAAACAATTCTGAATCAGTCCTGCATGTTTTAAAAATACATTTTCTTGTTTTCTTTGTTCATGTTTTTATTTTAAAAGGTTGCCATTTCTTTTCTTCTTCCCAGGATGCTCAAGGAGCCGAAGAGAGGGAAGCACTAGCCAGAATGGCAGCAAACGTCAAAGATGCAGATTCAGCTGACTCTGAAGCCTATATTGAGAAATACTTGCGGAGTGTGCTGTCTGTAGAGAACATTCTCACCTTGGATCGTCTGCGCCAGGTCTGTTTTGACTCTAGCACTCAAAGCAGTGTATGGCAATGCAAATGTGTTCATAAGTGTTTCATAAGGCTGGCAAACCAAGACCACCACCTCAGTGCATACCTCAGCTTTGCAAAGTGTGCCTGTGGCAAAAGGCCAAGGAAGCAAATGCAGCTCGCTTTGCAGAGATGTTCTCACTCTACCTGCAAAATGGATGGATTGGACTGGAGGCTTTATATTAAACGCACTGTCTCTTATGGGATCCTTAGTTTGAGATCATGCGTTGCTAATTATGTTTCAGAAAGAGCAGTTATGGTTGGTGTTAGCTTTTGCTTTCTGAAGCTTAGGCTTTAATGCAAGTTTCTGGAGTTGCTAGTAGAGTTCTTGTCATTTTGCTTGTGTTCAGCCTTGAAGTAACCCAGCCTGTTCTGTTGATAACTAAGACATTGATTGGGTTAATCTTAAGCACTCTAGCTTGACCTGTTTACCAAGAAAACTATGGAAGAGAAAAACATTTACTGAAAATTGTTCTCCTGGATATAAATTATGTAGGCGCAAAAGAAAGTTATGCAAAGCAAGCCAGAGTATGTGCCTGCCCACTATAAATTAATGGTGAAAGTGCAATGTACTCGGAAGTATTGAAAGCAAGTTCCGTGTCATATATAATTAGTTTAAAGGATTAAAATAGGAGCTCAGCTAGGAAAAGGAATCTATCTTCACATCTGTAAGTCATCTCCTAGAATCAGTACAAGCTCTAAGATCCTACGTGTGTCAATCAGCAAAATACTGGATGTTAATGTTTCTCCACTCGTGCACTTCTAGCTGTGTGATGTACAATTTTTAGATTACGGTACACTTCCCAGATGGGAGCCTGTGCAATAAAGCTGTTTAGAAACATTTTTCTTGTGTAGACAAAGATGGGATGATTGGAGCTTGGATTCTTGCAAAACATGCACAGTATTTTCTGTTCTTTGCTTCTGTATGGTTGGCAGGAAGTTGCTGTAAAAGAGCAGCTAATGGGAAAAGGAAAACTCTACCGGAGGAGCCTGAGCTCTCCCAATGTGAATCGGGTGAGTATTCCACACCGACATCTGCAGTGTATTGAGGGCAGCAAGTGCATCTTTCAATTGCAGATCCCTATAATGCCGGAGTCATCGAGCATAGCAATACATTTTCTTTTGTTTGACCCTTCTGTTCATCTGTGCTATTTGTGTAAATCGCTAAGTAGAGACAAAATCTGCATATATTCATACTTTCATCATACAGATTAGCGTGCTTTAGAGTACCCACATAAATCCAGATCATCTGAAATAACGATGTAAAAAGAACTGCAGAGCACTGAAGGCTTTTCACCTAGCTATCATCTTGGAGACTTTTTTTTCTTTTTCTGTAGAAGATTTGAAAGCAAGTTACAAGTATTTGCTGTTTTTAATTTTGTAACAGCATTGTTTTGTTATCTTATATATTATCTTTTTCTTGATTAGTGAATAAGAAGGAAAAGACACTTCTGCTTTCTAACATTTTTAATGAAATGCTTTGGTAGAACTAGTAATGAAAAGTTGTTAAATTTTTCCCCTTTTAGGTCATTAATTGGGGATTCACCTTTCGTCTCTTGGCTTTTAGTTCTGCTTTAACTGCAAGATGATTTCCTTTCACCCTTATGTCTGTCAAGGCACATATTTATCAGTTTAAGTTTTTGTTCAGAAATAATTCTGCCTGCCTTGACCATTTCAGCTTTCTGGAAGCCGCCAAGATCTAGCTCCTCCTTATAACCTGAGCAGTAACCGGGTAAGTATCTGAAGCTCTCCTCAGAAATCTTTTATAGAAGAACGGTTGCTACCATGACTGCTTTATACCAGTTACAGGGGCATAGGTGGGAAATATCCTTAAAAATGAGGCACACCTGTGTGCTTCTTGTGTGCTTGGGACTATTCACTGGCCATACTAGCCTTGTTTGTGCAACCCTGGATGTCTCTGGGAAGGCTCCCAGGCCTTAATCAGTCACGTAGCACTACTGTTAGTGGCTGTGGCATGTACTATGGCAGACCTGAGTCCAGCAGACCAGATTAAATGTAGCCATCCTTCACGTGGCGGTGCGTTTTTCAGGGGACGTTTTCTCATTGTTAGTTTCAAAGCTCTTCCAAAGCTTTCACCTGGGTAAGGTGCAAACCTTCTGGGTGTAAGGGACGGATTTGGGTTCACATGTAAGCTCAGGTCCACCCTTAAGACAGAATAATATGCCGTGAGCCTCTGCCCTTCAGAGGGAAACGAGCAGTTTTAAGCTTGCAGTGGGTGATTTGATAATTCAGTCCATTACACTCCTTAAAAATAACAGCGTAGATCAAAAGCATTTCTTTAAAAAGTGAAAGATTAAATTTAAGCTTATTTTCCAAAGCCTAGATAAACTAAAGGGTCTTCTCATGATAGATATTCTGCCCAGTGAGCATGTAGTCATTTTAAAAGGGAGCATCTAGTGGTGACAAGGCATTTTAATGCATAATGCAGTTGCACGGAATAATAGAATTTTGATGTAGTGCTCCAGCATTGGTTGCTAAATCTGCTACATCTGATCCATGTAGAGAATGCTAAAATATGTGCAGGTGATAAAGTGCTTACAGCAACTTCTGCTTGGAGAGAACTGTGGAACTTGTCAATATTGTAGGTTTTTTTAAGTGAAAATTAAAGTCCAGAGTCCTTAATGATTTTTGTTCTTCTCTTCCCCTCCTCTCAATGATTTCCCTCATTGCATGTTTCAGAGTCCAAAGGTCCCAGCAGAGGTAACGCATTAGGTCCACCTAATGAGTGGGATAATAATTTTATCTCACTATAAAGTTTATTTTGCTCACTTAAACGCTTTTACTTCCTGCTTTGAAGATGCTGCTGTTGGTGTCTCATTTGCATAGTAGGCAGCAAATGAGTTTTTTCCATTGAAAAGCCTGTCATTAACACAGTGTGAAATTGGTACAAAGGAGAGAAGATTCTCCTTCTTCGGGGCATCTTATGGTTTGCTACAACGCTATAGCTGTTTAGATGGCATTTTTCCGAGTTCTTTGGACAGGGTGAAGTTATTTCAGAAATGACCCCGTTTTTGCTTAAAAAAATAAAAAAGACATAAAAGCAAACAAATGTGTGCCAACCATGTGCAGCCTGGAAATGAGATAAACGTTGAAAATGTCTTTCAAATCTTTCTCAGGCTTTCTGGCTTCAGATAGTTCAGTGGTAACAACTCTTGATTTCTTTCAAAGAGTGAATTTAAATTAGCAGCGGGCCAATGGAAAGCTACGTTTGTCCTTCTTATCGTGTTAACACTCTCAGAGGAATGACTGTGTGCCCCCTTCGTCGTACCAAGCTTTGGTTAACCGAGTTCATTGGTAGTGGTTTGCATGGGCTTTTGCAGCTCTGCCTCCTTTGGTGTAGCCACTGACAAGTATGTTGTAGCACTGTGACTTGGGGCTGAGGCTGTGTAGCTTACCTCCTTGCTTGTAGCATGCTTACTTTAAAGTTGCTTGTTGCTCAGGACAGTAATAGCGGCTTATTGGGGGATTACAAAGTCCCCTCTTAGAGATTTCTACCCTTAGAGATTTCTTAGAGGCCTCAGGTTCAGTTTCTATAGGGAGATGAATGGAAGCTTCTGTAATCACAATGAAACATTAATCAAATTCTTAAACGTTCCTGTAGTGCACACAAAGCACAGTGGTAACAGCATCCCTATGTATTTTAGCATAAAAGATCCACAGACGGTTTCGTATGCTGATTTTTAGCTAAGTTAGATGTCTTTTGTCACTTGGAGGGCAATTCAAGTGGAAAAAGAAGTCTTCTCCAGCAGTGATGAATCATTATTCTTCTGGGAATTTGTTTTTGTTTTCAAGTGGCTATAATAGGCTAATCTCAAACAAGTGGTGTATTGTATCATAAGAAATGTCAGTCACAATATAGTAATTGCATCCTGAATTGGGTGCAGGACTTATCTGCCAAGCCTGTGTATGTTAATATTAGTGGAAGCCTTTACTTATATCAGAATCTTCCTCTCCTTAGCTTTTATTCCATTACTTCATTTTCCTCTCTAATTTTAATGTTGTTATTCCTGGCATTGCTGCTGCCTTCATCGTGGATCTTAAGCTCTGTAGGAAGGCTCCTGAGCCTCATTCCTGTATGTAAAGCACTATTCGTACTGGTAATGTTGTGAATGTGGATTCTACTTCAGTTTTCAGCGCTATGAATAGCCAGAACTCTCTTCTCTAAAAAGTTAGAAAAAGAAGTAACCGTAGCGTAGGTGCAACTAAACCAGGCAGGCCAAAAAACTTTCCAGAAGTAGGGTCTGGACTCATCTTGCAGCTGTAGCTGAATCTTTGTTCCTACACGTGGATGGGTGGTCACACTTCCATGAAGAGCTAGAAAAGCCCGTCTCCAGGACTGCAGGAGACGTGTAAGTTTGGTGTATTTTGAAAAAAAACAACTCTAAAGAATGTCTTGGTGTATTGATACCACAGAGAACTTCCAAAGAGCAGGCCAAACCTCACAGTGAGATACATGTTTGTATGACGTATTTAAATCGCCACTGGGATTTTTTTAATAACCTGTGAGCTTACCTAATTTGATGAGAAGACAGAGGGATGCCTTCTAAATTAACTTCAGAAGACAGTCTTACAAATGTTAGGTTAACGGAATAGCATTTGATATCACCTCTAAGTTATAAGTTCTTGCTTAAATGAGCAAAAGCCAGTTTTTACTCCTATCATCACTACAGGTATGGTTATGGGAGAGTGAGATTAATTTTGTTTCATCTTGCACGTCAACACGAGTATCAGGTAGAAGTATAGAGTCCCTTAGTGCTGGTGTAAGGTACAGAGCTGGATTTCTACATTCCAGAATACTTGCATTGGAAGCTTAAAAATTCTGTTGACTTATAAATTCCGTTGACTTAAACTGATGAATCAGTTGCACAAAGAATGGAAGACACCTCTGACCTGTTTTACAGCAGTTGTTAAGGCTATAATCATATGCTGATGAAAAATTTCATGAGCTGTTCTTAAAATACCTTTGCACAATAACCATTCTGTCTCTGACAGCTGTCTTTCCTTTCCAAAAGGCCCAATAGTTCGTAGCTCAAAAGCTTTGTATCCAAAAGCTGAATAAGACAAGATTGTGCTACTTAACCTTCAGATTTCACAGGGAACCAGAGTTTTTTTTCATCAAATTGGTACAATGTAAATAAATTTGAATACTCTAGTTTTGTGGTTCATGAGAACAAGTGCCTTTCACCCAAGCTGTATGCTTAAACGTGTGCTACCTTGTCACTTCTTCCGTAAGTCTTTTCTGAACTGCTAAAACAATAAAACACAAGAACTGTTCATTTCTCTTATCCGGTGGCAGCATTATAATGGTCTGTCAACTTCAAGAAGGAAATCATTGTCAGGTAAAGCCTGTAGATGACTTGGGTAGCGATCACCCATATTTGCTGTAAAGATTTTATGGGTGCCAGTGCTGACCTGAACCCTGGTGTTTTTAACGGGGGATGAGTGAAAGAAGGGGATGCAGTGGACAAGAAGGAGAAGGTATTATAGAAATAACACACTTTTTGAACAACTTCGTATCAAAATGCATCAAATGACAAGTGTTCTTCTGGTGGCTATTTTTGATTTGTTAAATTAAGTCACTTGACCTCTGTTTGGTCACTTGGCAGAGACCAAATATATTCATGAAATGATGGCTCCTCAGGGCGAATGATTTACAAGCTTCCTTCCTTCTTCTGACCACCCTTCTTGATAGAGGAAAGATTCACAGCACTTAAATAATACCAATTGCTTAGACTTAAAGTGTAAGTGTTTCAGTTAGTGAATGCACAAAGCAATCATCTGAGAGTGCTACGTAACGTGCATATGTGAAACTTGGGAACTGTATCAAGTTAATAAAGTTAATAATTCTTACATTTTTTTTCTTTTGAGAGATTGAGATGGGTTATCTTTCAATCCAGTTTACTAAAAGCAGTCATTCATCAACTACCTTTTGCCTCTGCAGATTCTTAGCACAACAGTTGACCCTTTCAGTTGTCTCCAGCATTTTCTTTTGCAAATAAGTTTCACCATGTGCTCCCCCAATTTACCTGCTTCTTCATGGTTTGTTGTCATCTCAGATTTGAGGGTCACATTACCCCTAACGTGTGTGAGCTACAGTCTAAAATGATCTTTCCTCTCCAAAACAAATGATTTATTATTTGAAAAACCTAAATGCTTTAAGAATATGGCCAGACAAATCCTATTCACAAGTGCACATTCCTGTTCTCAGGATCTGTATTTTATTTAGTCTGGCAAAATACTTAACATTATGTAGGACATGTAGTCATCCATAGTATCAAGGCTGAAACTAAATTTACTAAAGATACTTAGAAAAAAGTTTTTTTCCTAAAGAGAAAATCACTAAATCCTGCTGTTCTTTCTGTGCAGGATGAATTCCTTGGAAGTGTTTTGCTCTGTTCCTTATCTACTCTTATTTTTTTTGAATCACTCTTCAAACAGGTCTAGAAAGCCAACATGCTTGCCTGAAATGATTTTTGTTGGAACAGTCAATGAAGGGCACTTCTGACTCAATAAATCGTGATTCAGAAAACGATTCAGTTGCTCCTTACCTGCATTGAGCCAGTGTTGTAGTAAGTTAGAAAACTTTCCCCACGTAGTCTATTTCTTATCTCTCTGTGGTCTCCAGGAGCCCTGTAGGCTTGGCCTGTGAGTAGAAAATGATTAGGACCTGCCACCTTTGTCCATTTGTCTTTAGTAAGTTGATCATCATTGTAAGATCAGAAAGCAACTCTAAGTAAGCTTCAACGTCCTCCAAAAAAGAAGCTTTCCGATGTTTTCCACAGTTGCATAGTTTTTTTCTTAATCTGATGCCAGGCTAATGTCAGCACCAGGCTAATTTACCAGGCTGATGGCAGTACCAGACCCAAAGGTTACAAAACCAAATAGTTTTTCAAGATTCTTTGAGTCTTGTGACCATATCCCACCAAATATTCATCTACTTTCTTTAAACTCCTTCAACACCACTGAGCTGGTGCATGCAAAGAAGACTGAATTACACCGATATGTTCGTCTGATCTGGATATAATCTGAACTCTTCTTCCATTTTGGCTTTCCTCTTGCAAACTAATCAATCAGTGGGAGCCAGAGGAGACTTCAGAAAAAATTCCACACCCCTAGGAGTGTTGCATTAAGTCACTGGATGTTTCCATGGCTGGCTTTAAAAATCTACTGCGGAGTGTGAAACAGTCACAATGTCAGGATAAGAAAGCAGACTTTTGAATGGATGTAATTTGGGCACGACTGCAGGCAGTCAGGCCAGCTAAAAGAAATCAGCACTAGTTGAAATGCAAGACAGCAAACCCTGAGTAAGAGTTTCTGTGGAGTGGAATAGGAAAGGCTGTCTGATAGAAGCATTTCGTGGAAAGAATTTTCCAGACACGGACAGGATTTTTTGATGCGTGCAAGACGTGAGAGTTGCAGGTCAAAGATAACACTTAAGTTCGAGGCTTAAGGTAAAGGTAGAATAGCTCTGTCATCCACGCTGATAGGGCAGGAAGCTTTCAAGAAGGGCTTTAAACTCCAAAGTACTCAAAAACACAAGACTAAACAAACCCCTGGAGTTAACTGCTACTCCCAGCCTGGGTTACATCAGTTTTGACATTCGGGATGGCTGCCTCCAGTCAACTCAGACACCCACTACTCTTTAGGTATCCCAAATGCTACTTCACAGAAACTGAGCCCGTTGTCTCTACATCTAATAATGTAGCTGGTAAAGGTCTGAAGACTCTGCAGAAGTGCACGTTACTTGCTATTCAAAGCAGGAGAGCTTCTGTGGGACTAATTTATAGATCCAAATGGAAACGATTTTTGCTCTGGGCTGCTCGCTGTGACCTTCAACCCATTGGAGAAATCTATTCCTCCTATCCTGGCTTATTTATTATTTGTGAAACATTCACGACTTCAAGTTACAGTTGAGATTAGTTTCGCTGCCTGTCATTTTTCTGTTCAAGGTCAGATTATTTGCTTGCATCCTATGGTGTGAAGCTTCTTGAAAAGGTGCATTTCCTTTCTCTTCCCCTGGAAAACTACCTAAAACCTGTGGTCTGGGGTGTAGCAGGTCTCTCCTGCCTCCTTTCTAGTTTGTCCACTGTACCATCTCATTCTGCAAGTGTTTCTGTTACGTCTTTTAAAAGAACCAGCACGATACAGACACACTATAATGAAGACAAGGGCAGATATTGTGCAGACCATAGCCCAACCTCTTACCAGAAGTGTGGTCAGAGTTTGATGTATGTCAGGTTGGTTGCCTTACCACTGTCCTGTCTTCACAACTTGTATTTCTGGAAAAGTACAGCTTTTTTCCTGGGGGCTCTTTGCTCCTGACCAGGACAACGCTTTTCCACGAGACACTGAGACTTCGCAGCATTCGAGACCAGGCTGTTTTCTCCCATAGACCCTCTCAACATATATTGGATTGCATTAAGATCTCCACATAAAACTTTTAGCAGCAGCTTCCTCGGATTCTCTTTGGCCAGTCGCTAGATTTGTCTGCGATGACACTGCAAGGTGCTCTAAAAGATTTTACCTATGATAGAGCTAGGAAAACAGGAGTTTGCCACTTAGATTCTCGAAATTGCACTGGTGGGAAATGAGAGCTCGGTAATTCTCTGTATTCACCGAGAAGCTGTTGCCGGGCCAGCCTCTGACTTACAAGGTTGGGGTGGAAGATGCAAAACCCCAGTGACCCCATTGTTCAGAGAACTCACACCCCATGATGTGTGGCTCCCTCCCTTGGGATCCGTGTGGTCAAAACCCACCCAGGGGCTCCTGGGCACCCGCGGAGGCAGGGGGCCTGCCGCCTGCTCTGCTGCTGTTTCTTACCCCTCATCAGTGCTCAGGCTCTTGCAGGTCTGCAAATCGTCATCTTTCATCTTCATAACCACATCAAAACTCCGACCTGTCTTTGCTTAATCTTTTTCTTGGCTCCTGGTATCTACAATTTGTTGTCATGTGTTCCAGCTCTCTCTTTGCCAGGCCGTTAAACAGAAATGCAACTACCACGATCATTTCCTCTTGATCTGATCAACGTGGCCACATCTGACCCTAGGCACTAACGTCCAGCCTTTGGGTCTAAGATCCTATTTCTCTTCTTGCCCAGAGCTCTGTCTGTCCTCACCCCTTCTTTCTGACGCTTCATCCACTTCCCGAGCAGATACACAAAATAGTTAGGAACTTGGGGCAGTACTATTTTATTTTCACCTTGTCATAATGTGCTCAACTCCCGAATTGAGTGAAATATTGTAGTTTTAAGGTCTCTAAGCAGGCTTTTTTTGTGCCTTGATGCTGATGGGAGCTGAGGGTGCTTATCTTTCCAGGACTGGGTGTTTCAACTAAAGGTGCCTCGGGGAAGGGTCTTTGCTCAGCTCGGCCAATTCTGAACTTTGCAAAGGTGCTGTGCAAGCTGGCATGGTGTGTAAGAATTGCTGTACTCTTGGTGCTGTGCTAACTTGGAAAAATGCAACTTTTTTTTTTTCTTTTTTTCCCTAGGGCCGATGGGAAAGTCAGCAAGATGTATCCCAAGGTGCCGCAAACACCAGCAGAGGCATTAGTCCATCTCGTACCTCTCTGCCAGGCTCTGGGCAGCAAAACCACTCTCCTGATGCAGGTACGGGCTTACCTAAAGCTAAGACAGCTCTCACAAAAATGGAGTGAAATCACCCCAGCTTCTGAGTGTCAAACAGAGCTGAGGTGCTTTCAGAGATGCAGAGAAATGTCTCCTCCAAAGCAGTGTCTGTGCAGTTCTCTCTCTGTGAGCATTTAGCCGTTGTGACTAAGCTGCCTGCTCTAACTAGCCTTGCCTTTGTCAGACGCGAGTTCTGCTAAGTGACAAATGCCACGTGTTTAAGTTGTCTTTGATTTCAGAAGATGCAGTCTTTATCTCAGAAGCTCAATTTCTAAAGCCAGAAGTTAGCTGTGGGCTCAGAGCAAGTTATCTGTTGTGTGGGTAAAACAGCAAAGAACAGGGCTACTAATGTTTTAGAAAATAACCAGCGCTGGAATTGAATGGCTATTTTGCAGTACATCTGCCTAATGTGCAGCTGAGAGTGCAGTGATACATAGTGAGGTTTTTTTATGTCTCACTGGTTTTTCTCAAGGGAGAGGAGAGTAGAAAAAAATGCAGTATTAGCAAGAAGAGTTGGATGTCCCAAACTTTTTTTCTTAACTTGGATCTTTTCATCTTTTACTTTTGGCAAGCTTTGTTATTGTCATCAGAATCGTGTGTTGTATCAACATCTTTTTTCACTTTTGCTTCTTGATTTTTTCCTACTTCTGCAAGTTATATAGCATTTTATGTTTCCAATGGGAAAGAGCAAACTTTTTCACACCATGTGATGAGAAAAACTTTCTGTATACTGGGGCCACAGATTAAAACTTATCCAGATTCTTATATCCCTTTCAAGGGAGGAGCAAGCACTCAGTGCTTTTTCTCAGATTGACCACTGGAAGAAGTCATTTTAGAACTAAAATGATTATTTTTTTCCTCCAAAAGCATAACTGTTCACATTTTTCAATTTTTCCAACAGGCCTTGGTAGCCTCGCTGCTTCCTACCTGAATCCTGTCAAGTCCTTCGTGCCTCAGATGCCAAAGCTGCTGAAGTCTCTCTTTCCTGTTAGAGATGAGAAAAAGGGCAGGCAGACCTCTCCTCTTGCACAGCAGGTAAAATATGAAATCGAATTGGCTATGCAGTAATACTGGTGAGTGCTGTTAGACTTGCTGGCAGAGTGCTATTTTATATGTTGTTGCAGAGCAAACCAAGCTCTTGGTCATAGTAAAGCCCTGTGATGCATTTCCCCTCCGTTCTGTCCAGAGATAGTGGAGCTGTTTAAACTTATTGATACACTCAGCCTGCTTGGCTTTTTAAAAGTGCCAAGTACACTACCAGCATGATTTATGGTAATACCACTTGCAGCAACAATAGTAAAATTTATGAAGTGCACTTAGGGTTGTTTGTGTATTGCCAAGTGGCAAATGTAATTCTATTTTTAATTTTTTATTTACCATCTTCCTCCTCCCCTGCCCCATCTCATGTCACATTTTTCCATCTTCTGCTATGTACTTGGGACAGTTGCTTTTGTTCATTCTCTTATTTATTACACATGCCAGAGAAGTATTTTGTTTTGTTTTGTTTTTGCTGTTAGTGGTGGCAGCGGTGGTTTTTTGAATGCTGGGCTCCAAATGGGGCTTCTGTGCTGTGAGGGGCAGTTAATGCATGATCAAGCAGAGTACAAAACACTACTGTCTTTTAAAGAAAACAGATGAAATACAGACTCACATTATAAATAATATTCTCTTTGAGAAACCGTAGTTCATAAAGGAAAAGCCCTCTACTGTATAAGTCTGGAATATTTAAACATGATTATGAAGATAAATCTGGAGCCAGATCTCACTTGCTAAAGTTTGTGGAAGTCCATTTGGTCTGTGCTTTGTTAAGCACCCAGCTATCTCTTGGTAGATGGAAGCTCCTTCATTAGTCTGGAGTTTTGGAAGCACACTGTCTGTAAACTTAGACCTTCCTCACCTCTTCACATGCAGGCAGATGTTTTTAGAGGGTGTCTTTCTAAAGCAAAACAACAAAAATATCCCCAAGCAACTATTTTTTATGGTTGTATCCAGACATTCTATTGAATTGCTTGCTACAAATAGGTCTGCCATTACAAGAACATCTAAGGATTACAAGGAATTTTGTCACAGTAGAAATACAGTGAAATATTAAATAAACAAACAAACCAAAACCAAATACTTGTAAAAGTATTTAAGTTTCGCTGTAACTTATGGCAGATCTAGTACAAGTAAGAAATAAAGCAAATTTTAAACATTTTTACTTTCTGTTTTATTCTCCACAAAGTAATAAAATGAGCAAGTTTTACTCCCAAATCTTACGCAACATTATGCTTTACATTTTTCATGTTGCCTTTTGCTTACGATAGGTTTAGTGTTGAGTCTGGAGTCATGTAACCTTCCTCATCTATGAGATTTAGATTATTAAAATTAAGACAGTGACTTTCTTAAAGGTATTTGGGTATTGAAAGATGCAAATAGGTGCTCTTTACAATTGCACTGAGAGCCTTTCACCACTTCTTGAATTCTTACTGAATCAACGAGAGCTGAGATTAGAAATGAGGTCCAATTTCCTGCCTCTAGTCTAACCACCTGTTCCCACTCCTTCCTACTGTTCAAGATTAGTCTTGCATTATTTGCCTTGAAGTCTGCTTTTAGACTACGAAGACATGTACTTTAGAGAATTTTTAAGTGTATTATGGATTACTATGGAAACTCAAATAATCAGGTCATGATCACAACAGTTTTTTTAATGGGCAGGAATGCTATTTTTGATTTGTTTTTAAGAAAGAAAAGCTAATGTACAAACAGAAGTGTGTGATGTTTTAATCACACGCAGAATCCCAGAATGGCCGAGGTTGGAAAGGGACACTGGAGATCATCTGGTCCAACCCCTTGCCAGCAGGGTCACCCAGAGCTTGTTGCACAGGATCACATCCAGGCAGGTTTTGGGATATCTCCAGAGAAGGAGACTCCACAGCCTCTCTGGGCAGCCTGTGCCAGTGCTCTGTCACCCTCACAGTAAAGAAGGGTTTTCTCATACCCATCAGGAACCTTCTGGGCTCCAGTTTGTGCCCCTTGCCTCTTGTCCTGTCAGTGGGCACCACCGAAAAGAGCCTGGCCCCATCCTCTTGACACCCTCCTTTCAGATATTTGTACACAACGATAAGGTCATCATTAATGCATGTTTGTATTAGAGAGCAACCTAAAGTTTTCCATGACCACGGGATCAGTGTAATGAAATGAAACCTTGACATTACTTGGTGCTTTTAGTTTTTTAATAGAAAAAGTCAGATGCGTTACAAATACAGTGGTTCTCAGTGGTTCGAGAGATTTATAGTTATTCTTCCCATCTCCATCAGTTAGCAAACTGGGCTTCTGCACTCCTGTTAGCAATCACACTGCACAGAAGAGAGCAGAAACTGAAGGTACTGCTACACGATTTGCTTCCTCTGCGCAGCACAAAAAATAAGTAAGTGCTGTTATAGTGGGACTGGCTTTAACATCATAAATATCATGTCTCATAATCTTTCTTGCTGTTCCCTTATAATGGCCTGAGGATGCTAATGTGGTCATAGGCATTAAAAACTGGCCAGAATTTCAGTGGTGGCAGTGATGAATGGCTGCGTGCTGGGTGGATGATGGGGCTGCTATGGGGTCAGTGTTTGGCAATCAGCTCTCACCTTATCGCTAACCTGTCGGAGTAAGGCAGCGAGCTCATAGTTCTTGCATAATTGTATGAAACTGCACGGCGGAGAGAACACAAAAATGGGATTTTTGCATCTCAGAAAACACAAACCAGTACATCTTAGTTCTGTGGAAGGATAAGGCTTTGATGCAGAGTGTCAGGGGACGTAACTGAGTGTGCAGGGTGAGGGTAGGCAGTAAACTACAAAAAGCATAAGGGGGAGGTGAAGCCGAAAAGGTATTTTGACTGCAATTGCAAAAGAGCCTGGCCACTTAACAGGGAATTGCTGGATTTCTGTTACAGTAAACAGCAAATTTAGAGAAGTAGTTTCAAGAACAGAAGTGACTAAAGAAATGCCTCACAGAGAAAACAGAAAGATCTAAATCACCCGTACCTGGCTAAATGCAAGTGAGTAGATAAGTAATAGCAGGTTACTGAACAAAAATACCAAATGTTTAATAGCAAATATACCAAAAAGCTAAGTGAATCCATGTAAATGAAACAGAATTTCCAAAGTTCTTGTCCATCTCACTTTGCAGTGCATTTTCCAGTACTAGGGTGTACTGAGTTATCTAACGTCATTAAAAATATGCTGGTGAACCATCTCGAGCTAGATGGCTGCTGCTGTTATTAAACCTCCGATTCATTACAGGTCAATTATCAGGGCACATGTCTGCAGAAAGCAATGGCTTTGTTGTGCTGCATCTTGTAAGCAAGATCTTGCGGCTGGGCTGGTTTTAGTGCTTTTGAGCATCATTTCCAAGGGAGCAGTACTTAACCTTTTTCTGGAAGTTCATAAGAGAAGTTGAGTTCATCGTGACCGAACAGCTCTCCGAGTGGATGTTATCAGATCTCAGATCCCATGCAAGTAAACAGGAGACGGACTTCTCCTCACTTGTTCTGAAAACACCTTTTTTTTTTCCCAATTTATTTCAATCACACCGCTGTCGCTGAGGCTGTCACCAATCTTAAAGTAAGCACTATCCTAACGAGCTGGTCTTTCCCAGTGCTGTTTTTGTTTGTAGCCCGTTGTTGCCTGAGTTTCTGAAAACGCAGAGCCATTCCAGTCAAGGTGGTGGCAGCTAACAAAATTGCTGTCTTTGACCTTCTGATGCAAGTTTAGTAACTAATCTGGAGAATAATGAACCGCAATTAATGAAATCTGCTCTCGTATTCAAGTGTGTTTCTCAGACAGCACATAAAATAATTGAAAGAACTTCCTGCTCTCTAATTAGTTAGATTGAATTAATTTGGCATAATAGGATTCTTTATGTAACTAGCAGAACGGCTTCCGATGAAGCTGTTTATGTACCTAAAAGATGGGTTTCTGATGAAGCTGTTTATATACTTTTAAGTTAGAAAATGCCTATTTTATCAGTTATCTGCTGCCTTTCAATTAATTGCCAGTACTCTGTAAATAAAATAAAAAAATAAACCTTTTGGATTACTGCAATTGCCTTTTATTTTCCTAGTTTATTCTTTGAAAGGCTTGGTACCATAGTGTACAAGATTTAAAGCCTTACCAACCCATCGTGCTGATCAGGAAAAGTTTAAAACACTTGCTTAAAATATGCAGGTGGATGGGAATCAGAGTTTCATCTATCTTTGCTTAATTATATTATGTGCGCGCTCTTGAAGCTTGTCTTTTTTATTAACATGCTGAGGCTTTCATAGTGTGCACCAAGCAGAATTACTGCTCTTTACCTTATGACCCTGTTGATCTCCAGGAACTGCCCGTATAATTTCATTTTAGGGCATCATTGGGTGCTGGCATTAAAAATGTACATATTTGTATTTCAGTTTCTGGCTTTTGACATTGCTGTGGCTCATACCTGTGACCAATGTGCATTTCAGAAGTGCATTTTGGTCACCTTCATAGTCAAGAACCTTGTTGGATGGTCAAATGTCTTCGTTAGCACATGGCTTAAATGAGAGATCTTGAGTCCCAGCTGTCTTAAAATGCACACTTGTCTTTGAATTTCCATGTGCTAATGTACTTCATGTTTGTTTTATGGTATAGAAATGCAGACGTGACACAAGAATGCAGCCCTCTGTTTGTTCTCTTTCACCTTCCAATGCAGCTACAGTAATTAATCTAAAAATATATAAAAATTAAAATTAAAAATGTAAAAGTAAGGGCAGTTAATGAAAAGCTATCTGAACAGACAAAAGCCTTTTCTGGAAGTGCATTAAAAAATAGCGGCGGTTTCATGGCTGTGCGTGGTGCATAGTTAGTATAATTGCTCAAATTTACATTCCTTAATCAAATGTAAATAATGTGGCCTCAGAGAACCCTTTTTAAAATCTAGAAGGCTTTTTTTCACTGTTTCAAATAAAGAATCATTTGGATGCTATAATCAGCATAGCTCAATAGATCCTTGGTGGCCGTCTGGGCTCATGTATGGCTGGATCTTGTGGCTGAGTTGCTAGTGTTTTGATTTCTTTCTAAGTTCCGTTTTCTCTATCATGCTCTTACAAATAGTTTTTAATGAGTACGGGAAGCTGGCCTTTTCAACTTCTTAGTGAAAACCTCCGAAACTTCAATATGAACTCACTTGAAAATGGTTCCGAATTGCCCTTTTCATCTTTCTGCCTGGACCTAGAATGAGATAACTGAGAAATAGTGTATGTATACATTTTCCACAAAGTATATTAGAAAAGCAGAATGCAAAAGTATTATTACCAGCTGCAATCTTCCGTGTTTAGAAGGTGAAATAAGAAGGTTGGATTAATATTTAAATATACAGTGTCTTTAAGCAAACAAAAAAAAAAAGAGAACAAAACAACAACAAACAACTAAACACAACTTGTGCTGGATTTCAGCTCTCCTTGTGGTGTCCAGGTTTATATCTGAATGACCGGTGACTTTTTAAAAACAAAGGACAGGGAGGAATAGTTGTGTTTTTGGGGGGTTCTTTATAAAATGGACTGTTTGGCTTTGTGCTAAGGGATTCAGAATTCTTCCTGCATTGCTGTGCGCCTTGTGAAAGCATTTTAACCCAAGCGCTCAAAACTGAATTAAATCCACATTTAATGAAGCAACTGCTATGCCCTGCTGGAGAAGTTTCCAATAGCTTCTTTTAAATGGTGATGTGAACATAATACTGTCAGGCTGGCAGTCCTTGAGCTCAGTCATTCCTGTCTGCGGATGGCAAAGCACAGACAACGGCAGTGGAAGTTTGCTGATAATGTCCTTATAGGACTGCTGTAACCTTGGCTGGACCATTTCTGGAGCTTGGAGGATAATTCTTGGACACACGGGCCCACTCTGTTAACTACCACTGAACTTCCTGCACGTTGTGTATTAACGCTGAAGGATTTTCATCTGGTGACATCAAGGCAAAAGGCTTTGTACTGAATTCATCAGGCACCGTCATAGAATCACTTACAAAATGTTTAATGGCAGTGAAATACCAAATGTATTTTTCTGAGTCCATTGAAGAGGTTGCCATGATATACATATACTATATGATATGAAAAAAAAACTTATATTGGGGTTAATTTTGCTGCCTCTATTAAATGGGGTGAGATACACATTTACTTTTTGCATTCAAGCCCACCAACACACTGGATTGATCTTCAGATTTCTCTAATCACTCCTAATAATGTGGCTTTTGGTCACTGAAAGCATGTTCAAACTGACCTCGAATCTGACCAGCAAATGCTGTGCGAGCACGCCCTTAGAAATCCTTATGAACTCACCACGCAGAGTAGCAGCTCTTAGGAAAAAAAGACAATTTTTGTTCTACAAGGGTTCAGAGACGCTTTAAAGTGGATTGCTTTCATGTTCTCTCTTACCCCGTATTTTGTCAGCTTGGTTGAAGAAACTGTGCCAAAAATTATCAGTGTAAAAGGGTCATGTGTTGCCATTGGGTAAATATATGTCTGCTTTAGCAGTCGATATCTGCACACGTTTAATGACAAAACTTGGCTCTCGATTCAGAAATATTTTTCATCCAGTAAATGTCTTCACAGAGAGTCAAACACATTGTTTTAAATATCCCCCCTCAAGTAACTTCACTACATTTTACGACCAAGATTTGTTTTAGTACCTTTGCTACCCCAATGGGGGTGTTTCTGCCCATCTGTTTCTTGTCGACACCAAAGTTGGGCAAGTGCCACTTCTCATAATTGCTTTTTTCTCCGTGTTTTTCTAAACATTGCCTGGCAAAGTTATTGTAGGAGTTTGGAGATTTGTCATCCTTTCACGAGGAGAGCATCGTCTTCGCAATTGATGAGGAATGATTAAAGTGTAACGGTTTTATTCAGATTTTAGATTTCATGGATTTACATGCTGCAAGACTGAAGGGTTCTGAGAGAGGAAAAAAAAAGCAAACAAAAATAATTTCTTCTGTTTATTTGTTTACAAAAGAGGAAAAGATACCAAAGGAACTGAGAAATATCATTAAATGTTTTTTCTTCTTCTAATTCTGAGTGCTTGTCTCTCATAATAATGCTTTACCTTGGAGTGCTTCCTGGAGGTGGCGTGTATACAGGGAGAAAATGGGGCAAAAAGATCGATTTCATTTATGGTGCCGCTGTAAGATCTTTTGTTCCTGGTACGAGGTCTGCCGTGGAAGAAGCTGTTGCCCCTCACACGCAGTGTGGAAACAACAGGGACGGTGGTTTTTCTTCACACATCCTTTCTGAGATGCCCAAATGCAGCGTTTTGTGTTGGACCACGGAGATACTGAACTGGGATTATCTGGATTCGAGGGCCTTGGCTACTGGCTGAGGTTCAGATCCACCTCGGCAAAAGGTTCGAAGTGCTGTGTAAGTGCCTGCCTAGGGATTAGCCCTAATGCCTTGTGCCTGCTGATTTTTCTTTCATTAAAAGGGGACATTTAACGGCTTGACTTCGCACTCCCTTCCAAGATGGGCCAACCCATGGTTCAAAGACAGCTGAAGAGGAGAGAATAAGTGTGCTGCCAAGTACTCCGGGCACTTTGACACTGATAAGCCTCTGTTACACCTAAAATGTGCTGTGTTTACTTAGAAGAAAGTTAATCCCTCTCCTCTCTGGTTTACATTAAAGCGAAGCATTTGACTGTTAAGACAATGAGGTTCTCCTTGCACGTCCAAGTTAGTACTTGGGGCAGGTCACAGCACTCGTTGAACCTCCTTGCTCGAAGATATCTCCGAACTCAGACACAAGTCAACATCACAGCCATTTTCAGGTTAATACCGCTGGCTTAGATTGCCGCTTTATTCCAAAGGAAGCTGAAATTTTGGAACACGAGGTGTGTGACTCAAAAACCACTGGACAATGAATTGTAAAGCTGTGCTTCTTTCAGGCTTCGTTAGTTTGTCCTGGTTCTGGACACCCCCTGCTCCCAGCCTATGTCACAGCGAAGATCTCAAAATGTGAAGATCACAGTGAAGATGTCAAAATGCTGATACCTCGGGCACCCCAAAGAGAGCCAGCTTGCTCTGCTCCCCACTTCAGCGGTCTGCTTGCAATTAGCAGGTGTAAAGACGAGCAACCCCCCTCCTGCTTTCTTTCAGTGAGCTGAAGCTTTAATGTCTACAAAAAAAAAAAAAAAGATTTTGATCCGCTGCGAAGCTGTTGGGTTTTTGTCTGCCTTTTGTCTTCAGTTTTACTTTGAACAACCGCATTTTTATTTAATGCCTAGCGATCTCTGCATAAATAATAGCCGTTTTTTTCCCCGGTGTTTATCTCTTTTTGGGAGAGGACTGGTCTTATTCCTGCTTTACTTAGAAAGGATGCAAGAGAAGCGTACCTTTCTCTTCAGTTGGTAAATTTTGGTTCTTTAACCAAGTTGTTGAGTTCTAGAAATAGCAGCCTGGAGATCAGCACGGCCTGCAGAAGAGTTCTCAAGTCCCTAAGAGAGAAGAAGAAAAAACCAGACTGCTCCCAAATTGTATAATACATTGCCTTTACAGAGCTCTTTCCCTGAAAGCATGAACTTGAGGTTGCAGTACGTTACTTACCACTGCTACAGAGAGCTGCTTCTGGTTTTTTCTCTTCTTCGTGCTTCCTTTTCAGAAGGTCCCTTTCCCCAAACACTATTTGTTACTGTTGGAGGAGACGGCTTCAAGTGATTATTTCATATCTTCAAAAAACAAAAACAAAACAAAAAAACTGAATGCAGAGCAAGTGAGGAACATTTGCTGTCAAAGGCTTCATGTCAAACCCCAAGCTATAAAAGAGAAGGTCCTCTGGAAACTCAGAAGTGGTCCTGACACAGGACCAATATATGATCATTAGCAAAGGGCACGTGTAGATGTCACTCTGATGGGGTCCTGTTTGAAAGCAGGATGCCCAGATCTTCCTTCTTGCTGCTTCTTCGGGTTAAACAATGCTAAAATCTTAACTGAATTAAGATATAGGAGATGGAGAAAGAGTTTTGGAGATGGACTGAAGGTGAGGATTTCGCTAGCCAGACTAGCGTGACCTCAGACTTTGTCATTTGGTTGCTCAGTGGCATCTTCCACCACCTCGCAAAAGAAAACTTTGTATGCTGTGAATTTGTACTTGTAGTTGCTTTTCTGCCAAAATTCAGGGACGCCTCTGTTGCCTTGGTTGATGTTTTTACTTGCCCCTTCAGAGGATGTCAGCAGAATGCATTAGGATAGCGATGCTCCGTCCTTTTTGCCAATTCTGAAATTTCAAATATCAGTCTTAATGTTTACCAGCTTGACGACATTTAACCCTTTAAGTGAACGATGCTCTGTTTTTTCATTCCTGCAGTCTGTCCCGCGAATTATGGTTCAGTCTGCCAGTGTTGATGCCAGTGCTGCGAAGATAAAACAGGTGAGCACGCCCTGGGATGTTAAGAAACAGCTTTCATGTTTGCATCTCTGCAAACCAGACGCACTTAAAGCTGCTGCTGGGATAGTTACTTAAAACCTGTTGCACTTTTAGTGCTGCTTCACTGTGAGATGATTAAATGCATTGTATTTTGCTGTGTTTTCTTAGGTCCTGTGTATATTGTTGTGTTTTCTTAGGTCCTGCTAAAGTCCTCCCTTACGTTGCTGGTTGCATTTCTATATCTGAAAGCCTGGCTAATCACATGATTGCATTTGCAGTTAGCTAGCTGAAATTTAGCTGTTGTGGTGCTTTAAAAGACAAATTGCTAGGCTCTGATGCTTTCTATAAACAGAACGAGTCTGTTATTCCGAGTGCGGAGCTTTATTCTTGATTTTACATTTCAAGCCAATTCATGATATCGGCGTGAAAAAAGGCTCTTGCTAAGCTGGATGGAAAATAGACCTTATGATCTCCCACAGTTCAGCAGAACTTCAGTCTTATGAGTAGCAAATCAGCTTTCTCCCACTGCTTTTATTGTCTTAACAAAATGCATGTTATCTGAACGCTCACAAGGGAAAGCCCGAAGCAAGACCAGAGCTCCAGAGCCCACATGTGCAGCACCCACCCCATAGAAAAGCAAAAAATGTTTTTAATCTGCTGCATCATTTCAAACAACTTTATCTATATTATATTTCACTTAGCAATTGCAAGCTGGCCTTTGGTTCTGAAACTCGTAATTCAATCAAATCCCTCTTTCTTCAAACGCCACTTAACCTCCCAGTGGAAGGAATTCAGAACGAGGTGAAAACCCCGTTGTTTGGGACACTTTACCACTAAATGGGAAAAACGCAAAATTTTGAACAGTCAACAAAAAATGTACACTCGAGAGTTAACAGGGAGGATATGCGCAAATCTGCCTTCCTCCAACCACTTTTTTTTTCTTCGTATTAGCAGCCTCCTCCCTCCCCCTGGAAGAGATTTAGAGACATCCTAATCTTTTAGAGTACATGTGCTGGCAAAAGATATTGATCTATCAGATTTAGTAAACTTTACAGCCAAGAAATACATCACTAAAATGGGCTGTTAATCTCACGAGGTGCAGTTAATTTCATACTCTGAGAGTGTGTGGTGCTGGCAGCCCTGAGGTGGGAATGGCATTTGGAAACGGGGACGTAAGTGACAGTTTAGTTGGAAAGGGGATGATTTATCAGTCCTGAAAGTTAAGCCAAATAACGGAGAGAGACTTATGGATCATGGCTGTTTTCAAATTCCGTATAAATCCTGCTATTCAAACAGCAAATGACCATTCCTGTAATATAAATAATTTTTCAGTAAATATTGGGGAGCGTATTTCTTTTGGGTGACACTTTGCTTATTAATGGAAGAAATAAGCTGACAATCCTCCCAGGTTTGTAAAGCTGACTTGAGATCAACTTGCATCTTCTGGAGATTGCAGCTATGGAGGGATTTAGATTTGCTGGAGGCCTTAGTACATCCCTGAGGCCTTATATCTGTCCTTTTAGGCCAGATATTTCGGATATCAGAGCTCCACGGTCACTATCCTCTTCTGTTTCAGATGAACCAAGAGGAGGTAGGGAAACGGCCCCTCGAAGCTGCAGTACAGACATCGGAGGCAGGAAAGAGTCCCAAAAAGACGCCCAAAGTGCCTTTGCAGCAGCCCACGGGAGATGCCCAGGCCCAGGACTCCCAGGAAGGGCCTCCAAGCCCTCTGAGTGAAGCCTCCAGCGGGTATTTCTCTCACAGCGTTTCGACAGCCACCCTCTCGGAAGCCCTCGCAGCTGGAAGCGATGCCGTGGTTCAGCCGGGGGGACAAATTCCTACCTCGAGTGACTTCCCAGCTCCTGCTGCGGCCCAGGCCTCATCTTCTGACGTGCCAGGGCACTTGGACAGCTCTACAGAAAGCCGCCTCGGCAGTAAGAGAGAGATTCAGCCCATCTCCGGCCTTCAAAGCACTCACACGAGACCAAAAGACAGCCCTGAAGTGAATGGCAACGAGGCTTTGAAATCCAAATCGTGTGCATCTCCTGTGACTCAGAGTGAGCAGGCAAGTGATGCCCTTGTAGGCAGCGATGCAAAAAGCGCCTTTCCTACCTCCTCTCCAAAGAAGGAGCTATCCAAACAGTCGGTGGAGTCAGCAGGACAAGCCCTGAGGAAAAAGGAAACAGCTTCTGGGGCTTCTGAACTGGGCTTTCCCAAATCCCAAATCCATCCCGACCAACCGTCCCAGCCCGCTGTTGCAGCCTCCCCCTTCAAAATCCAGAAAGTCAAGACTTCAGAGCTCAAGTCCTTTACGAGCATGCTGGGGACGGATCCCCCGTGTCCTCTAAACCCAGAAGAGCAGCAAGAAGGAGAAAAGAGCGCGTTGGCCGCCCGCGGGCTGAACCGTAACGGATCGGAGATGGCGGAAGAAAAACTGGAAGTGATTTCCGACTCCGAGGACGCCAATGAAATTCCCGAGTGGCTGAAAGAGGGAGAATATGTCACAGTCGGTGCAAACAAGACAGGCATCGTTAGATACATTGGGCCCACCGACTTTCAGGAGGGAACGTGGGTTGGTGTGGAACTGGACTTACCCTCAGGTAAAATATCCTCTAGGGTGGGTGCAAAGTAGTGTTCGTTTTAATGCTGCTTTTTTCTAAAAGGGTTTCATTGGCCATTATTGGGTAGTCCGAGAAGGGAAATAAAACAGGTCCCTCTCTGCTGTAATCTTTTTACAATCTGCCCTTGTAATCCTAGTCTCCCTGCCCTCTGGGTTGTGTCCGTTCCCAGTTACTTCACTAGCCTCTTGCAACAGAGGGAAAAAGCTCATCTGCTTTTATAACACGGCTCGTTAATCTGCATTTTGCAGTATTTGTGTCCTAAGGGCCTTCTTCTGGGCTTCTGCTCTGAGGATAAGGGCGTCCGAGGCACAGCAGGAACTGTGGGACTCAGATGAGCAAAGGAATTTAGGCTAAACAAGACGTCAAGTCTCCTAACAAGTTACTTAGTCTCCCACAAGCTCTTTTAAAATAAGCAGTGAAATTACTAAATATATATATATATAAAAGCAAGTATGAAATAATTGTACGTTGACTGCCAGGAAATACAGGTGATTTAAGGTTTCTTTCAGCTTCTCATTTTCCATTCTTGTCTAACTCGTACCTGTACAGCTGTAGGCTTCCCAGAATTGATGTGACACTTCATTTTTAGGAGCAAGGTGCCATCCCTGGGGAGGTTTGCTCACATGTGCCATCGTAGCGTGGTGCAGAAAAGCTGTGGTTTCAGCACAAGCACTTTAAAGCGAAGGAGATGAGAGAGCGGGCGGTGACGGCTGGCATTTGTTCTCTGCTGGAGCCCCGGGCTTCACAACTCCTTTCCTCGGCAGGTTCACGCCAGCTTTCGTGGTGCTCATTTTCTCCTTTACCCGAGAGCAGGCAGGACGGGGGAAGCCAGGACGTGCTGGTGGCAAACTCAGGAGGCGAGCAGGAGGTGCCACTGCCTCTGATAGCAAGAGGGTTTGGTTTACCAAGGGGCACTTAGAGCTCCTGATTTCAATTCTTTTAACCAAGCTGTAAAATTCCGGGCTATGTTTGGTGAATCAGCACCTCCCTAGGAGTTGCCCACACTCATCTCTGCTGCACAGAGCTGTTCGCCAAGACAAATGGTGTGTCGGGGACCCAGAAGTCCCGTTTAAGTGAGCAGTTACCTTTCCCACACACGGTGTGCTCATAAAAGGTAAACTAGGCTGGTTTTTTTAGCAGCTGGTTACTGAAAACCAGCTGGGGTTTGCCACCCCAGAAAGCAAACGGTAGCCCTAATGCCTCTGAAAGTTGCAGTCCCGATTCTCAGTCCTGAATTATCTTAAAAACAGATGTATTTGTAGACTCCCATTTTCAAAAGTCACCTTCTCTCCCTGTCTGGCTCCTCTGGCTCGCACTGCTGGGGCTGTTGAGCTGGTTGCACACCCCCGGTAAGCCTCCATGGCAGATGTCTGATGGCTACGAGATTTGGGGTTGGCCGAGGACTCAACCGCTGATGCTACTGAATATTTTACCCAAGGATTGGGTCCCTGACTTAGAACCATAGAATATCCCGAGTCGGAAGGGACCCATGAGGATCATCGAGGGGAGGTAGAAGTCCAACCCTGTCCTCATGAGGATGGATCAGACCCAGAGCTGTGGCGGTGGCAGAGAGGAAACGTAAAACAAAGCGGGTGACCTTTTGGTGATGAAGAGCTATTGTACCTCGTGGTGTTGCCTTTGCAGACAGAAGCGGTCCCAGGACGGTGTTTGTGAGGCTTTTAAATGCTTTGCAGGGAGAGATAAAAAGGTAACGGCATCAGCATAAAGAGATCACGCTTTTCTGTTTTGTGGAGGTTTTATGGCACAGAAACTGCTCTTCTCAACTTCCAGAGCTCTTTTAATTGGCTTTTTCCTTTCTTCCAGATACTTTGCTTGTGACAAACTAATGCGTGTATTCCTTTTTTTTTTTTTTTTTTTCTCTTTTTTTCTCTATTTCAACACTTTTCCTGAAATAAATGATTCCCCAGAACAGCGAGAAGAGAGGAAGCATTGGGAGCATCCCGTTCAGGCTCCCTGTCCCCATGCAGTGCCAGGGGCTGCCCGAACCACCCAGCCATCTGTATAACAGTTTCGAGCCTCCCACCATCACGGTAGCTTTTACTTTCAACCAAGCCCTTCTTCCCTGCGGCGTGGCAGCACATCTTTCAGCACAAGGTGCTGTGGTGGCTCCTTGGTTCAGTTTTTCAGCCACATCCCTGCTTTCACGACACCCGGCGCGCCGCTGCGTGCGGGTGCCACCCATCCGCCTCTCCAGATATCCACACCACCCTCAGCCACGAAACAAAAACCTAGTGTGACAAAATCTCTATTTACTCTAACCTTGTGGCGTTATGCTTTTTTCTGTCACCTTTATTTATTCGTTCGAAGTTTAGGTGTTTTGTAGTCGTGGCTCAACGGCAGCGCAGTTGGGTCGCATCCCTGCTGCCGTGCCGGGACCCTGAGCGCGCCCGCTTTGTGTCACCTTCCTTCCTCTTCTTGCCCCAGGTAAGAACGACGGCTCCATCGGCGGAAAGCAGTACTTCAGGTGCAACCCGGGCTACGGATTGCTCGTGAAACCGGGCAGAGTGAAGAAGGCCACGGGACCGGCCAGGAGACGGAGCACGGGGCTGAGGGTGCAGGGAGGAGCGGCCGCCGAGAACAGGAGGAGCGGCAACTTCTCCGGCTCGGCTTCCAACCTGGCGTCGCTCACAGCCCTGGCTAAATCGGAAGGAGGAGCCCCGCTTCGCCTGGAGAAGAGCCAGAAAAACGCCGAGAACAGGAAATCCTGGGCAAACTGAGACAGCCCCCCCCCCCACACCGCAGCCGCCTGCACCGCAGCCCGGGGAGCAGATCTGACGGCTTCGGGAAGCTGAAGCATCCCTGCGAACTCCTGGTTTGTGGCAAACACTAATGAAGGGTCTTTTTTTTATTCTGCTTGGGGTGATTGACACGTTAATTCTTTGCCTTGTCACGGTGCTGGATCTACACCCGGAGTTTCGTGATGCTTGGGTGTACGCCCGATGGCAGGCAGCGAAAGCTGGCGGCGGTGGGTGGCTGGAAGCTCGGCTCTCCTCCACCTTTCGGGGAGGGAAGAGACATGAATTGTTCCAATTACAGCTTGACTTTCCAGTAGCTACAAAATACTACCCACGTGCTAGTGCTTCTCAAAGTGCGACTGGCAATTCTAAAGAAAAGTCCCCAAAATAACTCATTTTTTTTAAATAATTTTGTAAGAGCTGTGTCTGTCTCGCATAATACATAATGAAAAGGCAAGGTAACGATTCCGGACAGGCAGAGAAGGGAACATAAAACTCTATTTGGTTATGAAGAACCCCCAAACCCCTTTGTTAAAAAGCTAGGTGAGCCAGGACCAGGACCTGCTGTGATTACTGTCCTGCTGCCCTTCCCTCCTCCTGGGGCAGGCAGCACAACCCGATTTATTGCTGCTGTGTTGGAAACGAGATGAGTCCCGTGGCCCGCCCTGCAATATTTCTGATCCCTTCTTTTTTTACGGAAGAGGGGAGTTGGGCGAATTTGCTCTCTGTGATCTACTCAATGTGCTCACCAGGCCAGGATCCTCTCTCCCCCTGTCCTTTGGGCCAGGAGGGTTTTTGCAGGGACCAGCACCGCAGCGCTGCCCCGTTCCCAACCCGACCCCGTGCTGCTGCTGGAGGCGGGAGCACCCTGCCCAGACTATTTTTAACCCAGTTTTGCAAAACAGGATTCTGGTAAGGGGATGAATCCAGCCTATTTATTTGTATTTATTGTTTTAAAATGAGAAATGTTTGCGCTTTACAATCGCCCGCCGCCTGACGTTGCACGAGGAGCTCCGCCAGCCCCCCCGCCAGCATCGCTCCCATGGAAGCAGCACACACGAAAACCAACCCGGTGGAAGAGCTTCAGGGTCTTCCCCCAGACCAGTCTTTTGGAAAGCGGGAGGTTTGGCCTGGCTTTCCTAACAGTTGATTTTATTTTTGGTACCCCTCGCTAGTTTTTAACATCCATGAATTCCATGTGGCTGTACGCGTGCGTGTATACGTGCGCACATACCGGCGTACACGCACTCCTTTTCCTAACAAACCAAGGAAGACCACAGGCTTTTGTGTTCTGAGCTGTTTATATCTCGTTTAACTAATCACGGGGGGATTGGACAGCTTGAGCAATAGGCGTTTTATCTACATGGGGAATATTTAGGATGCCGAATTCGTGATTAAACTTTAAGACGTAGCTAGTCTCTGTCCGTGTTGCACGCGGGTATCTAAGTGCCTTAGCCATCTGGTTCAGAGGTCCAAGGGAGAGATACATTGTCATCAAAGGAGATCGGGATGCTTAGTGAAGGAGATAATTATGCTGATTTACTGTAATTAATATCATTTATGCAGAAGGAATAAAATTAAAATAGAAACTAATCTGTAGCTGAAATAAGCGGGACGGGTTACAATGCAGCAGGCGTAGTGCTGCCAGGGACTCGTGTATCCTTTCGGCTTTATGTAACTAGCTTCAGCGTCTCCTAAATTTTCATAGAGAAATCTTAATATATAATGTACAGACCGGCTTTTAAAGGCATTTTTAGTGTACAGTTTTGTTCTCCTTTCCCTTTGCACGAAGCTCCTGTCCTTTCAAGCCCAGACGATGGGAGAAATTTAGTAGTAAGGAATTCAGATGCTAAAACCTTGGGTGTTTTTTTAAGATTATAACTGTTTTTATAGACGTGATCCATGCAAGGAGACAACATTTTGGGGTGTGATGAGTCTTGCTGATGAAAGACCACCCGCTAATTAACACGGCACCTCTTATACTGCCTTGTGTGTTTTCTAAACCCCATCTTTAAGGTTTTTTTCTACTTGCACTTTGTTCTGATGTGCTACAGAATGTTAGCTAATGTGAAGCAGCCCCCTAACCGACGGGTTTTTATAGTCTCAGCATTTCATTTACTGGATTTAGGGATATCTTTGAAACTCGGTGTCTGCGAGGTGGCCCCTTTGGGGGAGGACAGGAGGGAAGAACCTGTCCAAGTCCTCCTGAACCCTCTTCAGGACTGATTTATCGAAGGTGCAGCAGTGAAAGGGTGAAGCAGCAGCAGCTGGGCTAACAGTTCGCTGTGGATTCTACCCGCTATAAATTCCTCCGGCCGTATTTAACTACACTTTTGACTCTATAAGGACTTATTTAAATGTTTGCACATCTGGGGCATGTGCTTGGAGGCTGCAGCCAACTGATAGGGGGTGGATTTCCTCTTCCACCCGCCCTCAGTCGCGTTACAAAACCGTGCTGTACGTTTGTAGAGGGGCACGGAGCCTGGTCTGAACAGCACTTGCTTGCTGCCTCCTCTGGGGGAAATGGTCCTGGAAGCAAACATCCTAAATACGGCTTTTGGCTTTCACCGTCTTGTTTGACTTTTGAAACTAAGCCTCTCCTCAAATCCCGCCTGCCCCCCGAAAATGCAACTATCCCAACCAAATCACGGCACAAGCTCCCCAAAGCCAGACAAATCCGATTTGGCCATGAGGACGCTCTTGGAGGACTTCTCGGGCTCCCTCCTGCCCCCTCCAACTTCCCCAGCCACCTGAGGTTTCTTCTCAAGATGCTTCCCTCTGTTTGGGCACAGTGAGTGCGCATCCCTCTGCTCAAAGCCATCTGTTGTTCTGCACCAGCTAACCAGAAAGCATCAGTTTAAACCATGATTAAGGTAAATTTGTTATTATTTTTTTTTAAATTGGTAACTGGCAATAGAAACACTCTACCCTCAGCATAAAGGAGGAGGTGCTCTTAACTGGAACAGCCCAGCCAAGAGGCTGGCGCATTAATAGCTATGCATATTTTTTTCCAAGATTTTTCATGCACTTTATACAGGGAAGAATACTATTTAATGCAGGAAGTGTAATTTGTAGCAAGTGTCTCATCTCCTGTGTCTGCTCGGCTGTGTCAGCTTGCTTTCTGTATCTGTGAACTGTGGTCGAGTCTCGGTTTCTGGGGGTAGAAAATTGGGTTGGTGGGGCGACAACGTGGCGGGCCGCCCGTGTCAGCAGCTCGGTACCCCCGCACCCCTGCACGTGGAGCAGGATTTGGCCGTGCAGGGTCGTTTGCTCCAAGTCAGCCGAGAGGATGCTTTTCTTGTGGGGCGTTTTTGTGGGTTTTTCTAAGCCAAGCCAAGACTTTTTACTGTGCTATGCTCAACACTCTTGCGGTGTTCTGATCTTTTTGGCCAAAATAATATCTTTTCGGCTCAGGGGCCTTGGCTCTTTGCTGTTCAATGATGTAGTTTAGCTGAGGAAAACTAAGAGAAACGAGTCCCACTTGGGAGTATTGCCCACGTCCTTAAAAAATAGAGCTGTGCAGGGGCTCAGACCTCCCCACTGTGCTGCTGCCTGGACGCAGCTGCCCAGCCCCAGGCTGGGAGGCTCAGCACCTCCTTGCTCTGCTACGAACCAAGAGCCTCCAGCTCGTTGTGCCTGGTGGTCCCGAAAACTGATCCAAAGCGAGCTTGGGCGATGCACGGGCCTGTTCACGCTGTACCAGAGCTGCCGAAGAGTCTCTTTTCTATATCGATGCTTGTGTTGTCCTCGCGCTGGCACTGCCAGCTCTTTGCACAAGAAGTTCAGTTTTCGCAGTGCCTTATCCCCGGGTCAGCAACTAGTGCAGCGAGGAGGTTGATTCGCACTGACCTCGCGTCTCTGTAGCTTCTAGGGAATGAAGATCGTGGTAGGTAAATGTGCAGACTGGTCACACTACAAAACCCTCTTGAGCTGGGGTGACAAATAAGTGTCTTGTTCCTGTATTTCTTTTATCCATCCCTCCTGTCCCTGATGCAGGAGCCGCGCTCCCTGCTTTGCCCCAGGGCACCCCAAAAGTGCCCCGTATGTGCCTCTTGCAGCCCCTGCACATTTTGCTTTTCCACCCCCATTCATGCCCACCGTGTCTTGGGAGCCTCTTCCCGCTCATCTTTCCTTCTGTTGATTTTTTTTGTAAATGTAGTGGGTCTGTATATAAGGAGTGGATATTTACACTGTGGTATCACGTGTTGATTGGTGTACTTTAAATGAGCTAAAAATCCAAAGATACTTTGTAATGAGCTGTAAAGTTTTTAATTATTTCTGTACAATACTAAATTACTGTAATATTGTATTATACATGCGATGCAGCCTGCAGTACCTGAATAAACTCCTTCTTTAGAGCCTCTTTGTCTCTGCTTTATTGATCCAGCTCGCATCACCAAAACTTTCAGATGCGTTTCCCAGCACTACGACGGGAGCGCCGTTCCTTGAGGGTGCTGTGGTCTGTCACCAATTCAAATGAGGCTGTTTCCCCCTGTTTCCTGTAGTGTTTCTTGCAACTTATCTTCCCGTAGACAAGCACAAAGCCACGGCATTGCTTCCCCTTCATCCTGCCTCCTCTACAGGACCTGGAGAAATATCCCCTTACCTACAACTATTCAGGTGTGGGAGCCCTCATCACAGCCTAATGGCCAAGGAGGAAAGCTCTAAGACTTCCCTGTCCTCACACTGACTAAAAGCAGGTGTTGTGCTCCCTCCCCGGGGCACTGCAGCCCATTCAAGGGGCTGTTGATGCTGCTCCTGCCCTTCCTTGGTCACAGCAGGGATTTCTTTTCACTCTGCTCCTTCCGTTCCCCAATAGGTTGCAAAAGTCCACTGCTTGCAGCCTCCCAAAACTGGGGGGAAAAAAGCACACAACAAAAAAACTCTGCCCGTTGCTCAAGAGCTCTGAGTGCTGCTCCCCCCCCCCCCCCCCCCCCCCCCCCCCCCCCCCAGGGTCTGCCCCACGTCCCCGGGCTCGGGGAGCTCTCCAAGGAGCAGCCCCCGGCCCCTCTCGGGGCAGCCTGTGCCAGGGCTCCGGCACCCGCCCGGCCCAGCAGTGCTGCCTGAGGGGCAGGGGGAGCCGCCGGGGCTCCGGGCTGGGCCCGGGGCCTCTGGGCCCGGCCCTGGGCACCGCCGAGCAGAGCCCGGCTCCGGCCTCTCCGCACCTCCCCGCGGGTCCTGACGGCCATGGGGGAGCTCCCCCGGAGCCTCCTCTGCTCCAGGCCGAGCAGCCCCAGCTCTCGCAGCCTCTCCTCACAGCACGGGGGCTCCGGGCCGGCAGCACCCTGGGGACCCTCCATTGGACTCTCTCCAGTATGTCCATGTCCCTCTTGTACTGGGGGGGCCAGAACTGGACCCAGCACTCCAGTGCTGAGCAGAGGGGCAGGATCCTTCCTCATGCCCTGCAAGGCAGGGCCCACACGGAGGCAGAGCAGTTGGTACATGGGCTGTGGGGAAACGCTGCTCTTACCAAACCTGCCTCCCAAAAGGCCTCATGGCTGTGAGAAACCCAGTGCACCCAACCAGAATTTTAGACTGCCAAGAAATCCTTGAAACTCACTTCCTAGGTCACTTTTTTTTTTTTTTTAAATAACTTTATAAACATTTTTTCCTCCCAAATGTTGAAAACAGCAGCATTGTTTTTGCTTTTTATTGTGTGTGTGTTTTTTAAAGCAACAAACATCGTGTTGATTCCCCAAATCCATGCTGAAAGTCATTTAGCAAAGGATATTTTTATCAGTGTCTTGCAATCAGTGCGCAGATATACGGCTTTTTTTTTTTTTTTAAGCCGATCTCCTTTAATGTTTTACCTTCTGAAAAAAAAAAAAAACAAAACACCTTTTGCTGAAACACAGGAGCCTTTTGAAGTGCCGTCGCTTTGTTGGAGGCTCGCTCTTCCCGGAAGGGGGGTGTAGCACCTTCCCGCACCACAACCACGCGCTGCTTTGTGTTCTCCAGCCAAAGCTGCTTTTAAAAGGCACCGATCAAAACAAGCAAGGAAGCAGAAAAAAAAAACACACACACACATACACACTTCTTTCCCCTTCCTTCCTTCAAATTAATACTACTTTCACTGTCCTCGTTTGTCTCATCCAACGCGGCCCAGCTGCCAGCTGATTTATGTGCCCAAGGGGCTCCAACCCAGAGCCCTGCTCCTTGGTTTGGGATCCTCCATCCTGAGCAAAGCACCGAAATCACCCTCCAGGCCTGGCTGCACTCACCAATTTTAACCAGTTACAGAACCCAGAAAGCCTTTCAGTGAACAAATCGATGATGCTGAGCACAACCGGGCCAGGAGGGAAGGGCGGCCAAAGCGTCCTCTTGCCTTTGTGGCTTCTCTAAATGCGACTTGTGCTCGTTACCTCATCGTTTTGGTTTTATTACCCAGGACTGCTGACCTCCAGCAACTCCTTGGGCACCTCCTGGCCAAGGCCAGGCTGGATGGGGCTTTGGGTAACCTGGTTTGGAGTCCCTGGCGGTGTCCCTGCCCACGGCAGGGGGTTGGAACTGGATGGGCTTTCAGGTCCCTTTCAACCCAAGCCAATCTGTGATTCCGTGACTCTAAGAGCCCTCCGGAGTAGGGATGGGATTAGAACAGGCTCTTGGGCAGTGCTGCGAAGACAAACGGCTGCTTCCTGCAGCACGTGGTGGCCCCATGGCCGCCTGCCCCAGCCCAGCCTTGCCCCAGGCTCGGGAGAAGCCTCACAGGGACAGGAACAGGGGCACAGCCGCCCAGCACCGCACAACACCGAAGCACCGCTGTAGCATCCAGCCCCTGCACCCCCCAAAGACATCCTTACAAAGACGCATCTTTCTCAAACAAACTCATTTATCCATAGTTTGAAAGGTAAAAGACGCGTTTTTTGTCTTGCTCGCGTCCAAGGCCTCTCCGGGGCCTTCACACCAGACAGCTTCGTACACAAAGGACTATAAGAGAAATCCATCTTTGTTGAGTTATACATTTTTATTTTCTAATAGGTACAATACTAAAATAAACACAAATTAAAAAAAAGTTTTATTAAAACAAAACTGTACAAAAAAGCAGTTATACTACATTTTAATTACAGAACAGTCTACTGTCCAAAAGGCACTAATCCAGAATAGGAGATACAATGATACAGGACTCATTTTAACTATTTTAATCAATACAATAGAGCACTTGTTTCTCTGTCCATTCACATATAGAAACAAGGACTTTTGCTACAGTCATTACACACTGTTATAAATATGAGCCCTACATGTAAAGATGCAGTATCGCTCTCCCTGGGCCAGAATTCAGCTCAAACAAGGCTAGAAATTAAAAAATAATTACAAAAAAAAAAAAAAAAAAGGAGAGAGCAAAGGACACAAGGGAAGTAGTTGATACTTCATACTTTCGCAGTACCTGCTGCCTACGGAAGATGTGACGAGTGTTAACCTCACCTTCGTTTTGTGGCTGGGAACTGAAGCACACAGAAAGGACCGGTTTGCCTCCAGGGTTTGCAGCAAGTCTGTGGCAGAACTGAAAGGTGAGCTTACAGCACCTGATTCCCAAGGCTTTGCATTTTTTTCCCGCTATAACCTGTTTTATCCAGGCCTCCTATGACCCTCTCATCCCCTGGACAGGTCTCCAAACGATAATGCAGAAGGAACAATCCCCAAGTGCACGGTGGGAGAAAAAGGAGGACTTTTCTCCTTGCAGCAAAACGCGGAGCAGACCCACTCAACACCTTGCAGATAAAGGCAGTGATTCAGAGAAGATTTTAGCAAATTCTTCTTAAAAATCAGTACCTTTACTGCAAGGGAATCGAGCCATGAGAAAATGGACCTCGTTTGCTGCAAGTGCTCTTCCAGCAACGCACCCAACTGTTGCAAAGCCACCGGAGACGCGTGGCTCGCGTGCAGCTCCTGCTGGGGATGGAAGGGTGCGTTGGAAGTGGCACAGGGGAAGTGACAGCACTGGCTTGCCGACTTGCCCTCCTGAAAGCAAAAATACACTTTGGCAGAGCGCAGACAGCTGTGGGGAACACGAGGTCCCCAGAGCTCCTCGCTCCATCTTCCTCCATGGTGGTGTTACCTGAGATGCGCTCCCCTGTGATGTTCACTGCTGCTTCCTGGCCTTTTCTTGTCCGCTACAAGGATCCGCTCGTCCTCCCTCCCAGTCTGTGCTACTGCTTTCTTTCCCCCCTGAAATATCAGGCTGAGGAGCAGTAGCAAAGATGCTACAGACCGTGGATGGCGTGGAGAGCGTGCTTGGAGAACACGCGTGTGCAAAGCAAGCAGCCAGCGCCGAAGATCTGACGTTACCGCTAGGAGCAGCGACACAACGTGCCCACCAAAAGCCAACGAATAAATACCACGCTCTCGGCTGAACAAGCAGCCCCGGTTAAGATAAAGGCCTAGGCACGTCTGCAGGGCCGTGATGAGGATGAGGAGCATTGCCCAACGCTTTCGAGGTGGACGAGGTTTAACACGCAGGCGGGAGAGGGATACTGCACCTTTCGAACAGTGTCATACACATAAGACAAAGACAGGCATCTGGATGTTAACAAAAATAAGTAACAAAGAAATATGATTAAACAAAATCTCTTCTCACATCATCCTATACTACATCCTCCTTCTGCTTAGCAGAAAATTGTACGTACACAAAAATACAAATACACAATTTTGTAGAACAGTCTGATTTTAATATATTTATATATATTTATATTTATATGAGTGGCAGGTTAGTTCATTATATAGAGCTTTTTGCACTTTTGGCTCATATGCAACAAGGCTTTATAAATTCAGCTTTAGCTTTCATTCAGGTTTTATAGCTTCTTGAACATTTGTTTTCACATTTAAAGCAGCATCCAATTTGCAAGAGGAGTTGGTGGTGGCTACAGCAAGGATCAGGTCACGAGGTTACTTGGGGGCGAGGGGGGAATATACATTCCAGTGTGTGTGTGTGCGCGCTAGTGCTAATGGAAAAAAAGAAGAACAGACTGTGACCGTATGACTCCAGGATACCATGTTTACCTCTTGAGGTAGGCAGAACACCTACAGCAGATGAGACACGGGTGCGGTTTTCATCGGGGCACGCGGCGCGAGGAACGGACACGCGGGTGGAAGATGCCGACAGAGGGACGCACGGAGACCTAAGAACCTGCTGGCGAGTTGTGCTGACCAGCAGAGGCTGGACACAGCTCACCTCGTATTATTTCTGCATTTAGCAGACCCATGAAGTTAGCTGCCAGCCACCCGGCACGCACGAGACCACTTCGCTCCCACCCTGCGCCCACCGCGGCCGCGGAGCGAAACGAAGACGCACAGAACCTGAAATGGCAAACCAAGTCCCCAGCGCTTGGCTAGGGCGGGCTTTTGGTCGGGGCCTTTGCTTTTCTTTTTCTCTTTTTGTGCCTCTGACGCTGTTCCGTTGTCTTTTCCCTTCTAGGTTTGCAGCGCTCACTCCTACATTAATCTTTTTTCAATTACAACCGCGGTTATTGACAATCGCTTTGTTTAGAAAAAAAAAAAATCACAGTTTAAAAAAAGGCATCTCTAGAGCAGGGCAGCAGTACAATGTCAAACGGTCGGCGTGTGTTATAGGCTCCACAAATGCTTTATTTTCATTAGTACCCCAGCAATAGATTCCCATTTGATCATTGCTTGTATCAACTCCCATCAACATCCTACAAGCTAATTTTCTGTTCTCTGCGAAAGAGATGTCCTTATAGCTTTTCTTGCCAATAGTAATTTCCTAGGCTTTCCCAACTCATGTGTTATTAAGTTGTCAGAGTGAAAACAACATTTTGTTACTAATGAAAAATAAAACATCTACATATGGATTGCTTTCATTTTCGGAATCCTTAAGTGGTACTAATACATCTTAATAGTGTTCTGTTATTTTTATTTCCTTTTACTATGGTCAGAAGAAATTCTTCAATGCAATTTTTTAAACTAGCATCGATATCTATCTTTTCTTTTACCCACATAAAATTCTCCTGTATGTTTACAAAATTATAACCACCTGCCAACAGTTAAATTACTTTGACAAAAACGCTTAGCAGGTGCCGCTATTATAAGCCTAGAAATAATTAAGAATATAGGAAGAAACTGCCTCTGTGATTCCAAAACGGGGTGATTAAATATGCATATTAGCCACTTCTACCCAGAATCTCAGACGTACGGGCATCCAGAGATGCATGATTAATGCATGAAGCTATTTGCATCTGTAATCCAAGAGGCAGCTTCCTACCAAATTCTCTCCAAGCTTCCCCCTCTTCCCCGTCCACCCCAAGCTGGAGATTGCTAAGGTTAGGCTGAGGAACAAGATTTGTTAAGGAGTTCCCCGCCAACAAGTTTTAGGCTGAAAATCGAGGGGGGCAGCACGGGGAAGGAGTGGAGATTTCTTTCCAGCCGGGCTCTGCGGGGCTCCGGATCCCTGCTGCTCCTCGGGAGCCTCACGTGCGGAGGGACTGCAGGGAGGGCACGTTTCTTAAGAGGGAAATGAGGTCTAATCCTATTCCTCCAGCTCACTCTGGAGTCCTGTTACTCACTTAGGCACTTTTTAAATTGACACTAAGAAAAAAAAAATAATTAAAAAAGTACTGCACATATTTCACACTTCCTGGGCTTTCACGGGCCTTGGGAAGATCGTAGAGACCAAGAGGGAGACAGCCAAGGCGATCCGTCAAGAAAATAGTGCTCCCCACGGACACAAGTGACTTTTACTTGTCACCCTCTGATAGAACTGCTGTTGAACTAAATCTAGTCTAGATTTGTTATTCCTGTATTATCTTTAAGGTAAAAAGCCTGTCCTGCGGTGGTCCTGCGGCACTGTGCTAGCACGTTATCGTACTGGAGCTGACACCTGACTTCCAGAGAGGCATGGGGCTCTCCCAGTCCCAACCGGTGGCGCTGAGCACCTGTACTGGTTTGAGCCAGCACTGCCCTTCGCCTCCAAGAACAACCCTGATGGCAAAGCGAGGAGGGTCGGCTGCTGATGAGATATGGAACTATGTTGCTTACACCACGGCTAGATCCAAAAGTCTTGTACTGCAACGGGTGATGACATGGAAAATCCGTCCCCCCTCCAAAGAACTACGGGGCTCTCACCCCACAGAATCTAGAAACGAGTCAAAAGCTTCAGGTAGCACAAGTCTCCACATGTCGTCTAAACGTATGCAAAAGGCAAAGAGAAAGAGAAAATTCAGTGGATAATGCTGAAAGACGGGCAGATTGAAATCCAATCTATTTTCATTATTGTATCTATTTGGAGAAGCCATTTCATTTCAAGTTTCTCTAATCACCTTCAAATCTAAAACAACTTTAAAAAAAATTAAAAAGCAACTGTGGCTGCCGCAGGTGATCCCCAGCCCTGGCTGAACGCCGTGACAACCAGTACACAGCCCCTTCGGCGAGGCTATGCAAATCCGTGCATCCTGTCCCAAACCCTTGCAGTAAAAAAGCAGGCAACAACAAACTAACTGTATCAATTAATCCAGCTTCCAACAGTAAGTGCAAGCAAGACAAAATAAAATTGAAGGAAAAAAATTGCTACTACCTCTGTTAACCACGGTCCAACACTTGGAACAACGTTTTTTTCACGTAGGAGGCTTCAAGTAAAAGCCTGCTGTAAAAGGATTGAATATATGAACTTTCTTCTTTTTAAATGGTCAGAGTGGACTCTGGAAAATGTTTCATGTTCATACTTCACTACGGACAATAGGTAGCTGGACTTCAAGTAGGCAACTGATACAGCACCATCTAATAGGCAGAAGGAAAGGTGAATCTGAGATGACTTGGACTAAAGTATTAAAAGAATTTAGAAAACACCTAACTATAAATACACCGCCTGATGTTGCGAAGGTAATAAAGTGCCTGTAGAGGAAAAGAGAAGAATGAGAAGAGGGATGAAATTCAAATGGCGGAAGTCAACAAAGACTCTGAAAGGGGAAAAGGGGCACAGAAAGCAACCGGTTAGCCCCAACAAGAGTGGGAGAGGCAACATCCAACAACTAGCACAGGGAGCAAAACCAAACGGATAAACCTGAGCACTCTAACTGTGCAAGAAACGTCAAATTAGCGGGTTACAAAGAACGGCCACATCTGTGAAATACCTGTATTTTCCCAAGTTAATTTGCTAGAATATCACTGAACATCTACTGAAGTGCAAGGCGCAGTGCCAGTCTTCCCAGTAAAAAAGACAGTCCCAACATTAATAAAAAAAGATTATACTTAGAAGTTACTCTGTCCCTGATTTGTTGACCTAAGCATCAAAACTAAAAGGAGGGGAGGGAGGAGCGCTGCTAACCATGCTGAAAAACCCCAAGGTCTTTTGTAGAGCAAAAAGCTCAAAAGTTTTCAAAAGATTTGGAACCAAACCTAAAATTCAGTACTGGATGGCTCTGTTATTAGCATGGAAATCATATATATCACTTAGTTAGAGACCATATGACTACTGGGTTCAGGTTAGAGCACATCACTGTAAAAAAACCATTGGTAAACCAGGTAAAACGGATTACCGAGGCGAGAAGGAGCTTGGATGAAAGACAGAAATAATCTCCATGAAGCAGCACAACTAAAGTTTGGGAAAGAAATGTGTGAAATTCGGTACCAACAAGAATCGGCTTCAGAAGAAAGTGAATGACTTAGAGCAATGGAAGGAGGTGTAACTCAAAACACTCATCTGGAATTCCTTCAGGGAAGCATAGGCTCAGTGTAAGAACTTATTTCAGGAGGAGACATCAGTTCAGCAAGACGCCTTCTGGTGGCTGTGATATTTTTGAAGCGCTCTGGCAATTGATAAAAGCATTTGTAAAAACAGTTGCTTGAGGCAATGCAGCTACAGGAAATGGTCACGACTGATCAACGTTTTTTCATGTTAAATAATTTTACGGTGAATCTGCCCAGGTAACAATAGAAAACATCGCAAGGTACCCTTAACAACTGGAATTCATGTACCCAAATGTCTAATATAGAGAATAGCAACAAAGAAGTTAAGATTAGAAATTCAGACTGACCTGGTCTGGCTTTTGGTTGGGCTCTTTTTTGCTTTTACACGAGAAGCAAAATAGAAAGGTTGAACAGAGTAACGCTGTTCCAGAGCTACCACAGCTGCTCAACAAGGCTGGGAGGATGTATCGCTGTCTCAGTAGAACAGATACACTGAATCTGTAAGATACTGAAGCAAATCTAAGTAATACAGCAGCATACATAAACCACCTTTTATCAAAACTACATTTGTTTGATTCCCATTACGGCAGAAGTACAAAGTGTAAAAAGGTATTTATCATACATAACTGGAACTTCCCGTGGTTTAAGGCACAACATGTTCTCTGATGGAAAGTCATACTTTTTAAAAGAAGTTCGTACTGCAGAGAACCCCTCTAGTACTCAAATCTCTACAAACGATTAAATACTAAGAACAGGTTATAACTGTAAGAGTAGAAGACAAGTCTACCTCTTTGGAATCAGAGTTTTACAATTAAGGCCAGAAGGGACCAGTCTATCACCTACAAGGAGACCCTGCTTATCATGTGGGTTCTCAAATGTCTGATGCAAACTTCCTACTCTGTCTTCATCCAGTGGGATGAACAAACCATCCTGCCCTTCCAAATGCAAAAAAAAAAAAAAAATCCCCTAAGGATTTATAAACATAAACAGACTTCCCACCCCAACACATTTACAAATGCCTTCTTCATGTCCATGGATACTTCACTGACTTCTTTACTCCTAATCAGAAGCCTGATTTTCAAGCTTGTTTCACTGAATTGAATTACTGACAATGCAACCTCAGGACAGTTTTGTTCCTGCTCTGCTGTAAATCTTAGCAGGAATTAACTGAGTGTTGTTGAAATCTAGGGGCAATTCTCAACTGGAGTAAACTCTAGTAGCTCTGCAAATGGGAGGATCTGTTCCCTAATCTCAGATAGTATTTATTGTCTCCAAACACCTGGAGAAACAGGGCTGTGACTTGAAAGAGCTCTAAAGGAAAGGAAGAGAGGCAGAATTAAACTGTTACTGCCCAGTGAGCAGCTGTGTGCTTAGCTAAAGTGACAGGCAGCTACCCCTACGACAAACAGAAGAAAAGCACGTCTCAAATTCCAACAGCAGCTCCTCATAATGCTATAAGGTGTGCCTGGCCCAGAGAAACATACGCTGGATATCTCAGGGCATTTAATAAGCTGCTTCAACTATCTCACAGAATCACAGAATCATCTAGGTTGGAAGAGACCTCCAAGATCTCGTCAGTAAAGCGTCCAAGATGTTTACCTTTCTCAACCAGTAATTACACACTTTGCACGGCGCACCTAGTCTTTCTCAGCATCACATTTCCCCTTTGCCATGCTGAACCCAGTGTAGCTCCATCTAAACTCAGAGCAGCCTACTCAGTGCAGAAAGGTGAAATGTTCTCACTGCTACTTTCCACTCCAAAATTTCATCAGACCTTTTGAGCAGAAGGCAGCTGGAATGTGCCAGGGGAGTGTCTATGCCGTTTGGTCTTGTAAAGATCTGCTTACTTGCCGTGAAGTATAAATGAAAAGGTTTGCGCTCTGGTATAGGAAAAACTGGACAGTGAATTGATATTGTGAGTCCCTGGCTCTGGTTAACTCCTGAATGATGTTTTCAGCACTGTCACTACAGTCCTGTCAAAGAGAGATAGCAGCAATGTTATCAGCCGACAGGCAAAAAAATCCAACATCAAATGTGCTTTGAGGAATGGAATATACGCTCAATATTCTTACTGTAATATATCAAGAAGTATTAATTAATAATTTGCTTTCATTAAGTCTTTGTCCTCCTTGAGCAATTTGACAGATAAACTTCGTAAGTAAAATGTATTTTTAAATTTCCAATGATGTAAAATACATCTCAGAAGGCTGAAGTCAACCTCTTAATTACAGAGGTGGGTTATTTAAGCTACATATGCCATCTTGCCATAGAATGGAAGACTTTAATTAGTTCAGGAGAAGGGGCGAGAAGAAGGATAGGAAGCTGTATCGAGGCTGGTGACAGCAGCAAGTCAACACCCCAAAATTTCTGTCCTAGGAAAGAAGTTCCTACCATTGCTCCTGTGAGTAAGTACCACCAGTGCTAGCGGTGCTGGAAGAACCAAGTACTCAGGACCCATAAATCTGTTCTGAACCACAGTGACAAGGGATGAGATTTGCAGAAGTATTTCGGTACAAAGAAGCTGAAAAGTAACCGAAAGATTTAAATAAGAGCCTAAATAAGTTAAGTTCCTAACTCCTTTGCAAATCCATTGAAGCTAGGAACATGCTGACTTTTCTAAATGTGACCAGGAGTCTATATATGCACCTTTACATACCGAAAAGCTTCAGAAACTCATCTGATAAGTAGCTACAGCAGGAGAATAGCACTATAGAAAAATATGGTCAAAAAGTTTACAGGCAAGCTCTGCAGTGCTCGAGACTGACTGGCAGATACCGTTTTTCAGAAAAACAGAATAGAAAGGCACCTAACACCCTACAACAGATGCCTTTTCGGAACCTGGCCATGTATCACAGAAAGATGATGGTGTAATTAATTATAGGACATCACCACAGCTCCTCTCCTGCTGTATGGCAGAATACTCTTGAGGCAATTATCCAGCTGCAGGCTCCTTAGAGATTTCTTAAGAAAGAGGTGAGTTAGCCCCTAACACCACCCCATGCTAAGCACAACAGGAGACAGCAGAGAGCTTCAGGACAGCATAGCTACATACTTGGCAATGACTGCTGGTAAGGCTTTCGAACTGAGACACTACAAAAGATGACGTCAAGTGGCACAAAAGAGCCAGCTACATTCTCCGCTTCGGGAACTGGAGGCTAACAGTGCAATCGGTACTCTCCACCTGCAGGCAGGGTCAAAACACAGCACCAGTAATTCAGTGGAGGCCTGGACCATGGCTAATCTTCCTTAAAACAACTCTACAACCAAGTGGCAAAGCAAGAAGAGCTGATCAAAAACCTGGGTAATTTGCAATCACACTGTCACGCAACTAAATGTTAGTTTTGTTTCTAAAACTCACCAAGGAGAAGTACAAAAACAAGAGGGGGGGAAAAAAAACACAAAAAAAACCCCACCAAAACCATGAAAAATAGGAGAATCAGCTTTGCATAGAAAACTAAACTCAGTTTCAGTCCCTGCTGCTATAAGGTACCGCTGGGAGCAGGTCATTATTTAAGTTTACGAAGTAGCTGTTCCAAGTGTCACTAATAACGCTGGTATTAAAGAGAATTAGGGGGAAGAAGATCTTCTGTTTTCAATCACAGAAAGACAGAAATCCTTTTAATTATGACCATGCCAATCCACATCTTTCTAAAGCAGCTAATTACATGTCAGGAGGACACCCAGTCATTCAAAAGACCTGCCATTACTTTCGCTGCCATACACTTAGGCATTTATCTAACCATCCCAATTACCCTGCCTGCGATTTGAAAGGATTTAGCAGAAGCGTGCTGGATGTTTTGATCAGCAGAACACACCCGCTTCCATTTAACAGGAGAGGGAAGAGAGGGAATGAATGGTGCAGAGCCTGCCAAGCCATCTGAGAGTGGCACGGCACATACAGAAGCACGGCAGGGCCATCACGCAGCTCACCCCAGCGCCATGGATTTGGTTCATTCGTGCTGAAGCTGTTGGCCAGAGCACTCCAAAGCTTACTGGGAAGGACTGGGAAGAGCCCAGCATGACAGCAGCCAACCCAGTTAGTCAGTTTTCTTCTTCAGCCTGATTAAAAGGGGCATTTAAAGTGAGTTTGGGGAGTGTTCACCAACCAGACCTAAAATGACAAATCCTTGACATATCGCCCAACTACTACGCCGATAAGCACCTCGCAGACATCACAGATGGTATCTTGAAAGAGCAAAATGTATTTCTCTACTTTTCCCAGTCAGTACGAGCTAAAGTATGACCTGGATTTTCACAGGGTGCGTGACCTTACCAAAAGCAGAGCAGTTTGTCCCGATTGCTGTAACAGTGCCAATGCCGTCGTAGCTACTGCATCACCTGCGCAAAAACAGGCACAAACAATCCCAAGCTATTTTTATGTGGCAAAACCTAAGGCCAAGGTTAGCCATGAACAACTCTTCAGAGGTTTGAATTTTTCTCCTTACATTTGTTTCACTGGTGCCACCGAGAATACTTGCATTTATTTCATTTTCTTTGTATTTGCTGGACAAAAACCAATATCAAAATGCTGTCGGCTTACCGACAGCCCTCAGAACGACCACGTCCACTTTTGCAGTTATAACACATTTCACCCAAAGGAGAAAAATAATTTTTTGTGTATTTTAAATTTGAATTTATAGCTGCCATCTCTAGAATGCCTCGTGTCATTAATGTGCAATATCTTTAATTGGACAGTTCAAAGCCTATAAATTAGAGGACACTCGCAGAAACTAAAATGAAGGGTTTGGGGCTATGCTTTTCAGCTTGCCAAATGCCCATTGGCCAGTAACCAACTCAAGGAAGGTCCTGAGAAAAAATCCTAGCTGCAAAAAGGCCCAAGGGGGAAAGTTTTATTTTGAAATGTCTCAGCAACTCTTCTCCTTCTAAACTGCAAGGTACTTTTGGCCAGGCCATCAACCTTCCCTTCCAAGAAGTCACAGTGAAAATGCCTGACTCCATGAACTTCCATTCAATTAGCCAGTATCGTGATACAAACCCGAATACTCCTACTAAGAGGCATTAATTCACACACGCACAACCTACAGCTGTCTAATAAGAAGAGGCATATGTTAGGTCAATGACACAGAGCACATTTTTTCAAGACCAATCCTGCCAACAAAAATTCCTGCCAAAAGACAAATGCTACACTAAACTCAAGATTATTGCCTACAAGCTTAAGATTTTGCTCAAAAGAATATTACCAAGTCAAGTAACTTCAAAGAGTGCAAGAGCTACTTGGGTGGGAAGCCCTGTCTAAAATAGAAGCAAAGTTTATTTTGACATAAAAAAGTAGAATTTGCTGGTAATTATCCAACGAACTTGAAAAAAGCTGATGAACCCTGGGGAATGAGGGCTACACAGTGATGTGGCTGGGGTAGGAAGAGGAACAGAAACCTTATGGTAAGAAAATTATTATCTGAAATAAGGAGAATTCCAGGGATAAATGGGGGAAAAGTATATATATATCCAAAAGAAAAGAAAGGAAACAAACAAACAAACAAAAAAAACATCCACAGTTTGCTCACAGTACTTTGGGCAAAATCTCTCTCTGAATCTTAGTAATTTACAGAGAAATGTGTGAATCCAGATTTGCAACAGCGTTGAAATTACACACAGTGAAACAAAATCCTGTATTAAATGCATTAGGGGCAGCATTTTTGAGTTTTGAAAACTCTTACCAATTTTGCCAGTTTTATCTACGTAAAAAATAAAGGACCTTCTCCTTATGAAATCCTGTTACAACCGCCATGTGTCTCTGCGTGACTCAATGACCCAGGTGAACGGCCAGCATGATGCTTTCATTTTACTTCTTTGCAAGCAGCAACTCATTGTGAAGGAAAACCGTTACACTACGTAGGGGAACTGAAAATCTTGAACTCATCTCCATGTTCCTCTGCACCTTAAAGGCAGGAGTCATGCTCGGGATAATGATTCCATGCTGTTCCGTATTGGCAAACACCATCATGAGTTCTTTTCAAAATAACATCTAAATCAGACCTAAAATCTGTCTAGTAGAGTATGTTTTTGTTCTGTTTTTTTCTTTTTTTTTTCTTTTTCCTAGCAGTGACCAACAGCAAACCCTTAAGGAAATAACATAAGGCTCTAAGTATAGAAGATCTAACATACCAGACCAGATCCTCTGAAAATCACCATTTAAAGATCTACTGAACCAAAAATTTCTAGCTTATCATAGTGATCACCAGTGGGCTTAAGTTAAATAATTTTTTTCCTCAAATATGTTCAGCTATGTGAAAATTTTCAAGTCTACACTCACAGCAGCAAGACAATGAAAAATCCTCTCAAAGGCAAAAAGGAATCTGCAGCGCAAGTGTTACGAAAACATGGAGAACTTACCAGCTTGATGTAAGCCAATGAAACAAACAAAATCATTAAAATATCCCTGAAGAACTGTGTAAACAGAGCAAATAATTAATGACATTTATTACTTGATTTATGGCTTGATTAGAACCTGTAGCCAGACCCTGCAAATAAAGCTCATCTCTATTAGGAGAATACATGAGATAACTTTTTATGAATAGGCAAAATAAAAAATAAGAATTAAAAAAAAAACCAACAAGCTAACAGAATTTCATTAAACAAGTGAACACGTATGGATCAAACTCCTTGACCTGAGCAGGCTTACACAGAGTCATAGAATAAATTAGGGCAGAAGAGACCTGGAGGTCTCTAATCCAATCCCCAATCTTGTCCAGTTGAGTTTCGAATATCCCCAAGGATGTGGTTTCCACTGCATTTCTGGGCCATTGTTCTAGCACTCTCAGTGTGAAAATATTTCTCTTTATACTCATCTGGGATTCTCCTGATGGAAATTTGAGCCCACTGCCCCTAATATCTTCACTACGCACCTCTGAGAAGAGTCTGGCTCTGTTGTCTCTAAAGCTACCCATTAAGACAGTTCAAAATCAAAATAAGATCTCCCCAGAACAGCCTGAAAAAAAAAACAGCTCTCTCAACACTCATTATGTGACATGTGCTCTGGCCCTCACATCTCAGCAGCCCTATGATGGACTCACTCCTGTCCAAAACTGGACACAATACTCCAGATGTGCTCTCCCAAGTGATGAACAGAGGGGCCTAATCACTTTCCTTGACCTGCTGACAGCTCTTCCTAATGAGATTCCTTAATTGCTGCAAGGGCACGCTGCTGACTCATGACCAACTTGTTCACGTCCAACGTATGAGTAATGGGATCACGCTGTACCAGTATCTATGCTTATAGTGTATTAGATGGCTCTACAACTCTAGGACATCAATGGATAATATGTCTGTTTGCTCCTATTTTTTTGTATGTTTTTGTATGTTATTTTTTTCCAACTCATACTGCTTTTGTACGTATCTGGGATCTCATACTTCAGGAAAAAGACATGGAGAATTCAAAACAAAACCAAAAAAAGAAGTAGAGGTAGAAATTGTTGTTTTAAGAAGACTGTTAGAGACAACAACTCAAGTATAAGGACTTTATCGGCCACAAAATAACAGCCAAAGTTTACCCTACAAAATTAAAAGCAATCTGTGCCCATCACAGAAAAGAAGCATCTTGAAAGATTTCTTCTCTATTCACAGAACAAAAAGGTAGATCCAGCCTGCCACCAGATCCATTACAAGGGAATCCACGTGAGAACGAACTGCAGTAATTCCTGGTTGGCTACAACAAACTGCCAGTGGATTGCAATGCTACAAAACAGACAAAAAAAACTAAACAGGCTCAGTTATCAAGAAAATCCAGATCCAGAAAGACAAAGACAACTTCCCATACTACAGCAGAAAACCTAGAACAAAGTCTAAATCCTGGGATGCTTTCTCCACCAGTTCTCCCAATTACTCTAGATCTAATCAAGGTGCAGTTCTTCTGAAATCATCGCACCAGCATCTGTTCCACTCATGTCAAACCAGAAAATATTTAGTCAACTGCAAATTGTCCATTTTGAGCTTTCAGAATAAAGGAAATAGGCTGCCACGAGCATCCTGATGTCTCACTCTTTCCTCGTACCTTTTGTAGACAGGTGCAAACCAAGGTGAAAAAAATTAAACATGCCATGGAAATCTTTTAATTTATTTTTTTTTAGGACAACTGATTGCCTAGTTAAGTCATTTGTTATTTCCTCTGGTGAGAAGATGCTGGGGGAGAGCAGCAAACTGATATATACCTGGAAGCTACAGACAAGGAGAATCTGGCAATCTCCAGTTGTTCATAAGTGGTTTATCTGTTTAACCTTCATATTGGATATTGATGCATGATGAGACCAGCAGCTACCTGACACTGACAGACAGAATTAAGGCCAGATTGTTCTACATCAGATGGTACAGACATACGATTTTAGTGGTGTTACTTTGATCCTGCATCACATGGACCAACAATCAGGACATGGATGTTTTAGTACTATTTTTATTTTTATTCTTTCCTATTGCTTTAAAAAGGCAGTGCTTGAAACAATGACTTTTTTTTTTAAGATGCTATAGTAAGCAATATTTCTTTTAAAATTGCGGCTGTCCAACAGTTTGAGCCTGTTCTTTTTAAAATGAAACAGCCAGAACAAATGGTGGTGGCAATCCCAACATAAAGAGGCCATCGATTATTAAAATCTCCTTACTATAAATCGTGGATGTTGCTTGTCAGCTTGGTGTGTGACTGTAGTATGAATAAGAAGGTAAAATTCCACTAAGGCTATAGTTTGCTCGATCATTCTGCTGTGCAAAAATAGAAAGAAAAGCTCTCCTCCCGTCCTTTCACTCCTTAGTACCAAAACATTCATACACACGTTAAGTAAAAAACTGCAATGGTGCAATGGTAGCTGATCCAATTCCTTTTTTTCCTGAGTCTGCCCTGATGCTACTTACGAATTTGCCTACTCAAGAACTGCAATAAAACAGAAAAAGACGGCTTCATTCTGCTTCAGTGATCTATACCTAAGGAAAGCACATAAATTTTCCAATGAAATCCATAAATGAAAGACGAGGCCAAGCTCTACCTATTTATCTTCGAAGTTACGGAGACAAAGAGGTGCCAACTCTGTGCCCTCTGAAAGCACAAAATCTCCTCCACACTTACCTAAGCAATTTTTGCAAGATTAACAGATGTAAAGATGATCTAGTTAGCCTACACCTTGAAGGGGTTTAGGCTGCCTGAAAACCTGCTGAGGAACCACATTTTAGGAATTCACAATGCTATCGGAGAGCTATGCATGAGGAAGGGAGGGAGGATGAGAACAAACCAAGTAATTGCAACTTCCCTTCATCCCCTCCACCTTCAGAAGTGGACGAGAGAAAAAGGAAGACCATCCTTCAAAATTAAGCTATTTTCCCCTCTTAAGCTATTCCCACGTAAACGTAAAAAATGGAATGTTGTGGAAATACTATGCAAATTTTTATATATCTATATACAAAAATTTACATAGTTTTTTTTTTTCTTTTTTAAACGTAACGCAGTCCTGCCCGTCTCTAACACTTCCCGTGCTGTTTCCATTGAAATGTTTCCTCTTACCGGCAGCAACATATCATTTTATCAGGATGCCAGGAGATCATTTCCACACAATGCCAGCAGATGTAATTTTCTTAGATGCACACACAGTTCATCATTTAGATACTAGATGACAAGGTGATCGCAGGGTGACTCTGTAATGCAAGTTTGCTGTTTGGCATTTTGAATTCTCAAATGATAAAAAAAAGACTTATCAAATATAAATATCTTTAAGAAAAAAGTAACAAAAGTGCTACATATGATCAAGGAAAACAATTCCATTAGTTTCTGCTACTTAAAGTAGGTTTGCTTTACAAATATTACCACATCCATTATCAGTATGGCTTCCAATTATTAATTAAATTGCTCGTAGCAGTATAGCTTTCTCACATCTTAACAAGGACAGAGTAAAGAGAACACAAAACATTCACACCCCATTTCTCAGGTAAGAGATCCTCCTGCCTTTAAGCAAATACAAAAGTTCATATTTAGGAGAATATTTATGCTATGATGGTTAACTAGCAAAGGTCAGATGCAAAAGTTCTCCAATAACCCTTCAGGCTAGTTGGGGTGTAGGCATTAGTTACACAGACGTGTAAAAATTCACTCACCCATTTCATGACCTTAATACCTTCCTGGAAAACATTGCTTTTGAAAGTGGCAAAGTGGAGAGGGGAGTAGGGTGGGGACAGAAAAGGTGAGAGGAAGAATAAAAAGTGAACTTGTTAGTGACAGATCAATAGAGTCTAGACCTCTTCTGAGCAGGCACTGCTAGCCATGCCAAATAATGAATAGTGGTTTTGAGAAGTGGACTGTTGTCCATTAGACATTCAGCTCATTTTTCATATGATCCCAGGCTGGGCTTCAATCATGGTCCCAGAGGCAGAAGGCAGTACTTATCCACTAAGCCACGCAGCTTGTGAGAGCAGAGGATGTCTGTGTTGAATATGTGAACATCAACCAAAATATGTGAATGTGTTTCCAATGGACATTCTCAGCACAGCACCCAAAAGTATATCAAGTCACTGTATGACCAGTGAGGCACAGCTTATTGCAGCTGGAAATCATTTATTCCCATGCTGAAGTGGGGTTTCTAGTGTTCTTTTTACTCTCTGTTGATAATCCCAATCTGGTGTCCATCGACCCTGTGCCACTACCTCAGCTTGCATCCTTTCAGTCTCAGAGAAGGAAAAGCATACAGACTATTTTTACACGATCTCTAAGGGTATCCAAGATTTTAAGTGTAGCCTAAGACTTGTAATTGAGGACTGTCTAAAATACCTGGAAGCACTTTGAATGCTAAGACAGAGCAGCAAGATTTTTCTAGCCACTGGGGCTGGGAGAGGGAGGTTGGTTGGTTGATTGATTATTTATTGGGAATTAATACTGAGAGAGTATATGCAAAGGCTGAGGGCACCATGCCATCTTCACAGAACAAGACCCTAACAGCTAACTGACGTACAAGAAACTGCAAAGTTATACTGTAAGAACACATATTAAGGACCGAGGAAAGTCTGCTAAGGTGCTACGTCTAAAACTAAGTTACTTCTCGCTCTGACCCTCCCCCTTCTTCGTATCAGTCGTCGTCTAGAGCCTCTGTCTTGATCTCGTTGGCTCCTTGCCGGGCCAATGCCAAGATGGTGTGGTTTACCGCTGCCATTTCCACGGCTAACGAGATGGGGTCTTGGTGGTCACTATGGCTAGTGCTGTCATCCTGCGCGGGCGGAAACGAGAAAAGAGAAGCGTGGTTACTCCACAAGCAGAAAACCAGCAGGAAAAAAGCTAGGGCATAAATAATGGGCTAGGGGCAGCAAACTGCACGTTTGTTGCAGGGGTACAACATGAAAGGAATTCACACAATTGACTTAGGACTGATTTCCCTCACTGTGCAGATAAAGGTACGCAGGGCATGGGGTGACGCACCTGATTTTCGAGAAATAAATTTAAGGCAAAGGGTGGGAGGGGAGAATATTCAGAGCAAAAAAAATAATTATAAAGATAAAAGTGATATACAACATATGTCAGGAAACTAAACTAAGGCAGAAACTATTACCCACTGCACAAATTCATGCTATGCTTACATTTTGACTACTGCATACAGTTCTGGTCATCCCGTTTAAAGAGGAGATAGCAGAACTAGAAAAGGTAGCAAGATTGGCAGCCAGGAGGAACAGAGGCACGGGGTGGCTCCCTTACAAGGAGGGAATAAATAGACCTAGACTCCTCAGCTTGGAAAAGAAATGGCTGATGGTTGATATGGTAAATGCTTATTACAAATAATCAGTAAACAGGGACCAATTGTTCACTACTTCTGACTTTCTAATAAGCAAGGGTGCTCACTGAAATGATGAGATAATATATTCCGGAGCAGCGACAGGAAGCAGCTCTTCACTTATCACAGACTGGTTGTAGGATTCACTGATTTTTAGATTAGCCAAAAGTAAAAATGGCTTTAAGAAGTGGGGTTAGATAAGTTCATGGAAAATTTGTCTACAGGTAACTATCAAAAAGGAAGTGGATACACTGCCTGGCTCAGGAAGTTCCTCCAAACTACTGCCTTCTAGAACCTGGAAGCTACTATAATAAAATCAGTCTATAATTGTCCTATTCTTTAAAAATACTTTTTCCTGAAATACTGTTACTGACCTCACTCAGAGACAGGAAACAAACCTAGCTTAGCCTTTGGTCTGAGGCACTATCCCATGAAGAAACTGAATTCACACGGGAACTGGGAAAAAGATGCTGAAAACCTCCTAGACAGGTAAGGAAAACAGTGCAAGGATTTCAGGGGACTGGAACTACCATAATTCAAATATCTGGGTGAACATCCTGCCAAATTCGCCAGTTCACTGAACTGAGTGCCATGTATTTCTTCGTGCTTATTTTCTAAAGAGCGTGGTCTCTCAGCTGTAGAAGGACCACTGTGCTGATGACTATGATGCTTGGTAAGCAAAACTAATACAGGGGAAGCTGATGCTACAGGACTGCAATGAAACTTTTAAAATCAAGGAGCAAGAAGGGTTAACTTCCACGGGTACATAATAGCCACAGATTATCAGACCTAAAGTCTGATTGTTCTAGCATAATTTTTATGTGAAGTGGGCATGTTTCTGAGTCTAGATCAGAAATAGAGCTTGGTTTAAAATAATAGGAATGAGAACGAGCAATATTCAAAACTAATTTCAGCTGTCAAATAAATTCATCTGGGACGTTGGGCAAAATCGTGGTTTCCTCTCTTTAAAACGAGGCACTAATAGTGAACACACAGTGATTTTGCCATTATTATTTTTACAGAAAGGAAATGATAAACATCTATCAGTCTTCCAACAGCCGTTAAGTGATGAACATGCAAAATTTAAATTCTAAAATGTGCATTACGTGTTTTTAAATTAAGATGACAGGTGGCAAATGCTGAGGGAGACTGAAGAGACAGGATTTGGTAAAATCCTAAGTTATTTAAAGGAATGCATTCATTTCCAACAAATATAGGGCAAATATTGGGATGTCATCTCAGTAATCTTTACCATGGTAAGAAATACAAAGTTTCAGAGTCCTAGTCACTTCATTAATATTTGGATGAACTTGGTATTTTGAAGTTTTCTAGAGTTTAAGTGCTACTGTGGAAAACAGATTTTATGGTTTTAACAGCTAAGGGATGTTAAATGGTCATCAGGAGAGCTTGCCATTTAATCTGCTAATGCCTAATTATACTTCGTAGAGGAACCCAGCTAGGTTAGTGAGAAATGTAAGTTTTAAGGACTCTAAACTAAGATCTTTAAATTTTAATTTCCAATTCATTTCTGTTTTCAAAGCATTTTGGATAACACACAAATAAAAATACAGTTTGGGCGTCTAGATAACCCTTCATCTCCATATCCAGTTCCTGGATCTAACTGATAAGGAATTAACTGCACTCGACAGCAGTTTCAAAATATTTTCTAACGGTCACAGAGCTGACTCTCATCATCTAGAGCTAGCAAGGCTGGTTCCACCAAATCTACTGGCGATGACCTATTAAGGTCCTCTTAATACCCATCAAAGCCGAGCGGCTGGGAACACCTCTGCCAGATATCTGTCGTACTGGGACACAGCCAAGGCTGCTGGGGACTCATTCCAGGACATTCGTTGCTACTACACTCTACCAGTAGCCCCTACAGAGGGAGACGTATCTATTTCTCCCAAATGAGTCAATTAAAACACAATCTGCCCACCCCAGTTGTTGGGCGTAGCACAGAACGGAGCTAATATCAAAGCCAGAACCAAGTAAATGAACTGTTCAACAAGTCCAGTGGTGCCAAGCACACACATCCCTGATGGGTTTGGGCTAACACTGACACCTGAGGGAAAATTGGGAAGGGGATGCAATACCTGTCAGGAAGGTGTGTGAAGGAAGGGTCACCAACTTTAGGGTAGGTGAGGGCTCAGAGTGCGGGAAGGGGTATTCTTTTGCTAGAGAATTTAAAAAAGAAGTTGCTGTCAAGGGTTAAAAATAACCAAGAAAAATAGAGAATAGGCAAGAGTTAAAATGCAAAAAAAAGAAAAAAAAATAAAGACAGATAATATGTAAACAATCCAAATAGTGGCACATTGTCGCAGAACAATAGGAAGCAGGTATGGGGCCAAATAAAGCTTTAGTTCATCACATCCCTTCCCCCCCACCCTTCCCACTTTGTCTGTCAGCGTCTTAGGGACTGATCCTGCGCCACTCCTCAAGGGTGCTCCCACAGGCAAGCACAGGGAGCTCAGCACCTCACGGGAGGGTGCTCAGTACCCTGTGGCAAGGTTGACAAAAGGGCTTAGAAAGCATACCGGGCAGGGGCTTACTGGTGCACGTGTCTGGGTGCCAGATAAGCAACTCACAACAGCTGTAACACAGACTATAACGAAGACATTTCTTGCAGAAAGAAAGAAAAGGTGAGAGAGGAACACACATGCCTAGTTTTGCAGGGAAGCATGTTGGTGCCTGGTATATTGGAGCAATTGTTAAAGACCTGTACATCCTTTCTGGAGGGTGGATAACTAGCACGGTGCCAGGGGGAAGGAGAGCTCAAGTTATGCATGGTGCACTGGGTGAGTTAACACTCTCCTAACATTTTTCATACATTGCGTGTGGCGTGAATGGTGTAACTTGCTTGTTTGGAGCAGATCCTCCTGTCTTCTTCTACCTTCTCTGCTTCTCTGCCTCCCTCTGAACATCTTCCCTCCTCCTCCCCATTGCGTACTTGCCAAGTGTCCTGTTGTATGACAACAAATCCGTGTGGGTGAATACTGGTTGCTCAACACATTCAAACAGGGGAGCTGTGCTCTTCCACTTTCCCCATTACAATTACAACGAAACAAAACAAGAACAAGAGACATCTCATTTTCACGAGGCACAGAGCCTCCTTCATGTGTCATGGTAACTCGCCCATATGGGGACACGCGGTCGAGCCACGAGGCTTACCTGCTCTGAATAGTCATTGCCATCAACGTCGTCACTGTTGGAATGACCTCCCGGACTCTGTACATCTATTCCATGGCTCTCCAGGATTGCTGCTTCTTCGAAAAAAGCAAATGGATCCCTAATTTATCTGATGCATTAGAGTAATTAAAAGTAACTATTTTTTTTTCAAGAAGTTAGAATAACTGGAAGAACAGAGTTAGTTCTTAGCCTCTTCCTCTTCACTCTCCAGTATTTGGGAAGGTAGCACATGTACAGATACTGGTTTGCCTGAAATCCTTCCCTGCCAACTAACAGACTTGTTTGCGAGTAAGAATCCTTGTTTTCCAGCCAGTCCTATTAGAAATTAGTTTAATTTCTAATGCACTGGAGTGGCAAAGGCATTCCCTGTAGATCTTCCCACATAGTTTGGACTGGCAGGACTTGAGGGGGGCGGGGAGTGTCTGAAAATAGATGGAGAAATTTTTAAAAGCACTTAAGGGATTTAAAAACAATACATCTTCATCTTCCAGCAGGATCCATGCATCTAAAGCTCCCTTTAGTTCTTTCCAATCTCTTTCCAACCCTCCTCCCCATACAGTAGAGATAACATACAGTACACATAAAGCTCCAATTCCACCCATCTTTGACTACCTTTGCTTTGTCCCCCCCCAGTTCAACAGACAGGTTTCATTTAAAAAAAATAAATTTAGATGAAGTTTCAGTACTACACCAAATGCTGCAGAAAGAACAACTACAGCAAAAAGCCGCAGCCAGCAAGATGGCATAACACACTTGACATTTGCAAAAATACTAATTAACAACAGGCAGATACGGATCTGCGCTCGTCTACACCTTGCAAACTCAGTTCTGCAGAGTACCTCCGTGCGTGCATGAAATTTTGCACACACTGCAGAAGTTTGTCAAGCCTTGGCTGCTAATGTGAGCTTATTCTCATTAGAATGCCTTGTTCTTATCCACATTAGAAGGTCTACTTAGAAGTTCAGAGCTGCTTCTAATTTCCTTACGATGAGGTATTCGAGCAAAGAACCTGCAGGGCTAGCTCTGTGAAGTGACTTTTGTTTTATCCTGATCATCAAGCAAAAATTATGACTTTGTTCCAGCCACTTGTCACTGTGCAACCCCACGGAAAGCAATAAGGAGCACAGGTGTAACCAGAATAAAAAGCTGGCTTGCGGCAGAACCTTTGGTCCTAGTGGCTGTATCTGAGATGTGTAACAACTCATCTGGACTCTTAGATCCCTGTGGGGTCTCAGGGATGGCGGTAAGAAAGACAACCCCACGTTTTGGCTGAAAAAACAAGTGCATTTCAGAGGGACACAGACACAAGGAAACTTACAACCCCATAAAAGCTCCTCACAACCACCACTTCTCATTTCAACAGCACACAAAGGTTCTGAACTCGCAGTAGTCTCCATTTCCCTTATTTCCCATGCAGATATTTTCAGGTTTTATTTCAGATTTTATTTGGGGATACCCCAAGGAGCCTGAGCATAGGGAAATATGATTCTCCCTCCGCTAGCAAAATGCTTATTTTGGTTTTAAAAACGCAGTCTTACAGTAAAACTTCATAACTGCCTCATTTTTCCTGCACTGATGGTGGAATTTCACTAATTAAATTCCTACCCATACTTGAGAAAAAATCTGGAACAGCAAGATTTCTTTTTAAAAAAATGATTCCACATTTCTATTAAGAACGTTGGAGCCTCTAGTATCGTCGTTAATACAATCTCACATAATTTCCATCTCTCCTGAGCAAGTCTATGTACTGAACCTTGAAAGCAGGCTCTCTGATACATTACCGATATTGGCTCGTCTCTTGATTTCCTTTCTTCTGTTGGCAAACCAATTGTACACTTTAAGGGAGGTAACTCGCTCCAAATCCGATAACTTTTTTCCTATGAAAGTAACGGGGAAAAATAATAAAAGATTGTGCTCACCGGGTTCCAGAGACAGGCAAACTACCCCTATACATCTGATAAACTCCTGAAATACAGACAGCACTGACAAGTTATTATAACTGAGAATGAAGAGAATTTTATGCAAACCAGAATACCGTGCCCAGATGCTATGGTAATAAATGCCAAATATCTCTCTAAAAACAAAGTAGCCTTTCTTCTGTTTTTAAAATCTGAAATATGGGAATTTCTTTGCAGCTTCAATCACCCAGATCCAGAGCCGTGGGAGAATAGAGGGCCGCTTTTCTAGTTCAAGCACAAAACTGAGATTCAAAAAACTCAAATTCAATTCACAGCCCTGCCACAAATCGCATACCCTTGGGCTAGTTTTCTTGCTATGTGCCGCGAGGGTACAGTTCAATGACGTGTTTTCCTCGGCAGCAGCAAACTGAAGGAAGGAGTTTTGCCCCCCTCCCTTGATCTGCTTTCCTTCTTCTCCACCAGCCGCTGCTATCGTGCTCCCGCAGCACTAATCACAGCCTCTCGATTCTGCCAGGACGCCTTCTATCTTTTGGGAGAAGAGGCTGGGGGATGTTGGAAACCAGATCACTTGAGTGTTACAGTTAAACCAGCAGAAATCCAACCACCACCACCACCCAGCTACAGCAAACAACGCCTTTTCTTGATCATCAGCATAAAAATGGAGGACAGGAGGGATCCAGCATTGCAGGGACATGATGGAAACTGGCCCTAACACTATTTAGGGTGTTCAGGATAAGATTTTCAGTCCTCTGCAGCCTACACAGGGATGAAGCCCCCACCGCGTGCTTCAGACTTTCTCAAAGTTTATTTATTCAGTCTGTGAAAGTCATCTAATTGCAGCAATCAGCATCTACAAACTTCAGTAAGTAAGGAGAGATGAAATGAGTGAAAGAAAATTCTGGAAATAGATACCTATGCTGTTCCCTAATGCTGTGTATCTGTACCACTCAATGTTTTATGCATCCTGAGACACACCTTTTAAGCACCTTCAAAGTTGCTAAACCCACCAGGGGCACTGCCAGCACTAAAAACCTGAACTCTTCGGTCCTCCAACCACTAGATCCTTCTGCTTCCACGATGAAAAGACAAGAGGAAACACAAAAGTTGCAACAAGGGGAATTCTGACTAGCTATTAGGACAATGTATTTTGCCATGAGAGCTCTCAGCATTGGAACAGGGTTCCAGAGAGGTGGGAAAAACTTTGATTTTGGAGATATTCAAAACTGACTGAGGCAGAGCCCCTGAGCAACCTATTCTAAGATGCTCCTTATTGACCAGATGATCACTTTCAGCCTAAATTGCTCTACGATTCTGTGCTATTCTGTGACTGCCTCAGCATTCAGGAGTCATACTTAGCTTTGTTTTGCATTCATTTTTATTCTGGTTATATAAAATCTAAATATATCCAAAGAGGTTCTGAAAACTATGCAAATCTTTGGTAAAACTAAGCAAGGGCAGGTGTGTCCTGAGCGTGAGCTCACTGAACATTGCTGCTGCTCTCCCAAGTATGACTTCTCAAGGAACAGGGAAAATGCAACTTGCTGACCCAAATGCGAGGTCCTCCATTAACACAAAGATTCTAACGTGAGAGCCCTGTCTAGAAATTATAAAGAACACTGAAAGATAGGAAAGCTGTGTTCTTTAGTCCTCCGAGGACCTGCTGCATGATCTCCACCAGGCCTCAGTCTGTGAACCTAAGATTTCCCACCTGTAAAACAGGGTCAGTAAAACCCACTTTGGGGGAGTGCAATGAAATTCTCAGATCACTAAGTGCTTGTAGAACTACTTAGAAATAACTGACCTTGAAGGATGAAAGCCTTTCAGAACATGTCTATTTTCATAGCAATGCTTTATAAATGAAATGTTCAGATGCACAAACTTGTATTTCATATCTCAACTGGTGGGAATTTAAGTTTCAGACACAGGCATTTAAGGCTGAAAACTGCATTGACTTTCATGTTCATCCAAGTATGGCAGCTACGCAAGCCAGGGAATGCTCGAGAAGAAACCTACAACTAGTTGAGAACCCTAAATTGTTAGTAATAGCCATAAAATGAGATTTGCTGAATTTAGCAGGAGATGGTGAAATCTAATTGCAGTTGCCTTTGGAAAAGACATCGTGATCAGCTCCTCACCTGGCTTTTGTATAACTGCATTACAGGCGTTTGCAATTTCTTCTCTCTTTGCCTCGTCAGGATATTGATTCTCATTGAAGTAACTGCAAGGAGGGGGAAGAAAAAAGTTTTTTTCAGAAATCAGAGCACGAATGCTCCAAAGCAGCTTCACTAGAAGGTGTCAACTGCTAGTTTATGCATCGCTCTTGCAGAGATAATACAGACGCGGTAAATTTTATGTCAACCTTTATATGCATATGGTAGTATCAGCATACACTCATACCCACTCTTTGGAAACTTCCCAAATGCCTCAGATAATTGAATGTTATCTCAGCATTTGCAGCATCACCTCAGCATTCGGAATATCGTAGTAGGAGATACAACAAAGGAGGCAACGCTACGAATATCGGAGTTACGACTGTCAACCGAAGCATCGTGTTACAAGACCTCATAGGCCATGCCTCTGCCTTTTTAATTACCATTTACTTTTTTTTTTTAATTTCTCACCCCAAGCTCAGGCAGTGTCCTACAAATGAAAGAGCGGTTCAGTGTTTATTTTGATCACTGGGTTAATATATACACACATATACAATATATATTGCACACAAACACACAGAAATATTGTGGATTTAGACAGATGTTATTAATATTGTACAGACAAAACTACACAGTAATACGGTAAGATTTCTAGTCTTTTTTGCTAAATCACAATGAAAAAAAATTAGATCTACCCCAAAACAACATACTCTGACTATAGCATATTTTAACAGTATTTTTCTGAGTAATTGTGATTTTATTGTACTTTATATGCAGTAAACATCCTATAAAAGTTAAATGAAGTAAAAGAAAAACCAGTTTAAGTGCTTTAAAAATTTTAATGAACTGATTTACATTCTACAGATCTTATCAGATCCGCATTAAAAACACCAAACAGAGTCCTGTTTACTTCAATGGACTCTGATAAGCAAGCCACAGGCAGGGACTACTCCATTTTTCTGTAGATTGTCCATAATACATAATCCTGAGAATTGTTTGATCAGCTTTGATCAGCAGCAGGTTCAGATGTTGGACAGCTGCTCTGGACTAGCTGGATGGTTGGACTTTACGATCTTGAAGGTCTTTTCCAACCTAAATGATTCTACGGTTTTCCTTTAACTGCAGACCATTTGCTAGTAGGAGAGTTAGGCATTATTAGGCATTTATTATTTTCCATGGTCATATTTCTCCTCTGGTGGATCTGTCCCAGCACAGTTGCTCTCTATGGAAACATGCCCTCCGGTCACATAGCAATGGGTTCTTTCCAACCTTCCTTTGAATAAGTGGTGCTAATGCAGATCCCACTCTTTCACTTCCAGCTTAGAACCATCCACTGGAAATACAAATTTTGGACATCAGGTTTGAATTCTACGTACTACTACTTCACCCTGTTGTTCCCGGCGTTATTTTCAGCTACAGCTATGCCCACCGATGCAGTGCTATTTCCAAGTTGCTCTTCATTGACTAAGAGAAATCACACGTTAGCACTGCTAGTTGCACTGTTAATGTACTTCCACTTGATTTGGCAGCTTGGAGAGCAAATGAAACCACAGAAACAGCTCCATTTTCACCAAATGATGGGCAGGCTGTGTCTATGCTACTAATTTGGGCATTGGAGGCAATCATATTTACAAATAAACATCTACGTCTTCCCTGGGCCTCAAAGAGTTGCTTTTATGAAGTAGGTCCTGAAAGTCTGCCCAGAACTGTAATTCCCACTAGGCTTGAACCTCCTCTGAAAAATAGCTGAGATTTCGCCATTAGATGTGAAGAAAACACCTGGTTACACTTAGGTTACTGGAAGCTTTGAGTACAGAGCACTTTTATCTCTGGCACTGCCACCAGCAGGAATGCTTCCTGCACCAGAGACTTTCTTCTCACCCCAGAAATAACCCCAAATTCCTGGGCATGGCATTTTTAAAAGTATATTCTTTCCTCTTTCAGGTATCATCCTTTCTATTATTATATCCTTTATAGTGATATATGTACCCACGTAAACTTGAAAATTCCTGCTTAAAGGTGTGATGTTCAGCAGAAAGCATTTTTGGAGAAGGGAAAGTTGGAAAACAGCCTAGAAAATGCTTTTTCTTGTAGTTAGTGCAATTGTCTCATGACTGTGCCTCAGCATCCCACCTACAAAATAGAGAACTCCCTTCTCTGCCCACAGACGAGAACCATTTCCTCTTCTGAGTGCCATGAAATAAAGGAAAGTCAGGACTATTACTTATATGACTATATCATTCGCACTGGAGTTGTGGTCAGGACTTCAAGTCATCACTATGTGTATAAAAATTAACTCAGCAAATTTAGGTATTTTATGGACTCCCTTTGCCAAACATTATTTCCTTTGTTTATGGAAACTCATCAGAAGTCGAGAACAAACACCACGCAACAAAATGCCATTAAATTAGACAAACTGATGGATCTATACAATGAAGTACTAAAACCAAAGGGTAAAACTCTGGTATCACGTGCCATTACGGATCTAGATGGTCTGTGGTCACAGAGATGCTAGACAATGCCCAACTTCACTGAAGAAATGACAGAAGATGCAAACTCCAAGAAACGGTGTACATCTGAACTGCCCATCCTTATGTTGACGCAAGAAACAGGCACCAATTAATCAAGACAAGACAATGCAAGAGCCACGGATGACCTTTCTCTTGGCATGTAGTTAAACACTAGGCTTTTAGCAAGCCACTGAGTGCCATACACTTTGGTTGGCACAAACAAGAAAAAGGTCACATTTATTATTAATAACAAAACTTAGGTCAGGATTACAGTTCTCTGAGATAACATGAAATCTCTTCTTAACTTTCAGAACTGGACAATGAATAAGACATCTCTTAAGGTAAATGAGGAAGTTTTCTTTGTGTATTTCGACCATTTTTGTGATAGAGAAAAACTCTCAACTGAAACAGTAATTCATATCTACACACATGAAGACAGAATAAACTAAAAGTGTTTTCATTTTGATGGAAAAATGTATTTCGATCCAATCTTCTTAAGCATTTTCTTTAAATATCTTTTAATGTAAATATTTGACTGCTTCTACAAGTTGATCCCTGCTTGACAATCTGAAACTGTTTTCATCCCCACACCATGCTTTATGAAATAATACTAAAAATTTGACAAGTTTTCAGGCAGCTCCCTTAGGTAAACAAGATTCTTTCATGAAGACCAGAAAGCTAAGGAGGTATCAGAGGGGGGCTGGAAGGGAACTACCTGAATAGCTAAATTTAGTTTCTGTACTTGGCACAGTAATCTTAGTATCTTCTCCTCCTTCTACCAACTGGCTTATTCCTCATCCACATTCATGACATGCCTCCTCCTGCCCTCATGCACTGAAGCTGCCTATGGACTTGTCCAACCCTCAACTTAGGCTCCCCCAAAAAGTACGTGCCCCCGGATTTCTCCTGAAAAAAAATCTTCCCCATCACCATATTTTTTGGTGATAACCTTTGACAGAGATTCTCAGCTTTTTTTATCAGAGAAGAGATCACATTCAGGAACTCTGTTTTAAAGGAAAAGGTCTCATAGCTACAAGTGACTGAAAACATTACACGACTGCAACTCTTAAGAGCTGATTTTCATCATCAGCCTCCAAATTCTCCATTCTACTACCACATCATGTTTCTCTCCCTTCACTTATTTTGAGATCTTAATAGGATCTGTAGGTGACATGCCATGACACAAACCACATTTAAAGCCTTCCCAATGTTTCTGGGAAGTAGCTAATAGCTGGGTTTTCAAGACAGAGAAACCACTAAAGAAAAATTAAGACTTCGTCATTGATTGGTTTGGTTTGCTCACGTAGAAGTCGTGAACACATTGTGATTTTTTTTACTCCAGTTCCTCTTGCAAACTGCAAGTGAATTAATCTGCGCCCAGCTCTTTTTCTAATCAGTCAGACGTACTCCTGCAGGAGACAGGGAAAGAACTCAGGACATCTGAATTTCTCTTCACAGCTACAAACCACAGCCTGTTCACAAACCTGAGAGTTCCTGAAAACTACAGATGAAAAATATGAAGCAGTATGAACTTCAAAGGAAAAAAAAAAAAAGAAAAATAGCAGGCACAAGTAAATCCTACAAAGGCATCCTGCTTTCTAGACAAAGGGCAGCTGTCAACTGAATACCTTCAGTGAAGAAACCAAATGATCTCGTTTGTGGAAAATGACAGTGGAGGATTAAAATGAAAAGTGGCCAAATAATTTACATGAGATGAGAATCCATATGATGGTAAAGAATGTAGATATCCTTGAAGCAGTTTCATTTCAATAACACTGAAGCCTAGAAAAATTGCAGATTCAGAGAAACCCTCTTTCTTTCAGGGATAATGTGCTTAGGACAATGACAGAGAGAGAATCCATCTCAGCCCCGGGCTCTGTAATGGAAGTTAACGCAATTCCTCCCCTCTTTACCAAGGTGCCCCTATCTGAATTCCTGCAACAGTTGCCAATCTTCTTTGCTCGGCTGTACGGCTTCTGTTATCCAGGCTGCGATATCAGATGCATTAAGCAATGCTTTGGTAGTGTTCCTGATAATCCACAGTGGAAGTTTTGCTGCTCCCTATCAGCTTTGCAGCTGCCGGGGACGTGTCTGAAACAAGCCAAGCTGCAGAGCAGCCGAGGGATGGCCGGATTCAGGGCGTTTTCATGGTGCTGCATGTTGGACATCAGCAGATAAAAACCCAGCTCAGCAGACCCCAGGGCTAGGGAAAGGCTTAGGTTAAGGCACGGCACAGCAATTTAAGTGCAGGCTGAAAGGGATGGTCCTATCCTCTCCTTCACTCCCTTTTTGCAGAAAGGTTTTCTGCCCAACTGCTCCTCCGGTCCAGCTTCCTACCCATGCCAAGAGCGGTGTTTGCACAGCCGAGGGACGTAGGCAGGAGATGGCAGAAACACACAGCTGGAACCGGTTCCTCCAGTGGCAGTTCAGATATATCCTCTTAAAATGATGCTAAAACCAAAGCCTGGGCGATGAGCTTGTGGACTGGCCCAGAGATGCACGGGGAAAAAATAAAAATAAATAAATAAATAAATGCCCATATTCCCCAGGTCCCATCTGACCCCTGCTGATGAAAAGAAGATCTTCCTGCCACAAGGGACAGAGATCGTTGCCAAACCCTCCGGAGTCTCAAAATACACGAGAGCGCAAGCTGCTCTTTTGTCTTCGATAAGACTGCCTGTAATTTCAGCTCCCTATCTAGTTTCCCTTCAAACCTTCCCTCTGCTTTCCACTGACAAGTTACACAAAACACTCGAATACAGTTACCTATTTTATCTCTCATTAGTATATTTATCAACCTGGTATCGCCCAGTAGCAAGAGGTCACCGCTTCAGTCTTCGTGGCTTTTAACAGAACTATCACTCGGGCTGTCAAATCACTGGGAATATTCCTGAAGTTGGTCTGTCAACTGTGCCCGAGATCCTATCTCTGCATGGCATGAAGCAGACTGTCAGGGAAGTGACATTCAAAGCATAATCTCATTGGAAATTGTAATTACTAGTTTATTTCTCAGTAAATACTGGCCAAGAATATCACTAATGCTATTTTCATCGGGGTCAACAGATGACATTATCCGTTTTATCTACTGCTATTTCTACAGATCCTACAGTAACGGGATGTGTGTCAACCAACCAGTGCACCCCACAACACAGACTGCAAAATTAAAGCTCAAAGATATTATTGCCACTGATGAACTCTGGCAGAATAGAGAATTACTCTGAAGTTACTACCTTCTCCTTCCTCCACAACCACAAAAAGTGAGCAGCAGTGGAGTTGCTACGGGGAACATCTGGTGAGCCACTTTTGCACTTGAGATCAGCCGAGGATGAGAACTGCTGCTCTGGGGGTGTGAGCTGATGGACTTGAGTCTACGCAATCCTTCGGCTCAACTGGATCTTCCATCCAGGCAAAAGAGAAGTTAAAAAAAAAAATCCAAAAATCCCCCAAAATACTGACAAACACAACTGTTGCAGCTCCCTACTATTTTCCATATATGACTATCATTTAGCTAGGGGCTTGCAGAGGTCCTTGGATTTTAAGGACAAGAAACCACTGTGGGACTCCAGCCTGACCTCTTCTACAGCATTGACCCAAGGTTTCTCAGCGATTCTGACACTAAGCCCTGCTCTTCTGTCTGACCTTCAGAGACATTCAGCCCCAGTGTAAAAATCTTGCATTCTGCCCAATGGAGAACTACCATAACTTTAAAAAAAAATGCTTTGGAACCAAATTCTAGGAATACTCACTCTTTAAAAATCTGCGTCTCACTCCTAGCTTTAGCTTTCAACCCCAGTGGACTGCTGAACTCTAAGAGAAGAGAACAGTCTTGAACTCTCTCATTATAACAGAAGTTTCATTCTCATACTTCTTTTCACGGAAAGTGCAAATCGGGAGGAGAGATCTCAACAGGACTTGATTACTTACAGCACCAGACATATGTAAATTGTAATTGTTGTTTTGCATGTTAGTCTCTGTTTGTGTACACAAATTGCATAATCATGTCAGTACACATTTAAAAAAGGGTCGATTATTTACCCTGGTTGTACAAATCCGTGGCTAAACTCAAAAAGTCACTTCACTGATTTTTCTGGGCAGGAGCAATCTCCACAACGTAGATTAAAACATCAGAAATACACCTTGCACTGGACTGTGTAAAACTCTGACCTTCAAAGCTACTATAGTATCAACAAGTTTCTAATTTTTTAAAAGTCATTTTCTTGATATTTTGACAGCAGTCTCAAGCACCAACACAATCCTATCAAGCTATTAAAATTATCCCCAAAATTGTTGAAAACCAGAATTAATTGATAATAGCTCTGAAAGCCTCATACTTTCAAGAGACAATCTATGCCTCCTAATCTATAGCACCCTACCGTTGAGATAATTAACACTTAAAATAAGAATAGTTAAGACATCAGAGGTGGCGATTTACTCTTCCTTGTAATTGGATTTGGTGATAAGAATATTTTTGAAATTACACAACAGCTGTCTTCTGAGCAGAGAGATTTGGACTTTTTAGCAATTTGAAACAAACACATAGGTACGTTCTGCTTAAGGCACCTTGAAGACACTGACACGCAATGGCTAAATTTGTACGACTATCCTTAAACTTAATGGTGTCCCAGACTCCTAAAACTAACATACCTGGCTGAATTGTTCACAAAATAAGAGGGAAAAAATGATGGATTTTTTTTTTTAAACCAGCAACCATCACATCAAGACATGATCAAGTGAGAATTATTCTGTAATACTTCCACAACCAGTTGGTGTGAGCAAATGGCACCTTCAAAGCTCTTCCTAACAAGGCATCTAAGCATGAATAACGTGTGAGTCTTGTTCTGCTTTATTTACCTGCAATTTTTAAATTGAGACCTACACACTAGAAGGCTATTTATGCGCATTAAATCCTTTGGGCTTAACCCCACGATACACCAGACCTTTGTGAAGACATCTGTGAAACAAACATCTCATCTACAATTTTGAACTTTGTACAGGGGAAGAGTTATTGAAGTTATATCCTCTGGATTAGCCGGTGCTCACAAAGCAGGGTCAGTCGATGGATGAAACATCTCCAAGAAGTGATGAGACCCTACAGAAATCATCCCTGGCACTTCAGCAAGAGCCTATCCACTTTTAGGGCATGTTTTGCTGCTTGGTAAGCCCAGCTTCCCAGGGGGATACACCATAACCAAAACTGTGGCTATTAGAAATATGACTTGCAGGACAACAGAGGATTCCAGGGGTTTACCCGGCAACACAAATAAATACAAAAACGTATGAACTGAATTTTACATTACTCAACCCAAAACTTCATTCTGTTCTCTTTCAGAAAATACTGAAGAGTCAGAATCTTGAGTTTTCTGCTCACCTGAAATAAGGTATTTCTAAAAGTATAGTCTATCCTTGCCTCAAAACTGTGCTTTAGTGGTAAGTTCACCACTGGATCACAAAAAAAACATATATACAGAATGCCATGTGTAAGCAGCAAGGTCCCCCAGGTTTTTGCTAGTTAAGTCTCGGCGTGCTCATGGTTTTCAGTATTTTATACTCCTCCTGGCTGTGAAGCTTTTAAGTCACACTTTGTCCTAAGCCTCCACGAGAGGAAAAATACCAACCATGACATTTGTGATAAAGCTTAGGTTGAGCTGACAACTTCCTGTGCACTGCTAAATCACTAGCCTTTTCCCCCCAAAGGTCCACAGGTTTTTATTTACAATTTCTAGTACTTGACCGGACTCAGCTTAGCTTAGCTTTGGAGGGCACGGCCAGCCATCATTGTTGCTGCATTTTCAGGAAATAAAAATTGATTAAACTAATGAAAGGACCCTACAGAATCCAAAGCCTTAGGTAAGGCCAATTCTTGCAGGATATCCAGGGCATAAAGTCAAGAGGCTGAGGATCAAAGCTTCTGATTTTGGACTTATCACGTGTATTTTTCCTAATGCCTGGTACCTTCAAGACCTGGACCAGAACTATTATTGCATTAAGTGTTGCACAGACACAAAGCAGAAGAATGAATTTAATTTTCAGATATTAACAGAAGAATTTAAGAGTGGGAGAACAGCAAAGTTAAGAGATACACACACAAGAAAGCAGCTGCAGAGCCATGAAATAAATCCACAGCTCCCGACTCCTGGATCTGTACTCCATAACATGAGCTGTGATTTCTACCATGTACTTCCTCTTAAATGTCACTGCCACTGCAGCTCAGAAAAGCCAAGCTCCCTGGGGACAGCCTCATCTGCTCTTTAGGAGGTATGACTAAAACAGCACTGGTAGTAATACTCTAAAAGCAACTGAGGAGTTCTTGACTGTATTTCTCTGTCTAGAAAAATCAATTATTCTTATCATTTGGGGACTTCAGCAAAGCATTTGATACAAGGACAAATGGAAAATTATTAATAATAATGATTCGTATAATTATGAGATAGTTGCCTTAAGAACTGGACTGAAAATTGAAAATAATGGCTTGGAAGGAGGTTATCGGTGGTATTTCTCAAGTATCATCGTAGGAGTATCTTAAGAATGAAAACACTTAGTGATCTTGCCACGAAGTCTGAACAAGGTAACGCAATCTGCTGATGACAAAGTCAGAAGCCATGTCAATACAGAGAACTGGAGCATCATAAAAAGAAACAGACAAACCTGAGGACAAGAACTAGAGAGAAATTTAAGAGTCCAGTATGTAAGGGTACAGTTTGGGAACAACAGCAGCTTCTTATGTACACAAAAGTATCACCAGCTGGAATAGAAAGATCGTTTCCTGTTAAGTGACTGTAGTATGACTGAAAGACACAGTGCAGCAAAACCACCAAAAAAGCAAAACCTGGATATTTCTATCAGCATGCTGGCTATTTCCAGTACAGAAAGAAAACCATCACACGACCTCACCTGGACGATGCACAGTCCTAGTCACACATTCAAGAAAGTTGAATTTAAAACTCATCAGACCACAGAGCAATCAGGATAGCAGAGGAATGGAATTCTCTGTCTTGCAAGAGATACAGCTTGTTTTACCTGAGCAAACCTCAAGGCTGAGATGAGGTTATGGTTTACCATAAATACATCAAGGATGAAGAGGGTCAACACTGGAGACAAGAGCTGGAGGTCAGGATCTATTCTAGTTAAATGATAATATTGATCCAAGAAGGATGGGTACATACTGGTTACAGACAATCTCAGGAACGTAGATTTTTAACTGCTGAAAGAATAAAAGCCTGCTGGGTAGGAGTCTCCCAGTAGGCTTTTGTACCCTTGGCAATATCTGCTTGTAAGATAGAGAATTTAATCAGTTTCTGAAAAGGATATAATAAAGGTTGACTGAAACGAGAAGCTGGACATGAAACAGGAAGTCCCAGTCCAATGCTCCTGTGATTAAGAGAATATCAAGGAGCATTTAGAAACCGAAAGAGCGCCAGCCTATGTACATAATCACCAACAAATCAGATGACCTTTTCTATATGTTTTGTTCTTATGTACCCTATTTTCTTCTTCTTCTTCTTTTTGTTTTTTTGTTTATAAGGAAATCGTATTAAAAAAGCTCTTTGGAACAGCTCCACATTTTCTATTTTGTTGACAAAGTTCCTCACAAACAGTGCAGTATTCAAAACAGATTAAAACTTATGCATGCTCTGAAGGAAACTCAAGCAAAAAAAAAGGTCAATTGTGCAATCCCGGACTAGAAAAAGAAAAGGATAAAAAAGAATCTAGGATGTGGTAGTGACTTTTGTGGTTAAAGCCCATATGGTTCCCTGATAACACATTCTTTTTAGTCTGTTTAAAGTGCTCCACAGTCTGACCAAGAGCCCATAAATACATGATGCAACATACTTAAGAGTTTTACTTAGGAATTTTGCTCCCTCACTTCTCCTTGTAATTACTCTGTTTATTACTTGTATAAAGACCTCACATCTGTTACTAGATGGCACAGAATTTCCTTTCACTGAGGTAGGTTTGGACTCTGTTCAGAGACTAGCTGCAGCGAGAGTCAGCACAAAGAGTTTGCATCCTTCTAGAAACCAGAAATGGGCACATCCAGCAGTGAGCTGAGTTGGACGGTGCTCATGGGCACTCCATGCTGACAGCTGGCTGCATCAAAATACGAAGTGACAAGGAGCCAACCTGATCACTAATTCCATCCGAATGCTCAAGATGTTAATTTTGTAATTCATTTAAGTGGGTTTACTCCATGGATAGTATTACACGCGGGTCAGGTAAATCTCCCTGTGAGCGATGACTGTCCCTTTTAGCTGAACTTGGACCTGCAACGACCCTCCTTGGCAGGTTTTGTCTAGTTCATTCTCAGGAGGTTAAGTAAGCTGAAAAAGAGCCAAAAAGAATGATCACAGCTTTACGATCACTTGTGCTCGTTACTGCCCAGGGAGCCATTTGCTGTTGCACTATCTGCTAAACTTCCCAGAAGTTTGCTGTCAAAAACTGAGTACACTCCCCAGCATTGTCTCAAGATCTCTCAGTACAGACATGGAAATAGTAGAGTAAAACTGTTACATCCTCGTACCAGAGCACATCCAAAGATACAGGTAAGAAAATAATGGTGTAGCTAATTAATACGAGCTTTTTGTTACTATTCGATCCTGCGTACTTTAAGCAGGATAATCATAGGAAGAAGAATTCCAAGAAGTCTAGTGCTGGCATAGAAGAAAGCTCACAGAGAGAAATCCACAGCGCAGGACTTTAGTTTTACACTGCACATAGAGCAAGCAGCATCTAGAGGTCTCAGCATGACTGTAGAGAGCCCACTGTAGTACGTTCTGTATATGAACAAAATACAGTCCTTGGCTCAAAGAAGTTGTGACCTAAAAAGATTGTAATTAAAAGTGGCATTACTTAATGTTCTGGAAAGTAAAAGATTTATTTTAGATACAAATAAAGCAGATCATTGCCATAAATTTCAGAAATATCTAAACACACCCACAATTGAACTTCATTAGCTCTCTTTGCAAAAAGCAGAGTAATGCACACAGTACAGAACAAACTACTCATGTACACCAACTGGTTCTAAATTAGTTATAACCATTAAGGAAAATACTCACAAATCATTGCGGACTACTCAAAGAAAACATACTTACAATCAATATACAAAAATGATCAGCAAAAATCAGCTGTTAGGCTGAAGGTCGGAGAACAACAGGAATCAGATTCTGCTGTCTGTATAAGTTGGAATATTCCCTCTGGAAATACAGTAATCAGTACTGCTCCAGTCCTTTCTCCCCTGCTCTGCATCACTAAAAATTAAAATGTAGAATCACAGAATTCTGTAATGGTTGAGGGTAGAAGGGACCTCTGGAGGTCGCCTGGTCCAACCCAGCTACTCAGGCAGGGTTGCCTAGAGCAAGTTTCTCAGAAGAAACAGAAAAGGTCCAGAGAAGAGTAATAACGCATGCTATTAGAGGCAAGGAAAGACTTTCCATATGAGAAGAGGTAAGAGAAGGAATGTTTAGTGCAGACTGAAGATAAATAAGCAGTACATTAATAGTAGTATAGAAAATGAATGATCATGGGAAGGCAAATGCCATGTAATGCAACGTTCAGATTCCTTCTTCTACTCAGGCAAAAGCGACCTCCAAGTTTTTAAACATATTTTAGCATATCAAATGGAACTAGGTACTAATTAGTTCTCATGAAGTACCCTGAAGACCTTCACAGCATTTAGAAAGAATTACATATTTATGTGAATAATAAGAATACCCACAGCTGCAATAGCAGGGTTTTAAGAAAATTAGAGTAAGAGAGAAGAGGTTTTGTCTGCAAATGTACGATTGCTAGACATGTGTGAGCTAGCTCCTGACCACGGAGGAAAGGTAGGACCTTGGTCTATTCTCCCATGTGCCTGGTGACAGGAAGAGGGGGAATGGGCTAAAGTTGCGCCAGGGGAGGTTTAGGTTGGATGTTAGGAAGAACTTCTTTACCGAAAGGGTTGTTAGGCATTGGAATGGGCTGCCCAGGGAGGTGGTTGAGTCGCCATCCCTGGAGATCTTTAAAAGACGTTTAGATGTAGCCCTTAGTGATATGGTTTAGTGGAGGATTTGTTAGTGTTAGGTCAGAGGTTGGACTAGATGATCTTGGAGGTCTCTTCCAACCTAGACGATTCTGTGATTCTGTGATTCTGTGATTCTGTGAATGACAAACACCATCATCATCATCACTGCGTTACTGCCAAGCCTCCAAGCAGCAGTCAGGTGCCAGAACCCTGCGGTGCTCGGTGCAGTACAGGCACACGTTGCAAAATCAGCCTTTGTGCCAAAGGATGGAGCTGGAAAAGGTGCACAAGGACATGGATGCTCTTTAACGAGGCTGACCTGGGTGGTTATTACGCAGCCTATCATTCAGGGTGGTCTATCGGACGTGCCATGACACATTTGTGTTCTCCCAGCAGGAACTCAGGATGAATTGAGGTTGCCTGCACACCACTCCACATGCAATGCCCCGACACAGCTCTACAAGCTGGGGATGCTCATGTGAAATCAAAGTGATTCTATGAGAAGACAATGACATAGCTTAGGGTGAGATCCTGCTCCTGACCTTCATGAGCAGGAGACAGAACTCTGAATATCTCAACTGGCCCTGCAGAAATGCAGAGTATCTGGGCTAGAGAAGAATTCCCACTCTTGAAATATGGGCTTATTGCATCAGACAGTGCTGTTACAGGTCAGACTGACAAGGCTCGCTTTGCAAATGTTGCTTTCAGTTATTTTGACCTTGGCAAAAAAAAAAAAAATTACCCGGAGTCTGCTGCAAGGAGTTGCCCCTCCCACAGATCTCTTTTATTATTATTAAAAAAAGGAGATGGAGAGAACAAAGATACAAAAAGCACCTGAGCTCCCTGAAGAAGAAAAATAACTCATTAGGTGCTGGATCCTTCAAGAAACCAGCGGCTGGTGAGCACTTTGGACAGACATCCTAGTATTACATTTTACTGCATGCTTTCTGCCAAACAACTGGGATTTGCTTACAGCTGATTAGAATAGGAAGCTTGCATATTATGCATGTCTAAGAGGGAACGTGGCTTGATCTAATGCAAAATAAGAACAATGCGGTGCAGTAAGCATAAAATGGCTGCTCTTGCATTTTATGAAGACATACAGCAATGACCCCGAGTCGAACCACTTGAACTTTCAGATAATAACATGATCTTGCTTGTGCCTAAGTTGTAAAGCGAACTTTGCTGAATGCCTCTGCAGAAGTGTCTGTACTCACAGATCTCAAAGCCCTTCAGGAGCATGAACAGAAAATAAAGATCCTAAAAAAAATTCCCTTCCCAGGTCTCAAAGGACTTAATGAAGTTAAACCTCCCACTGCGACTTGCTGACTAACAAACACCTTATAATAGAATAGAAGGAGCTGGAAAGTAATGCAAAGAAGTCACTCGACGTTTCCCTCTCCGCTGAGATCAAGTGTATCAGAACAATCCTGACAGGTTTTTCGCTAATATGCTCCTCAGAAAGACTCCATAATTTCTGTGGATAACCTTAGTGCTCAGCCATCCTTAAAGACAGAAAGTTTTTCTTAATGCCGAACACAAATCTTCCTTGGTAGCCTGAAGGTTATAGGCTTTTAGCTTCTTGCTCGTACCTTTGTTTGCTCTGGTGCAGTCTCCCAAACAGGTACCAGATATTTTACAGTCGAGAACGGAGTCAGAGAAAGGTTCAATGACATCCGAGGGGCAGCGGCACAACTCTCAGCGCTCGCTCCAACAAACCCGAGGAAAACGAGCAGAATTTCCGAGCCAACTGGTGGACGTCGTTACATTGATGAGAAACTGATGGTCTGGTTTTAACAATATACGAGCCTAATGGAAGAGACCGAAAGACATTACTTCCTGCTCTGTTGTCAGCCTGAAGAGGGAGAAACACAATGAATCCAAAACTTAAATCTCCTCCAAAGCCTTGCACAGGAAACTTAGATCCCCTATGGGGCCGGTATTAAGGTTCTGCTAGAAGACATAACTAAGAGTAATGGGATGAAATTAACTAAGAAAATTTCCTAACTGAATTTCAGGAGCTAATAGAGCTCTCATTTTCCCCGGGGAAGCTGTGGAAGCCCCAGCGCTGGGGAGAGCAGCAGTAATAGCGCTTTCACAATCGGAAGAATTTCTAATAAGGCATGTCAGCCCTGATAGCGCTCGGGGCCAGAACCATGCACAGGGCTCCGCTGGCCCAGCCCAGCGCCGCCGGGCTGGGACCACAGCAGAAGTCGCTTCTTCAGGAGGACAGGCAAGGCTAAATGTCCTGCAAGTGACCGTGCAGCTGATGGAGAAACAGCAGGGGCTTGGTTTGGGCACGAAGATGACTTTCGCAGCCAGCTTGGGCCTGATGCAAAGAGGGAGCAAGACTCCAACGTGGTTGAATCAGACAACAAGTTTGGCAGCGACACCAGGGTAACCACAGAATTGTAGGGGTTGGATGGGACCTCGAGAGATCATCGGGTCCAACCCCCCTGCCAGAGCAGGTTCCCTAGAGCAGGCTGCCCAGGCAGGCGTCCAGACGGGCCTTGAATATCTGCAGAGAAGGAGACCCCACAGCCTCCCTGGGCAGCCTGTCCCAGCGCTCCGTCACCCTCACCGGGAAGAAGTTCTTCCGCATGTTGGTGCGGAACTGCCTGGGCTCCGTTTTGTGGCCGTTGCCCCTTGTCCTGTCCCCACAGAGCACTGAAAAGAGGTTGGCCAAATCCCTCTGTCTCCCACACCTCAGGTATTTATACACATTGCTAAGATCCCCTCTCAGTCTTCTCTTCTCCAGGCTGAACAGCCCCAGGTCTCTCAGCCTTTCCTCACAGGGGAGCTGCTCCAGGCCCCGTATCATCTTTGTGGCCCTCCGCTGGACTCCTTCCAGGAGATCCCTGTCTTTTTTTTGTACCAGGAATACATTCCTGCTCCTCGGCAAAAACCTAAGGACGCATCTTCAACAATGCCAGCGCAACTGCCAGGATGACCACGCTTTTAACCAACTCATCCAAGTCCAACCAGACAAAACCAGAACAAAATACAGGCAAGCAAACCAACAACAACAATAATCACAGAAAATTTGTACATGTTTCTGTTAAGCTCTCCCTTCCCTGCTCTCTCCGTCGTGCATTCCTGTCATTTGCCCTGAGCCAGTCCTGGCATGCCCCCATTGCATGGCAAGCTGAATCAATTCACTGAAACGAAGGGAAAAAGTATTTCTTTTTTCTGAACCGAGCTGAATTGGCTGGTATTTCCATCAGGCAAGAAACATATCTGGCACAATGCAGGGTGGCAGGAGTAGGGAAACTGAGGAGGAGGAATCGAGAAGGGTGATGAGACAGGATAACACCTAAAGGATGAGATGGTGACAAACTGTTAATTCAGCTCAGCTCTATCACGAAACGATACCCTCCGTATCTTGGGAAATCTAAACCCATTTCTTTTATGAATAAAGTTGCCGTGGATCACAAAGCCAAGTGGAGCACCTGACTCCATTTTGCCACCTGTGAAATGGGGATAATAGGGATCGGCATCATTTAGTCTTATTTAACCTAAATATTTCTTTACATCTTTGCTTTGAGAGCAAAGAAAAGTGTTACAGTAAATATACAGACACGCAAATCAAAGCAACCCTCAGCCAAAAAAGTCCCTCCTCTCCAGACAAACTGAAATATTTTCAACTAATGAATTACTCATTTTGTTTAGAGCAGAATTCATAGTTATTTCAATTTAATATTTGGATAAAACATATACTTAAACAACACTCAAGCCCTCCCCCCATCAGTCTGCACTGGCATTCAGCATGGGTGCCTTAAAACGGGTATAGCCATTGATTCTGCTGCCAATCTTAGACAGTTTTTTAGCAACAATTTGCCTGAAAAAGAAGATAAACCTCAACTGCAACATACAATTATAGGAGAAGCACAAATAACTTAAAGAAGGAGAAAAAAAAAAAAAAGATAGACAAGACGACACAGCTTCATTAAAAAAGAAAAAAACCCTAAGGGGATTTTCAATTTCATAGTTCTAACGAGAGGGGTTGAAAAGAGGTAAAGCAGAGGGAAAAAAAAAATCTTTGGGACAAGATGTGACAAAGGAGAACACGAAATTGAACCAGCAACAGACTTTCAAGTTTAACCTCCCGTTTCAATGGAAAGGACTGTTGTAGTCGTAGCTCTATTCCCCAAGGAGGGTGAGCCACACAACAACATCACCGCTCACAAAACTCAGCATATTTCATGAGGAGGAGGCTCAAGAAGAGAACAGGTCAAGGTTGATATCACTAGCACAGCAGCAAGAGGGAGCTTGCACTGCAGTTGTCTGAACCACACCTAGTCTGCAGTTAAATATAGAACTTTACTTTCTGGAACTATTGCTCCTCTTAACCTTCAGAGCATAAATATTCGGAGCGATATTAAAAAAAAAAAATGGAAAGGAGAGAAAGGGAGAAAGAGACCTTCTGAATCTATTGTCCGAAATCTAAGCCTAGCGACTAATAAACCATCCTGGGAGAATTTCCAAAAAAGCAGTAAAGATTGCAGAATTGAATTACAGGAACCGCAAGCAGCGCTCTCGAAATCCAGTATAAACCAATTAGTTTCTTTAATACACATACCCTACATACAGATACTTATGCACATCAAACATTTAAATACGTGCGGTGGCCCTAACTATAATCTTAATTACATCAGGTTGGCACCGACGTAATAATTAATTGCGTTGGAATTAGCGTTGATTTGCATCTTTAAAAACAGAGGAACTAGCCTTCAACCCTCACCCTTTTCATGCAGTTCATGGACCAAATCCTGAGCGGTGCTGTGTGTTTTCAGTTGGAGAGCCTGCTGGAAGTGAATCTCTCTAATTTTTGCAATCACATTCAGATTCTTCCCTTGAAGTGCTCTCAGCTGCTTTGACACGCTGACTTCTACCAACTGCATTTCATACCAACTGATTCCAAGTCAAAAGCGCATCCCACAATTAACTCACATAGCAGCCCGAGACTTTGATCCTCATCCAAAAACTGCTTATACAGCTTCACAGCCACTTTTCAGAAGTTTACGGCAAAAAGTAGTTCTGCATCACCTACACAGGAGTTTCCATTGATGTCCAGACTCAGCCCTCCTTCCTTTAGGCACCTAGCTGAATCACCGAAGTTAGGTGTCATTGCAGAAAGCTTCTTTCTCGTAGCTAGAAGGGCTCACGTACCCCTCCTGAGCTGCAGCAGAGTGTTGGAATTAACTTCTAGATCCCTGCTTCTCGTTGCTGAATAGCCAGACAAGCACTTTGCTGAGATACCCCAAAAAGCAGCTCAGAATTAGGTGCCTAAATCCCTGCATGCACCCAAAGCGCATCGGGGTGCTGCAGGACAGAAACACAACACCATGAAACACATTTAATTAAGGACTGTATCCCATCAAACCAAGTAAGATGCCTCCACTCCCAGTCAAAACCTAATCCTTTAGAGGAGAACGCAAATTACCAGCTGGCACCAGACCACACGCAATGCCCAAACACTGTTTTGGGGGGCCAGATGTTGCTTCCTGACCCGATGGCACCAAGCGAACCTGAGCCGCTCGAGACATCTGCGGGTCTGGTTACCTCCAGCCTGGCCGGGGCTCCGAGGCGTGTTACTGGAGGACTCTGGTGACTTGTAAGAGAAATTAGCTAGCTTCTCCCCAGGGCTCCCACGAGAGCGTTTTCCTCCCACTGTTTCAAAACTTGTCACATAAAAGAGCTCATCCTTACGGCTCCGCTAGGCCTATTAAAGTCGCACAGTTAAGCAACCATATTCCCGACTTGCTTTATGGTGTAGTTTTATTGCCATACAAAGCTTTTACCACGGCTCGAGTTTACTGTATTCTTGCCTCTAGTAAAACTCTCGGCCACGCTTTCCAGAACCTACACACGAGGTTGTGAAACGCTGTGCCTGCGGTGACCTCTCAAGGGCTTGGCGAATGATGATTAAAGCCAGGATTAAGGCAACGTGGCAGAAGTCTCCACGTAACCACAGAATAAGAGACCTCCGGCAGTCAATACCTTACAGAGCACGAGACAAGATGCAGTGAACAAAACCAAGAGTGGCTAAAAGGAGAAAGAGAGCAACGAAAAATTAGATCAGGTGATTACACATCTGCATACAGTGCTTGATGATTTCCAACATCAACACCAACTTTGCTTCTTTTAATACACAAACCTTTCTAACAGACACGTACCAAACCAGTACAGGTTGTCTGACTTCGAGTGTCACAGCAGAGACTGGCTTTAGGAGAGATCTGGAGGAGGAAAGAGCAGTGCTTGCTTGCTTGCTTAGCTTTCTCTTTCTGCTCTGTGTTTCCACAGCACCTAGCACAAAGAGTCTAAGGCACTATCACGATGCAAACAGCAAATCACAGTAGTAATTGCAGCTTAGGGCAGGCAGAAACCAAGGAGAAAAGCACCCGTGCCCAAGAGGGCTTTAATTCTGCTTCAGAGCAACCCAGTACTTCACACACACAGGGTTAACAAGAAGATGGCACTGTCCAAAAGGTACACGGAGCAGTAACGTTTTTGTCATCCTGCCTCTTGCAATCAGGGCAGTCATACAAGCAGTTCGAAGTACTAGCCATTGCACATCATCCCGCCCGTGCAGAGGGGGACGCCACACAAATGCAGACCCCTGTACTACCAGGGCACTGCATTAGCTGGCTCTAATAAGGCAGAATGAATTTTAAACATTTACATTATTTCCTCTGGGGAAACGTTCAGCCAAAGCTGAAAACACGGTGCAGTGCCAGGGCAGAATATGGAACAAACACTTTCTTACTGGCCTCAGCCCTGCAAAGCCCCTGTGATGGCCTGTAGGCTCACAGAAGTATGTTCATGTTGCGTGTCAAAAGGCTCCCGAGGGTGCTCAGTATTTTGGTAGGTCAAAAGGAGACGCCCCCTGCTCCTCACCAGCTCAAAAGACCCTCGTGCAAGCAAGAAGGAGCAGCAGTACGGAAACGGCAGAAGCACACCCTCAAAATCTGCTGGCCAAGGACTCAATGGAGTTGCAAACCAGGGAGGAGTAGAGCACACACAGAGCATCATCTGGTGCTGTCAGGAAAAGGAGGTTCCTCACGCTCCTGGAGGGAAGAAAACTCCTCCCAGCCATTTAGCCTTTAACAGAAATAAGCATTCATCCCTAAACTACGTTTGAGTTCACTAGCCCTTTATTATTATGTGATATTATCCACAAAAGAGAGATTACTGTAAGCAGAGGGAAAGGAAAAGCACGTCGGCAGCCAGGAGTCCAGGCTCAGAGAGTGCTTCGTCTCTGCAGGACTGAAGAGCTGGGAGCTCTAATGATCACCTGCCACTCTGCATATGTGTTTGAAAGATCCACTTTGCTCTGTACTGTTCCCAGCTCATGTAAAAGGGTTGTAAGAGCCTTTTTGGATAGGGAATCTATTGCTTCTTAAGCAAAGTTCTGCATCCTGAACAATTACGGTGCTGCTGAAATTCCACTCTCAAATATAAAATAACTTGATACGTTAGCAGGATAAAGCAGAGATTGGGAAGGAGAAATGTAAAGAGCGTGCAGAACCCCACCAAGACAGAGCCTGGAATAGACTGGATGGAAAGGTACAGCAGCTTAGCAGCTACAGAATATGAGATAGTGTCCAGAGCAGTACATCACTTTTTTTCAAGCAACAAAAAGGCTGAAATAGCTCCTCCTACTCTACCGCGTAAAATACCATGATCAACACTGTCATTGGCAAGAGCGACGCTAAAGCACATCCATGAAAATGAAGCCAGCAGGTAAAAGGATATTTGCATTGGCCTTAAAATGCCCGTGTGCAGAACCCCGAAGCGACCTACCTTTCCATAACAGCCAGGCACTCCTTTCTCCACGTGAACCGACTGCCTCGCCGTAGTCTGAAGGTCCCCGAGGTAGCTGTGACTGGGGGAGGCGTCTGTCTCCATTCTGGCTCTTCTATTGGGATAGGAGCGGGTCGCATGCTTAACGTAGCCCCTACGAACAATAAATACTGCGTTTCCTAGTGCACTAAAGATCAGGCCCATTTTCTCACTCCTGCTCACGAAAAAAAAAAGACAAGACAGATGATGAAACCATTCAAACTACACATGCAAAGCATCATCAAACAAAGACACCTTAAAGGCACACAAAGCCAGCTGGAGTCCCCGTCCCCAACCTCCAAGCCAGAGAGCAAAAAGGTGACCACGGATATCTAAGGGAGACATAACAGCTTGTCCTCTTTGCTGACGGCCACTCTGGAAATGCTGTTTGTGTCTTCATCAAGAGGAAAAGTGTCGTAAAGAAGGGGTGAGCCACACCTCAGCTGGGATTTATTCAGGCTGTGCTTTTTTTGGCCCCAAAATGGGAAATAGCAGGTTTCTATTTAATTGTACAACCGTCTCAGGAAGCAAAGGGTAAATTTATACCAAAGGTATTTCAACGTATCCAAAGAGCTGAGTAAATACTTAAAATAGCTCCGCCGATAGAAGCATGCTCTGTGACCTGTGCAAATAAGGGCTCCTGAGTGCCAGGCTGCCTGGAAAAGTCACTGAAAGCAGATTAACATCACACCTCTCCTCTTCTGTCCCCTTTCTATGGATATATTTCTCCTTTCAAGAAGCCTGAGCTGGAAAGCATCGAGTGAGAGACAGGACTCGACAGTGCCTTCAGGAAAGGCCCTCTGAAACTCGCCCCCGATTCCTTCCACAACGGGCTCTCTGTTAATAAATCAAGATAAATCAAGACACACCGGGGGAACAAACTTTCATATATCCCGTGGTGAGGATGGGAAGCTGGTACAGGATGTGAAACAGGGTATGTATGTCCTGCAGGACTTGCGCTCACTGACTACCTGGGCGGTAGAAACAGCTGCTCCTCTAAGCAAAAATAAATATTAAAAAGTCATATAAACAGCTAAATCATCGCCCGTAACAAAAAGGCACATGTGGAATTCAGGCGTTGAAGCAGGCTGGTGGGTAGTTTTTCCAAGAGGATGGGAAGGGTGCAGCACCGTGTGTGTAAAAGCAGGGCTGAGACAGGAGAGCCCCCTGGGACCCCAGCCTCGATCAGAATGGTTAGGATTTAACCGTAAAACCATACCGGGTTAGTAAAACACCACAGCTCGTTTAATTTATAGCAGGGTAAAAGGGGTTAAGGGAATTTAGAGCTTATCCAATAAACGAATTCCTACGGTTAAAAAGCAAGGAATTAGCTATTTCTGCATTTGGCTGCGTTCCTTTCCAGAAACGCACAGTGAATGTTTTCCCTTCTGCCAGGGGCTCGCATCTGCGTTAGGTAGCGGAGTCCAGAAACATTTCAAAACTTTCCCCAGGAGCAGGCTGTAGGAAGCGAATCCCACAACCCCTGCCTTGCCTTCACGAGGGACGGTGACTCTGAATTCCCAGCTACGCAGCCCGCACAGATCTCTCGGTTTCACTGACACGTTAAATACTTCCCACATTGCCGATTTATTGGGAATTTATTAAATTTATTAAATGGGGCCATTTCAAGGAAAGTTCCTTATCTATTCTTTCTAGTAGTTGCACAGTTTTGGAGGGCTGGGTCAGCATCTGGCTGCTAGGCTTTAAATACGCACCCAGAATTTAAAAAATATTATTTATGTATTTAAGAGTCTAGGAGAATGGGAAAAGGAAATAGTTTTCCCTTCACTGTCTTAGCAATGGACTGTCCCCACCTAAGAATTTTATTTTTATGCCCTCAAGAAAAAGGGAGAATATGGAAATATCAGGGATGCTTAACATAAAGATAAGAGTAATTATATTAAATGTCTGAGATATTGCAGACAAAGGTTGTAAAAACACCTGCATTTAAAGCACAAATTTACTCCTGCGGCTATGGTTCACTTACCGAAGATTTTTTATTTTTATTTTGCTTTCGTAGCCTTCCCAGATCCATCTCCCTATTTCTCTTTTCCAAGGGGTACCATCAACAGCAGCAGCAGCAAAGAGAGAAGTATGCTGCGAATTACAGGTACACACCACTGGCTTTGCACAACACATGACAAGCATCCGAATGCACAAAGAGGCACGAGATGTGCTCGGATCTGTCTGGGAGTGGCGAAAGTGGTCGACACGTGCTCTGCTGCCACATTTGCTAAGGCAGCTCTGGAGTTTTTCTTCGTTTCCCTCAACTAAGCAACCACTCTGGGCTCCCATTTCCTCTGCTCTTCCAAAGCTTCATTGCAATCCTCGCCCCGCCCAGCTTCTTTACAACTTAATAAGTTACATCCTCGCTGCCAGTGCAGATTATTTTTGTTGTTTTTTGCATAAACCCCTCAAACGGCTTTTAAGAAGTGAAACTTTTCTCCTCCGCAGAGCAAGCAGAGCAAATGCAGTATGGAATTTGTCTCAGTGTACGCATCGAAAAGCACGAATCTGTACGGGGTGTAGAGGTGAACCGTTTGGGAAGAACGCGTTTCGTAGAGAAAAAGGCACGGTGCCCTCTCCTACTACCTGCCAATGCTGAGTACTTTTTGTAACAGCACAGCGCTAGCTCTGTAATGAAAATCCTCGTGGCAAAGGCCTTCCTTCTCTCAACACATCCCAGACACCATCCTGCTCTCCAAAGCATCCCGTACAATTGCTGATCCACGCCCCAGAGAGGCCCCGCAATTCGGGGGTGATGCGCAGAAAGGCTGGAGCCAGCCTCGAGCCTTCTCCACGAAGCCATTCGGGAGCGAGCCCTTGCAGCAAGCACCTACCGTACATCACCCTGGTAAGAACAGATGTCCCACGTTATTTTTAGCCAGACTGACCTGCGACCGCATGCTAAACACCTTCCAGTCACTACCGAGCCAGGCTGGATTGGGATCAGCAGCCTGCACAGCAAAACGCTCCCTACCCAGCTCACTGCCTGGATGGAAAGGATCACAGTAGGAACAATTTTCTCTGAAGCTCTGTAAAATTGTAAATCACTAACAATACATTTCCAGTGCAAATCTCGTGGGACATCCAGCCCCGTGGTGTTTCGGTTTTTTTTTGTAAGCTTTTCTTTTATAGCTAAACAAGAGCTGCTGTGGGAATAACACACGAGATGCTACATCTTGATAATCACTACCTTTTTTTCCCTTTTGCTCAAGGAGAAAAAGCACAGGGGTTTCCTCCAAGGTGACCACAGCTGCCTTCCTGTTAGTGAGGCCTGGCAGAAATATAACATCCAGCCTAACTGGAAGCAGGCCACATCCATCTGCAACTTCAGCCCATCATTTCTAGGTGCCAGCTCCAGTTTGCAGTGCACGGAGGCAAAAGAAACGCTGAAGTTACTCCACGACGAACTTTCCACGTTGCCCTAGACCCAGCGCCAGCCAAACCAATCAGGCTAACTACCAGCGTAAAAAGAAGTATTTATTTACTTAAAAGACAGGAGCTCGGAAAAAATCATCAGAACGCTACAGGACTCAATGCGGTCATATGCTGGCTTCTGAAATATATCCTATTTATCTACTGCCAAAACGCTCCCAGTCCTCTACGAAACACGAGAGACATGGTGCCTGTCCAAAAAATGCCCGATCTAAATGAAAAGTATCCCCGTTAATTGGATTAAAGATCTTTCAAACACTAGTATTTAGCGTTGACTTCTTCCCCTCTAGACAAAAACGCCTTTCACCCTAACTGGCAACTCTTTCCAGAAAAAAGTACGGTCACTGGTACATTGGAATTTGCAGCATTGCTGTTAACTTTGACATTACTCCTACCAGGAAAACATTGATCAAGACATTTTTGAGCTCTGCCTACAGCAGAAAGGTTTTTTCTTTCCTGATTCATGAGACTCGGTCTCTTTTGCACCGTTCTGACCTGCTGTTGTCTGAACAACTGCCACCGAAGATACGAGAAATACAGGAACTATCCATGCAAACAAGCAACCAAAAGCAAGAAAACAACAAAGAGCATGTTCTGGAGGCCAAAGCAAGCTGGAAAATAATGGGATTGGTGGAACTGCCGAGTCCTTTCTGCAGAGGAGCAGCATCTAGCAACGTCTCAATAGCAGCAGTGCCTCAAAACCGTGACACGAAGTCCTTCAGTTAGCAGATGCAGGGCTACTGGTGGATGATTTGAAAGCGTTATGCGCCACCATCGTGTATTTGAAAAGAGAAAATGAAAATCTCTTTTGATGCATTTAGAAGTTATTTTTTGTCCCATGTATTATTAGAAATTCCTGGCTCGGTGCAGTAAAAGCCAGCCCCTGCTGTGAGGACCTTACAGGCAAGTCACGCACAAGAAAGTCTCATCTTTACCTAGCAGAGGGGAGAGTGCGGTGCAAACGGGAAATCGTTTGCTAGAAGTTGTACAGAAAACTAGCAGAGCCAAGGAAAGGTCTGCCAAGGGATCTCCAGTCCTTTCCTCATAAAACAATTCTTCCTTCGCAGTTCACAAATTGATTTTATCTGGTGTCATGGTCCTGCAAAATTGTCTCAATTGTAAGTTCTCTTTTACTTGCTACACAAATGAATTGTCAGAAAATGGACTTGGTCTGAAGGCCCCCAGAGTCCAAAATAAGGATTAAACAAATGAGGAAACAAATGAGGGAACTAAAAGTTCCCAGAGACCTGACTTTGCCCTTGGGTAACTCACACATGACATGCTCCTGAGCAATAGATTCCAGTTCTGCTGCACAAAGGAGAAGGACTGAGATTTTACTCCCAGAAGCTGGAATCAGGAAAGATGGGACATGAGACCAGAAAACCAAATGTCTTGGTACTTACTTCTGAGTAAGTCAGCAACTAGAAAAACGTCATGCCGCTCACTTAATGACTTGAGTTTTTATCAGAGGAGGGCAGTCTTTTGCAGAGGGTGACTAGCACTGCAACAACTATTTCCCTTCTTTGTGACTCCAATGACTTTCTCATTTTCTGATTCTAAAGAAGGCAACCAGAAGAAAGAATAGCCAGTCTAGTCCAGGAATTATAGGATACTGCAACTATCATCCAAAATTTAGGCTCCAAATTCATTCCGTAACAGTAATTTGAATCTAGGACTCTTTGGACAAGGTTGGTATCTTCCACAGCACACTGCATACACTTGCACATCTGCATGCTAATTGCACGCTCTTGGCTGGCCAGTCTGACCTGCAATATAGTAGATGGCGATAATTTAAGGAAGTGGATTAACCCAAAATAAATAAATAAATACAATCACATTTTCCTCAACTAGATTTCGCCAACAGCTACAGGAAAACTAAGCCTCCCCACCCCTACCTCAGCCTCTAAAAATAAACCAAGCGCTATTTGGTTCTGAAGAGAATTTAAATGCATCCAAATAATCCCTTGGCATAGGCAGAGGAGCCATTCTGCCTTTTACACTTCTTGAAAATGCTGTCTAATACCTCTGCCTTGAAAAAAAGGTTAAACTCAAATAACCACTCTTCAAGAAATTTTCCCATGTGTGCACAAAGAAAAGTGAACCAAGACCTCAGCGACACAGTGCGTTAGACTAGTAGAGGTTAATGTCGATTCGTCTCAATTGAAGCTGTAAACTTCAGCGTTGCTAGTTTTCCTTCCTCAGACACTTCTCAAGATTGAAAGGACAAACAAGACGTGAGCTTGTGGATAAAGGGAGAGAAAGAAGGCTAGGAGGGAGAAGTAAAGACTTCAGTACTGAGTTTGTGCTAAGGATTCTCTTTTCCCAACGCAGAATACCAGAACACTACTCCTTAAACAGCTCCAAACAACACTGGAAAGAAAAGATGCAAAGTTGTAGAAAAATCCATGCAGCAGTTTTCATTGCTGGGAGAGGAAATTTATTATTTTTTTTCCCCTAAAATACACCTTCTGAAGAAACCTCCAGTTTTATCCACTACTTTGGAGGCGTTATTTTCCGTCAGAGGGAAATGGCTGAGAGTTAATTCATGGGGTACAACACGAGGCTTACAAAGATGCTGGTAGTGAAAGGTTTCCAGGACTTTTGCTGCTCCTTGGTATCAAAGTTTCGAGCACTGTGAAAATCAAGGCTCCTTAGCGATCCCTGCAGCTTGTCAGCACTTCACAACCCTCGGCACATTCATTCCTTACAGCATTTTCTAGATGCTTAACAGAAAGGACAGGCTTGGCTCTGGCTTTGAACCCACCCAACTTTAAGCTAGAGTATTCTCAGGCCAATTGACAGCTGGAGTCTCTTGATTTACAGCTCACACACAAAGCAGAAGTCTTGAGGATCTGTTTTCACTGGAATTCTTCTTAACAGAGTTCTGGATATTGAAGCCAAATTCATGTTAGAGAGGCTAAGTCTTAAATTCCTTGAAACAATTACAGTTAATTTAATCATGCCATTGTTTAAAGAAAATTAAATGTAAATATTTTGATCTTCACAACAAAACCATTAAAGGGAATAATAAGAATTGTGGTCAAACAAAATCTACGGAGAAAAACAATGCAAGGAAATTAATTCAACTGATTTTGAAGATTGTTGGTGTGTCACAGACAATGCCGAGCTTTATTTCTTGTTATACATTCAAGATCTGTTTTGAGATTTGGAGAAGCAGGTGGGATTCGAGACAGACATCTCCAGCTATCAACGTATCCCTTCCACGAGCTTGAGCTACAACCCCAAACCCTCTGAAGTTATCCCAAATTTCCTCTCAGCTGAAATGCATAAGTTTGCTCAAACTTTATATTATGGAGCCATTATTAATGTTTTCTTTCTGTTCACTCTTAAGCTAGTGGTGAGACGACAGGGCGAGCAACCATGTCAGAGCAGCTGGACAGACACCTATGGACGGCTTGGTTTTAGGTCAACTGCTGCAAGCAAAGCTCAGATTTATTCCTAAGGAGCAAACTGGTCAGAGGGAACACCTTGTCAGTACACCACCAAGTAAATGATCAGTAATAATCAAAACCAGTGGCAAAAGGCTTTTTTTTTTTTCGTAAATAGAACAGCAGGAGCTGTTTAGGGTGAATTTATTTACCAGGATTTGTCTTCTCAAGCTGGTACCATCTGTAAAATGCCCTTTTCTTTTGTTCACTCAGGTCCGACCCCTGCTGCAACAGCCAATGGGAGATCCGGCTCTGACTGATACCTGGAGGAAAAAAAAAACATAAAGAGGAAGAGAAAACTTGGTCTTTTCAAAATATTTAAAGTGGTTTATATACCGACAAAAGGTGTTGTCTTACAAAGCCTAGAAACTCAATGTTAATGGCTCAATCACAGAAAAAGTAGAGTTCAAGCTTCTTCCCCCATCCCTAACCGCTTCAGCTTCTCCCTGTTGCTATCCTCAGCCCCGCTCAGGATTCACCCCGGGCTCAGCACAGTCAGCCTCCAGGCAAGTAGGGCACAAATTGGGAAGCCGAATCTGCTGACGACTGAATTGGCCAATTCTCAACCACAGCTTCCCTGGTTCAAAAAGTTCTTCGTCTGCGAACTGGGAACAAGTCCCTTACCCACTATTATACGCAGGGAATGATCCTTGGGAGATTTTTATCATTCAGTGCTAGAATAAGGAGGGAGATAAACGCAGAAACGGTTTATGTGATATGGATCAAATCACCCCAGAAATGCAGCGAGGCAGCTAGCAGCTGCTGCAACAACAGCCAGGAAACAAAACAGAAAGGGCAGCTGCCCGTCAGCAAGGCAAAGCAGGATTCAAACCCTACATATCCAGGCAGGATTAGGGACAAAAAGTTCCAGAATTTTTAAAATAAGACTTCTAAGAAAATAGTTAAAGGGGTAAGGAACCTGGAAGTTAACGCCACTGTTTCCAAAGCATGCCACCAAATGAAAGATCAGTGCAGAAAGGGAAATGTAGCGATCAGGAGAGGAACCAAATAAAGCAAGAGGTTTAAAGGTGCACTAGGAGGGGAACTGTATGTTCATTTGAAAATTATTTGCTGAATAACTGCAGCTATATCCCAGGCAGTAGGGCTCCCTGTGCTTCCACCAGGCTCTTCAGCTCTCAGGAAGGGTTAACAACATCTAAACTCTCCCGAGAATTCAACTTTTAGGAGGTGCTCCGAGTAACAATATATTGCTGAGCACCACCTGTGCCGACACCTGCTTGGTGCCAGCGCTAAGGCAGGTAGAAGGCTGCTTTTCAGGCAGAAATCAAACCGCCTCTCCCCTCCTGAGATGCGCCAAGGTTTTATTAATCATAATATGATTATGAGATCTTTCTCATAATCATATTTAACTCATGAAAAACAACCCCCTGTAGCTTTACTGCTTCTAATAAAGGGTTTTTACTATGCTTTCTTTGCACTGAACACAGAATTTAGTTAACGTGAGAATGATTTAACTCAAACCTCAGGTGCCGTATTCATGTGGGTTTACTCCAACCAGATTTCCAGAATCACGGGGCTTTATGCTCTTAACTGCTCTTTGTTACAGCGAATCCCAGAGCCTGTGAAGTTTTAATTGTCCCGTGGAAAAAGGATAGGTGTGTTTTAAGTACAGAAGCTGACTGCTGTTCAGCAGAACTCTGCCCACGAACATACCCTGGTTTGGTTTGGTTTCCTGTACATCTAGCGATGGTCTCAGCGCCTGTTCCCCGAGATGGTCTTTGGCTGATGTATGAAGGAGTTCAAACAACAGGGGCTGCTTATCCCCTGGGCCCATTCCGGGATAGATAATTGGGTTTGTACTACTAGGGAAGTGGAATTAACCAGTCAAATACAAACTTTAGATTCTGACAATTTAAATCACGTAATACCAAATATATATATAAAATATATTCCAAATATATATACCTAATACATACCAATATATATCAAATATATATACACTAATACCAAACATAAATCAATATCAGTTGATAAAACTCTCTGGCCCAAACTGAGGTGCCACTCTGAAAAATTCACTCTTGAAATCATGCAATCCAGATACCTGATTGTCAGGAAACGGACTAAGTTTTGTAAATTTGCAGCTTCCCACCTACTGTTACGGTTTTTAAAAGCCATGTCTTTAATACAGGGCTATGGGACACAAATAGTTGTGTCTCACTGCTTTCGGATGCAGGGCTCCTATTAATCAATGGGTTCCAGCACCACTAATTTACTTGTTTGCTACGGTCCACTTACACTTATTGCAGTGAAGTAGCGTTCGTTGAGTGTTTGGATAACAACAGAAGATACAAATGCAAAGCATAATTAGATAAAAATTATAAATAGAGATTAAGTATCTTCAACGAGAGTGGAAGAGTGGAAAACTCAAATTCTGCCCAGGAAGCTGCTTGATACTGTCACGAAGCGGTACAGATGTTAGCCACGTCAGGCAATGTGCTGGAGACAAAGCAAAGGAGCAGGAGCCCGAAGATTCACGTTGAGAACTGCCCTGTGTACTGCCACGTCCACGCTGGACTCCTCGAGAGCCCTCTCAGTTTACAAAATAACTTCTGCAAAATGGAGCGCTGCTACAGGACACGAGATGAACAGATGCAAAGATTGCAAAGATTGATAAATTCTCAATACATTCCTACTTTATTACAGTATCTCCTGGGCAGCGCTGCAGTCCGTGGCACTTTCTGCATCAGTAAAAAGCCCATAGCCAGTTCTGCTCTTTGGCATAGCAATGCTACAAACCCAGCAGCACTGCGTGAGGTATGGCTTAGGCAGCTGACCTTACTCTTCTTCATAGGGATGCAGACCTCCAGAAGCCCCTTCACATCACATTTTCTATCACTTCATCCTGGTTTTTATTAGTCTCTTCCCCTCTCTCACAGACAGAGTGAAAGCTGAGCTTCTTAAAGGTGTTCCCTACCTATGCCACTCCTCTTTTTAAGACAAGATATTTGTCATTTGTTCATCTGGAACCTCAATTTAGAGGATCCGTACAATCCAAGGGTGATGATTCAAGGTCATGTGCAAAGTCAGCAGCAGAAGGACGGATCCAGTCTCCTGGATCCCAGCACAGTGTCTTAATCACAAACCCACCCTTCACCCCTTTCAATTAAAATCCCACAGATCATCATGTCAGAGTTTCTTGCATCTCACGTGGATTTTGTACAGTTGACTCACAGGGACAATGACTAGTCCTACCACCAGTGCCATCCTGTCACATAGGCTGTAATCATGCTACTTTAGAAAATTGCACTGGCAGGAAAAAAGAAATCATCCTGCTGCCAGAAGCAGATTAATGAAAGAAGATCTCTGGAGTAGTGAAAATCCAGCTGCCTGTAGGAAATTCACCCTCCAACTGAACTACGGACCTCAAGGAAGTCTGACGTCCTCTGGGCTCAGGATCAGCAGGGACACGTTGCAATGAGCACCACTAGCTCGCTCACTGAAAATACCCAAGAAAGAAGTGGTAATCACAAAGGATTGTATTAAATCAAAATGCTGACTTGTGTCACACGTCACTCCTTCCCATAGCAGGTTACAGTTTGTAATTGTACAATTACTATTCGCAATTATAAACGAAATGGAGATGACAGTACAAGTACACTTTCTCCTAAATAAATTATATGGGGAAGAATTTTCCCTCCCATATACATAAAAGAAATGGCAAAATGCATCATCAAGGGAAGGCAACTGGTATCTACAGTACAAATCTGCTCAGACACCTCAAACCTGCCATTCATCAAGTCTCTGGTAACTGGTTTTCACCTTCACATATAGATTTTTTCAGTGACTCTGTTTTGCATTTCTTTAATGTTTCTTTCAGGAGAGATTTTCAGAAGCACCTGGAACGCATCAGATTTGGAGAAGAAATAACTGACAGTGTCTTAATTCTTCAGTTTGTAAGCAAAGTCCTGGAATCATATAATACATGCTTGCAAAGGACATCTATCAATTTAGGAGATTAGCAAATGCTTGTTTACAGAAAACCTGCAAAGATCAAAATCATATAAAAACAAAACTTTCCCTCTGTTTTCATGAATATTAAAAAAAGGAAATGTTGGTTGGTTTGTTTGTTTTTTTACATCTATTTCTCACCACTTCTGATCATTGCTAATTCAGTAATTTTCTTTTCACAATTCAACTATTTAAATTTCACTTGGTCTGTATTTGTATTTGCTGAGCACCCCTGTGTGTAGGTTCCAAACCTTCAGGGATTTTATTCATGTTACAGCACTGCTTTGAGGCTGCCCTCCACCGCACGAGATGCTCTGTGTGTTTAGCATAATACAAAGCTAAGTCCTGAAGATCTCATATCAATTAAGACAGAGACAGAAGGACAAGCCTGAATTGTACAAGCAGACTAACAGGGAAGGGTAGCAGAGCTGCACACTAACGAGTTCCATTATGTATTTTTTCTGAAAAATGACCTCTGCATTTTATTATTCTTATTCTTTTATTGTTATTATTATTATTTTCTTTACACACAATAGGTTAGTGCCATAAAAACTAAGCTGAGAATTGAGAAATCTGAATAAAAATTCCTGCTCTACCACAGATTGCTTTCATTGTGACCTCAGGAAAACATGTCTTTTTGTTCCTTTGCTCCTTATGTGTAAAAAATGGAAAAGGCAACACTTCCAAACCTTGCAGAGGCATCATCCATCAAAGCTTTTAGCTTGGCTGCAAAGGGCTCATCTCTGAATACTCCTCCCTCTCTCCTTTACTGTAGTACACAGCAGAAAGATGTTAGTATCAGAAAACATTTCCCCCACCCTCCTTCTACACCTGGAGCCTAAATCAAGAGCCAGCGTCGCCTAACAAGGACGCATTTATCTCTTTAACCTTCGACTTCTGACCATAGCTTAGTTGGCGCCCAGAAACAATTCTGGTGACAACTAAAGCAAATCGCACTGCACGACTTCAAATTATTGTTTGTCAAAATTTGGCATCTCACCTGCCCCACGTAGGGCTAAAAAGCTACCCCCAAGTAAGCTGCAGCTATGTTAAAAGGAGCTTCAAACAACAAGATAGGAAATTCAGCAGGAACTATTATTAGCTCCTGTTTATACTGTCATTTTTCTTATCAGTAGGAGATTATTTATACAGAGCCCAACCCAAGTGCTTCTTGTTTATCTTATTACAGACACCATTAAAAAAGTTTCTATAAAAAGCAGCTCCCGTATTTAGGACCAGCACTAATAAGTGTTATGCTAGGTTTTTGCTTCTTATCAATCATTTCTTTATTTCCAAGTCACCATTTAATATTCTGTTACTATTTTCCAGTCTGCTCTCTCCTCTCAGTACACAAGGCAGCTCTGTAGAATGTCTTCCAGGTTTAATTTTCCATGTCAGATTCATTATCTAAATGACTTTAAAAGTTTCTGGTAATTTTATAAAGACTAAGAGAGCCTAAAAAATTGTTCTACTGCAACAGCTGACTTTAACCTTCAGCTCCGTGTCCCTCTCTTGCATATCCTTGACCTCCATCGCTTCCCACCCACTTTCACTGCAGCACAGGAAAAACAAAAGGAAAAGCAGTTTACAGTTGCAGAGGCTCTAAATGCAAGCCTGTTCGGTGTACTTTGTAGGACTGGGGTTGATATTCCGTGAGTGCACTGCAATATTAGAATTTAGAAAAAGAAGAAAGATAGTTTTGAATGAAATCCTAAGTGCCTTGAAGAATTAACGAAATTAGGTAGAATGGAAGTTTCGAGTTGCAGAAGTTGCAGTGGAAGTTCCTGCACCAAGGACAGAAAGATGACAAGATACAGAATGGGGACAATAATGATTGTAAGCACAGAGGATGCAGTACTCTCTGATGAGCTAATCCAAGACCTGCAATTTGAAGACATGCAAATACATTTTTTACCTAATGCTCATCACTTTTACGTCCAATTCAGCCAACTGCAAACCCAGCAATAATTAAGAACAGGAAGTTTTAGGTTCCTAGCTAAAGGTCTAAGATCATTCTGGTTCAGATACACTTTTACTCCTTTCCTCTCTCCATGCCATTCTCCCATTTACATACTCAGCAGAATTTTTAAAGTAGCATAGGAACAGGTAGAGACTGAAAGGAGAAAGTTCACAGCATGGGTAGCCAAGTCAAACAACTCTCCTCCTGGACAGAGCCAGCCATACATTTTTCATTTCATTTGTTTCTTGCTCCTCTTCCCAGGGCAGAAGAGATAAATGGTAAAAGCAGAGCTTGTAATATTCTGCATTTTATTTCAAGTGCTAAATAAATGATTTCCAGCTGATAGAGGGTGGCAACCAGGGGTTGGGCAAGTCAAATACACCCAACATCTGACATCCAGCCTCCAGAAACAGCTTGCTGTTTGGATTTAAACAAATGGTGGTGAAGGATGCCTGGAACTGGAGAGGAGTGAGAGCATCACGACCTACGTACTGCTACGCCACCACCGGGCTGTGAGCACAGCAGCCTCTCTGGCTGATCTGGCTGATCTGTTCCTGCAGAATTGCCTCCTTTCACGTGCTTTCGCAGCCCCTTCACCGACCGGAACAGGGGTCCACCTTGATGTGTAATGCAGTGAAGAGGACCCCGAGATACAGATCACTGGAAGCTGAGCAGTAACCTGGAGAGATACCACTTCACACCTTTCCTGGGTCATCTGTTAGTGACCACTCTCTGAATTTTATTTATCTTTTTTTTCTCTTGTTTAATGAATAATTTACAGAACATCTTTACCTGGAAGCCTGTAAATACTGAGACGATAACATCTGGGATCATATATCCTGAATGGGGAGGGGTGATGGACATACCTGAAGAACACACAAATCAGCTAGCATTCATCAGGTCTAAGACAAGTCTGGAAGTGAGAGCCCTGGGATACATGCCTTCTGCTCTGGGTCTCTGTCCTGAAATATTTTCAGTCACTCTTCACTGTACCGTGCCTTTGAAAGGAAGCTGATGTTTCCCCCGGTAAAGCATGCCCTTTAACCTGGTCCCTTCAATCTCCTTGAGATTCACTACAGCCATAATTATGTATTTAATAGTGTCGCTTAAGTGCTAACCATCTGCATACACAAGGCTAAGGGTTGCATTTAAAACGAATCAGCTCCCGTAGACCTTCCCCCAGCAAATACATGGAGGATAACTGTTCAACTGCAACGGGTAGCAGGGGGAAGACTCATGCAACACCGTATAGCACAGGCCTTGCAGCTACCTTTGCTTGAGAAAGTGCGTCAGGTGCAAAATATCACTTCATTTTTGTATCTGAAAGGTCCACGGAAACACTACGGGGTTAGCTGCAAAAGGACGTAGCCATTTAACCTTTAGAGCTACCAGGCTTCCCACTGATTTGCCCAGAAAACAAGATAATATTGTAGTGCCATTAGCTCGGTCTTCGTTCCGTCCCACTGCCAGGCTAGAAAGAGACATGTAGTAATATTTTCTCTGACCACCATGTGCATGTGTCCTGGTCTCACCCCTACGTAACACTAACACATTAGGGTTGAGTGGGTTGGGTTTGAGACTTAGTCAACTGTATATGAAGAGGATGGCGCCACTGCAGTGGTGCACCTCGAGTACTGTGTTCAGCTTTGGGCCCCTCACTACAAGAAGGACATCAAGGCCCTGAAGTGTGTCCACAGAAGGGCTACGAAGCTGGTGAAGGGCCTGTGGGGAGCGGCTGAGGGAACTGGGGGTGCTTGGTCTGGAGAAGAGGAGGCTCAGGGGAGACCTCATTGCTCTCTGCAACTGCCTGAAAGGAAGGTGTGGGGAGCTGGGGGTCGGCCTCTTCTCGCAGGTAACTAGTGGTAGGACTAGAGGGAATGGCCTCAAGTTGTGCCAGGGGAGGTTCAGGTTTGAAATGAGGAGACATTTCTGCTCAGAAAGAGCAGCCAGGCATTGGGACAGGTTGCCCAGGGAGGTGGTGGAGTCACCGTCCCTGGGGGTGTTCAAGGAGAGGTTGGACGTGGTGCTTAGGGACATGGTTTAGTGGTGACATTGGTGGTAGGGGGATGGTTGGACCAGATGATCTTGGAGGTCTTTTCCAACCTTAATGATTCTGTCCTTCACTTACAGGAGGAACAGCCTGGCAAAGACAAGGCAAGCTCCCAGAGGCTAAACACTGACTCCCCTGAGGGAAGGCCTCATCGCTCTCTACAACTAACCAAAAGGAGGTTGCAGTGAGGAGGGTATCAGTCTCTTTTCTCATATGACAAGTGATAGGACACAAGGAAACAGTCTCAAGTGGCAGCAGGGGAGGTTTAGGTCGGACATTAGGAAGAATTTCTTCATGGAGAGGATGGTCAAGCATTGGAAGGAGCTGCCCGGGGAAGTGGTGGAGTCCCCACCACTGGAGGAAACGCAGATTCCTGGAGTTGTGTGGACATGGTTTAGTGGTAGGTTAGGTTAATGGTTGGACTTGGTGATCTTGAAGGTCTTTTCCTGCCTAGATGATTCTACGAGTCTGTAAATGATTAACAACTGAAATCCAAGACAACAGGTTGAGGATGGAAGGAGCAAAATGACAGGTGTGAAGAGACCGATCTTGACTTTGCTAGGGTCAGCCTGCAAGACAGAGGTATCAAGATATGCACTGAGACGTGGTCAATTAGATCAGCTCCTTTTACTGATACAGACCATCTTAGATTTGGCACAGCAATTCTGATTTAATGGCCCTGCATGCAGTAGTCCAACTGACTGAGGGGAAAAAAAAAAAAACAACAAACAAACATTTTCTGCATTTTTTTCTCTTTGCACTACTTCTCTTGAAGGGAAAGGGCAACTCTGACTTACTGTAGATGTGAAAGGTGCCAGAATTTTCAGAATCAGTCTTTGAGTCAGAAGTTTTTCTGTTTGTGTCAGAAGTTTGTCTGCCCTCATAAAAAGCTACGCAGTGGTTAATTTAGATGTGAGACATTTCAGGACCATATTCAAGCAAGAACTGCACATAAGTAAGGGATTGACCCACAAACTGCCAGAATGTCACAGTTCAGGTCCAATTCAAGCAAGCAGACTTAGCATTAATTTTCTGAAGTACTAGTGCTAACATCTGATAAGGCTAATAACATTCCTTAAAGTAATACAAAATGTTAATCTCATGATTTTACAGATGAAACTGAAACCAGGAAAGGACAAGTAATTTGCCCAAGACCACAGATGTGGAAGAAATTCCTGGCTCCACGGCTCAAGCACCCGTTTCTGCCTGCCTACCTCAACTGCTAGCACACACAGCGTCTGCAAACCCAGATCTCCCAGACAGATGGGTTCTCATGACATTTCAAACACTGGAAATATCAAAAAAGAACAACTTCCCTCCTGTTGGTTTGGCATTCCTAGTCATTGAGGATCCTTAAAAAGGATCTATTCCAAGGTCTTTATTCAAGCTTGGTTTTAAAAATGAATAGATGTTATAACTATGATATGGGATTGAGCTATTTATTTTTATCATCGAGTCTTCAACTAAGTACGCTGCTAGCTACACTGGTCTGGACAAGCAGAATACACCTGTAAAGGAGGACTAATAGTGCCCCATGGAGCAGCAGCAGGATTAGTGTTTTTAAAGAGCTCTGGAAATACACCAAAGGAGTCAATGGTATCACTGCAGTTTGCTCACTTGTCCTGAATGTGAAAGAGAGAAGGTACAAGGTAGAGGGTAAAAAAGAACTGCTTCTCCTTCTGTGTAAAAATCTACCAAAATGGTCATCCCCCTCAGCCTCACATCTGATTTTCACTAACAGTGACTCAAAGACGAGCAACTGAAAAAACTTTAAAACTATCACAGACAGCTGGACGTAGTGATACCAGCTTTAGCTGTGTCTCCAGATTTTTTATATGCATTTTACAATATGAATATGTATTATATACACCTCCAACCACAGAGATGTAGATATGCATCTATTTGCAACAAATAACTTAATAATTAAGGAAAAAGGTTTCAGTTTAAGATAAAAACTTTGGGCTTATTATAATGCTGTAAAATAAAATCTGCTAGCATAAGCCACAAGAAAAAAAAAAAGAGAAAAGAACAAGTGATTCACTGGGGAAGTTCCATGATGTGCGGGACAATGGGTCTTAAATCAAAGGCATACATTATCATGACTAAGCTGACAGATCTGCACTGCAATGCAGAAAGCCAAGCAATATTCCAGCATCTGCACCATGCACACATAGGCAGTTAGACACAGTTTCCCAAAATGAAGAAAGGACTCCTGAGCTCTTACCTGTTACCTGTGCAACAACTGCTTGGGAAATTCTCCGATTGGCTAGGAAGGCTTTGATTTCCTCCTTTATCACACTGCTGTCCCTCCTACCAAAACAAAAAAAAAAAACAAAAGAGCACAAAAAAAGACAGACAGACCAAAGTGCACTTTGAAGATGCAAAATGGCTTTATTTCCTTTATTTAGGGGACGAGGAATGGGGAAGGCGGGCATTAAATAGGCAAAGTGCCTCACCAGTGGACACTTCTTTTAACAAGTGTCACGTTTGAGCAAAGTACCCTAGCAGGAGAATAGATGACTCATGTCCTATATAATTCATATTAGGTGCAGGGCTGCCATATGGAATGTACAAAGTTTCATTACACAGGGATGAATAAATCTCTCATACCAGCATAAAAAACTCAGTCATAAAAATGAGGCACAAAAATAAAAAATAAAGGATAGCAGGGTCTGCATGGTTAGCTACACAAATGAATACACATACACAAACCTTCTCCAGCCTTTCAAGGAAAAGACCCAGAGGAGAAAGATATTGCAACCTCTATCCCCCATCCCTACCTCCCTAGTCCACAGCTTGCACTGAATGAACAAGCACCAGTTATTAAAGCCTTTGTAAGATTTTTAAAAGGAGCACAAAGATAGTTCAGAAGGGACTGTGCTAAAAGGGAAATAATTTGGCAATTGCATAGGGACTGTGATATACAGCAAATTTCAATTGTGGAAGGCACATACTTTTCCCTCCCGCTTCCTCCCTTCTTCCCTGAAAGGTGCAGACAATTAAAGTAACTTTATTAGGCTTTATTATTTGGTGATCTCCCTTCCCCTCCTCCCCTGCTGCCCCAGCAGCTTCCAAGGCAGATTTAAGCTTGTAAAAAGCAAAATAAATGCTATGTTGGGGGGTTCATTTTTACTTCTGAACCCAACACTCATCCTCCATAGGTCTGAAAAGAGGTTTCAGTTTAAATAAACATTTGAGACTTAATTCATAGGAACCCAAAACTCAAAGGAATAATTAAACCCTCAGCAATGGGAACTTCTGCAAACTGCTATAGTAGCCATCTTCCTGTATTATTCCATTATCCTGAAGTTGACAGGGAACAAGGTTGATGGGCTTTTCTTGCTGCTCATCTCTAATCCTCTCCCCTGAAGCCACACCTTTACCCTAAATCTCCAAACATATTTACATCTGGGAGATTATGGACCCTAGTTAACCCATAAGTATTTTATAAATGTTGCAGTTTCAGGGGAAAAGCAAAAAAACAAAAACAACAACAAAAAAACAACCTCCCCAAAAAAACAACAACATTCCAACATTATAATCCAAATAGTTTTGAGACGTTTGGCCTTTTCCTATATTTCTTTTTGCTATTGAGCCCACCAACTCCATCTTTCACCGCAGTGGAACAGCCCCTCCTTTAACCTTTGCTATAATGCAAAGGAAGTGGCTAGAAGTAAAGGAAGGTCAGTCTGGAAAAAAATAAGACTAGCTCTCACTAAAGACTTCTGCTTCTTTTTTTTTTATTATTTTTATTTTCCTGCACCAATCTGCAGACTGTGCAAATGCAAGAGGGAGTCAGCCCCTGACACAAACTCTAAACAGATAACATACATGCACTGCAGATCACAGCGGAAATCATTAACCAAGCAGCTTCCCTACTACATATGGAAGGAAATTCAACTGGTATGAATTATGGGAGGAAGACTCATGTGAATTGAGACTCAGAAGTCTTCTGAATAAGAGTAGGGTGGAAATTTAGTGAGCTAGTGTGAATTTTAATCTTTGGTACAGCATGGGAAAAAGCATTTCAACAGGAAAACAGCTTCTGGTACATCTGTGTGCGGCCAGGGATTGTCTACACAAGACTAAGAGGCAGATGAGAGGTACTGGGATAGTGACCTTAAGGGAACTAGCAGGGGAATAGCTGTCTAAAGTTCTCCTGGTAATACCTATCAGTACTAGAGGAATCCTCCAACACGCTGATTTCTTCTGAGGCACTTCTTACTCTGCCTTTCCAACCTCTTTACAAAGACTTCTACTAACCTCATCAGTTCTTCCACTTTGTCATCAATGTCCAAGTCCTCTTCAGAAGCTTCAAAACTGTACGACCTCTGAGCCAAGCTGTTTGCAAGCGGGTAGCGGGTAGGTGACATCTTCCCGTTGAATGCAGACAACCTCTCGTTACTCTCCCTCCCATTCTGATTAGTAGTGCAAGGCTGTGGGGAGGTGTCGTAACTGTTGCTCGGTGATGGGGACATCCCAGAATGCTGGGTCTGTGTTGAAGCTGTGGCTGTAGAGGAAGATGCTGGGACATTGTTGGTGCTGTTGCTGTAGGAACCGCCTCCATAGCTAGACCTTCTTCCAAATTTGTCACTATGCTCTTGATCAAGACGATCCAAGGTTTCTAGCGCGTGAAGGATTTCATGTCTGGTCATTCCTGTACGTCTCAGGCGCTGAAGCAGGTCTATCTGCTCTATGGTAAATCTTGGTTCGTCTGTGTAGTGAGACATGGTTTCCAGCAGACTGAAAACAAGGTGAAATGCAAAAGCAAATATTTCAGTTCAACAGTTCTCTGTGGTACACGGTTAAGTACCTTACTTACAGGAAAGCCCAACTCTGGTCCGACATTAAGCCATGCATCTCCAACCAAGCTCAGCATGAAGCCTCCCATGACTGCTAGCCTCACTACTTGGCAGAAAGGTTTATTTCTTCAACGTTTTCAAACAGCATTTCTCTTTCCTACTAGTATTCCTTCCACCTCCTCCACTAAACCAGCAGTTACTACTCATCCGCTTTCGATAAACCTGTTACAGAGAGGCAGTGGCTGGTCAGTAATTAAGGCTGCAACTAGATTTCAGACCAAATTGTGCTTGTTGCTTACTGTCCAAACAGAAATCTCACGTTCCCAAACTGACCAGCTAGGTCCAAGGCCAGAGGTGAAGTTTTTGCGGAGAAATTTTAACTAGTTATAACATGAGATTTATGAATCACAACTCTTTTGAATGTGAAGTACAAAGAGTTCCAGTTGCCCTAACTTTTTGTTGCTACCTTGAAAAAAGAAGATAAAAACATGCCTAGCGGAAATTCTAGTGGCCTGTAGGACCAAAGTTGATTTGACTGAAGTCCGATTTCTGAAGTTAGAAACTTTTGAACCTGGAATGTTGTCACAGATCGCCTGCCCTAAGAAGGAAAGTGCAGCACATCCAATTACTACTGAGCTTTCATTTAAAGAAATAAAGTCTGCTGCTTTTTTCCCTCCAAAGGCAGGCTTTTTGTGTAACTCCATCAACATGGTGGCTCATCAAAAGATTTTTTTTAACTCCTAAACTTCCCAAGGTACCAGAACAACGAACATCCTATGACTTTGCTGCAGAGCCCAGAAGTGGACCTGAAAAAAAAGCACGACGTGCTCCTTTGATCTCTTTTCCTTCCTAAATCTCCTCACAACAGAGCCAAGTGGCATACAAATGACGAGATCACCTTCAGAACTCAAGATCTGGAGAAGGGACAGCAGACGGAGGGCAGACGGACCTTGGCAAAGAGATCGGGGCACTCTCCAGCCTTTCTGTGAATCTCCTTAAGAGCCAAAGGTTTATTACGGTTCCTGCAGGAGAGCAGGGTGAAGAAATCACTCAAACTCCAGGAGACATGACAGAGCTAATGCAGAATCCTTACGAGCAAGGGCAGACAAAGAGCAGCCTTGGGGAAGTCAAGCAAGAAATCGTGGAAAACCACAAGAAGGAAAACGGCTCTCATGACTGTACTAGGCCTTCCAGGAACAGGGTCACCTGCCTCTCTCCACAGATTTTGAAGATTTCTCCTCTTTTCCAGCTCAGCACTAGCACATGGGAAGACCCCAATGGCCTCCATGGAGTGAGAAGCCTTTTTCAACCGCTGCATTTACTGTTCTTTCAGATAAGCACATCACGAAAAGCCAAATTTTGGGGGGGTAGCAACAGGATCTATTCAAGGTAGCAACATCTCACAACACCAGAAGCCACAAGTACGGTGTTTCGGTGCAGCCACCCAGTTTTTAAGGGTAGTCCTGTAGCATGTATGTGCCCGGATGGCCTCAGGGCTGAAGAACAGCCCTGAGAAGTGGTTTGCTTAGGAGAGCTGTAGCTAGACAGTAGCAATGTGAACGTGGTGCTACAAAACCAGGATGCACGCGTCCATGAAAATAGCATTTGCAGCCTGGAAAATCCAAAAATGATAAGAAGCTCTTATCTTTGGCCACTTACAGCTAGCACTGAGTCCCTTTTATTGTTTTAGCATTAGAAATGTGTATGTAGGAAAAGGAAGCAGGAGGACAATACAAGGGGATGACTCCCATCCAAGAAAATGACCATCTGTGAAGACAGACGGACTACAGCCATTTGAGTGCTTCGTTCCAATAGGAATGTGCTGTCCTTCGGGACAATCAATTACTGAAAACGTACGAGCCATTTTCAATCTTAAAAGACAAGCACCCAGATTATTCCGCTAAAACGAGGGCACGGCAGCCAACACAGCAGTGTTCGAGCAACTGACTGGAATCGCAACAACTGAAATTTGGAAGTTGAACCTCAGGCCGAGACGCTGAGAGCTTGACGAGGAGCACTTGTAAACAGACACCATGCGCTGGGTTTGGCCTCTGGGTTTGGGGAGGCTCAACCCTTTTATCCAGCTTCGCGAGAAGTGCCACGCTGACTTACTGACTCACATCACTAACCCCTTTACAGCCCGAAAGTTCCCCCCATCAGCTCCAAGCAGCACGCTTTTCAAATAGAAAATCTCTTTTTAAATGTCTGGACTCGAGATTGTTTTCACTAGATATGCCGGCTCACGTTTCCTTTGAGAGAAACCCACATTTGCCATCTTTTTTACCTTTCTAATGTTACAATTTCCTGAATTATTTATCTGTCAACACCAAGTTTCATGTCCTCAAGAGTTTCATGTCCCCAAGGACTTTGTTGAACTGAAGGATTTAGTGAACCACTACATTCACGCAGAATTACCTCTAATAAAAATTCCTACTTTACTGACTCTTCAAGTTTTAATACCAAAATATACTTCAGATTATCTAGTTTAATTTAATCTCCAGTTTGTCACAGACCTAGCAGCCAAAAACTTTTGTCCTTTTAGTCTCGTGAACTGAAAAACTTGCATCTGACAAAAGGATGACTTTCCAGATGGCTTCAAAAATGCCACGCAATGTCAAGAACCTAATGTTTCCTGCAGCGGTTTGTGGACATGGGGCAGAAATTCCCTTTAGGATCCGGGTGTGATGCCATCCTTAATTTGTCTAAAATGTCAGGGCTCAGCTTCTAGATTTGTGTTCTTGAGCCAAATTAAAAGTATCCTTTAATACTACTAATTAAACCTCATGAACTCCAGTGTTCTCATACACGCAAGAGAAATAAATGGTTGACTTTCTGTGATACAGGGCATTATGTAGGAAAGTGATCTGGCCTCCACTTTGTCCCATGTTGATGCAGCAGGGATCTGCTGTGCATGCGCAGTGATTTCAAATGCACAAGGATGTAAAAGTTGCTGGACAAGGCCATGAGAACAAGATATTCAGCGACCTCCAACTCGTGGCCCATGGAGTCCTGTTAATCTGTGGACTGCTTCTACAAGGCCCACAGAAAGCAACTGAAGAACGGTAACCCTACTGTTAGATTAAATCCATCATACTGCGGTCAACGCAACTACTGGAAAAAACATTGGCAATTTGAAAAAAACAAAACCAAAGCCAATGAGTCCACCAGTCAGTCTGCCCGTGCAAGGTATTCTTCCAGCCCTCTAACCTTTCTAGAAGACTTTGACCCCATACAACTTTTCAGCGCTTCAAAAGAAGGTATGAACACCAAAATCATATACAGAATCTCACTGCTGCTCTCACCGATGTCATGTACAGAGGTAAAAACTCCCTTGCTTATAGCTACATGCACAGCATATATTGCATCTGACCTACTTCTTACTGGTCTTACGTCATTCACGTTTTCATGTTCTGCTCTACACAACCGTAACATCTAGAAACAGTGCGTCTGAGACAGTTTTGTGTGTTGAAAATAACTGCTGGAATTGGGAATTTTCCATTAAAAACCTAAAGCAAATATTGCAAAACTTGGTATTATTGAACATGTTCCAACGCTGCCAACTACCTACCATTTTTTTAATGAATAACCCCACTAACATTATTTAGAACGGTTTTTCTAACAAGGCTTCAGTTATTTTCCATTTTCAAAATATTTTAATAAACTTATCCTGTTTAAAGATCAATTTACAAAGCAGTTAAGTAAATCAACCATTTTAGAACCATCTTAATTTCATTCATCTCATTAATTAATGGATATTCTCTACTACTTCCTCTCTCCCCACCCTTATTGCTATAAGAGCCTCTTATCCTCCTGAACTCCTCTGGCTAGCTATAATCCAATTTGCTTTCCCCCCTCTTTTTCCTTGGGAAAAAAACCTTCAAATGCATAAGCAACAAGAAGCAAAATAAGATAGGGACACGTAGAACGATTGGGGGTGTGCAAGAGAAAAATCAAGGCAACAAAAATTGTTTCTGGGAACAAGACCAGAACAGGCAGCTCTGCTGTGATCAAACTTCAGCCAACTTTGCTGCTGATGTGGCAAAATATCCTCAAAACTAGCAGATCTTGGTTTACCAAAGCTCCCACCAGTCATGATGAGGAAATGGATGAAAAAAGTGCCAACCAGGGGAGAATCGACATGCATTTGTCTCCCTGAAATTTTGAAAGCAAGACTTTTGTAAAGTACTAATTAAACGCAAAACTAAAATTGACCAATTTTGCAACAACTGAATCTGGGTCTTAAAATGGATCAAGCTTACTTAGATCCTGATAGGGAAAAAAAAAAAAAAGTAGTTTAAAATATCAAACTTATTTACATTTCTTACATTAAGTTAGCCGTCATGCCCCATGTAAGATGGCCCAATTCCACCTGGTATCTATAAAGCATTAAAACTTCATGCTTGTATTTTGTGCCTCATCCCAGAGGAACCTGAGGGGCCTAAACACCAGAGTGAAGGGAGACCTAAAGGAGATAAATTAAAAAAAAAAAAAAATCCACTTTTTTTCACCCCAAATCCACAGAAATAAAATATCCAGCTGGTCCCAACAGTAAGATCAGTAAGATGCAGCATCAATCGTTTCTACTTCTAACACCACTTTGTGAAATGAAGGCTGTCTGGGGACACAGAAGCTGTTTAGTGACATTGCTCTCAACACCCTTTTCCCTGTCATACCACCGAGATCTTTTTAGTTTGTTTTTTTTTTTTTTTTTTTTTTTGGTATTAAGTTCTCCCTGTAGATATGGGGCTCTCCCCCTCTTTGGAAGTCCTGATCTTGAGCCAGGCGCATGTGGCCAGACATAGAGGTATTCTCTCTCATGAAGAAAAATAAGGGAAAACACAAGAGGATTTCCTCACCTACTACCATGGCTGAAAACCATGCAAATTCAGGTATCATTTACCCAACACTAACTTTCTAGGTGGTGAACACAGCAGAATAATCCCATTAAAAGGCCAAGAGCAGGAAGTGGAGAACTCCATGTCCAATTGAACTTGCAGAAGTTCAAAGCAATTCAATTACCCAGTTGGGAATAAGGCCAGAACACTGGCCTTAACACCTCGAGCACTTGAGAAAATGGCTCTGGACTCTTCAATGATCAGAAGAAATCATTTTTTCCTCTCTGCTACTTACTGTACATGAGTAGGAAGTACTCCAGCATCAGTGAAGAGATCCTTTTCTGCAGAGATCCCTCTCCACATCTCCATTAAAATTCACTTCTTTATCTAATAAGCTCTGCAAAGCTCAAGACACTTACAAAACCAGTTGTGCTTCCAGATACGAGACCTATATTTGATATAATTCTGCATAATATGGATGTGGGCTAGTGCCAAAGTGTTCAGAACAGGATCCCAGGTCTGGTAATTGGTTTAAGAACCATTCTGATAAAGTCACATCAACTGTGGCAAACAGGATGGGGAGAGATGCCAACTTCCCCCTTCTCCGACATATGGCATGTCCTGCCGGTGCAGGGCTGGCAGGGCACTTGTAAGCCTATCTTTTATAACACCACCACTTTTGGTCGCATAAAACGCACCTTCTTGCTGTCACTGAATGCGATCTTGAGCTTTAAATAAAGGTGCGCACAAGGTAAAGTTGCGCAAGTTCAGCTTTCCAGCTGTAGTAAGTTACCCATCAGTATACAGCAAAGAATTGCCCTTCTACAACTAGTTAACCAAACGCATTTTAATTATCACAGTGTTTCCATAGCGTGAACTCCTTAGCCTGTGAGTTTTTCCCTTCGTGAACATGCATATAGTACTGGTGAGAGGTGCTATCGGACCACCGTGGAGACGTACGTCCTCTGGCTGTCACAAACGTACAGCAAGGATCCTTGTTCGTTTTGAGCGGGCTGCTACGTTTCCCTGCTACATGAGGTCTCTGATCTAGACAGCAAACAAAAATGGATATTCAGCACAGCACTGCTTTTTCCAAAGGTGATAGGACTTCCTTACCAAGCAGCCTGATATTCAGCACCCTGAGTCACATGAACTATGGCTTCAAATATTTCCCATCAGAACCAGTAACTACAACGGAACTACAGTAACTGCAGTAACTGCAACGGAATTCCACTTCCAGCTGCCCAGTTTACTTGTTTAGCCATGCTTTACATTGTGTGAGCTTGCTTTTCTCTCTGTACATTTTTGCAAGATCCAAGCACCCAAGCGAAGTTCCGTTCACTCCTTCCCTTTACACATTTCATCCCACTGTTACCCATCCGGGATGCAGCTGGTCCTTACAAGATGCCGGAGGTGGAGTTTCTTTCTGAGCTAGAGCTGTTCCACAGCCACAATGGTTGACGTGCATCACAAAGTGAGCGCCACACACCCAAATTCAGAGGCTAAGTCTCCGAGATCCATCAAGCACAGCTTTAAGACACTGATGGAACTCAGTTGGGACATTTAGGGCAGAACGCTCTCTCATCTTCTGAAATTCAAGCTTTGCCCTTTTCTGTTCTTACTTCAGAAGTGCATCTCCTTTTATTCACAGCCAATTTAAGCGCTTCAGAAATGCCCAAAGCCTTGCACCACATTAAGCAAGCCGCCTTCAAAACACTAGTTGATGCTACGAATTTTGGGTCCCAGAAGAGGATTAAGGATCTGACTCATCTGAGCCAACATTTATGCTTATCAGTTGCAACTCCAGTATTTTCAGTGGAGTTGTACCAGTTTTCAAGAGGGGGAAAAAAAATCAGGCCTCAAGTGTTCATCATGTCAACGAACACAGAGCCATCCTTATCCATATGTTAGCATAATTATCTCCTGCACTCTTAGTTCTGATTTTCAAAGAGGACTCTACTCCCATTCATCCTGATTCACAAACAAAATGTAATGCTTGTAATGACTGCTCTCATCCCAGGCAAACGAAAACCTCACTTTGCAGCAAGGAGTGAAATCAGACTACAAGCTGATCTATCGAGGTTAAACGTCACCGGTTCTGTTTATGAATGCAAAACACCGTCTTATGAATGCAGAACACTGCCATACGCTTTTGATCAAAATGGTGACAGTTAATAAGAGCAGCCTGAAACTTCTGAAAATAAATCCAACGTAATCAAATACTCACCGCTACACAAATTACAGAAGGCAAGCTGAGAGCAGAATATCAACATATCATTTCTTCAGGAAGCTTCAAGTTTCCTAGCTAGTTAAAGAGCCCCAAACCCAGACACACTTCTTCTACATAAGCTGTTCTTCCACTCAGCCTTTGATATTCTTTGCTGCTGATAAAATATTTTTTACTGGATGCTGGCACACTGGCAGCAAGCAAACCCTAGCAGTTTTGCCACTAATTCCACTTGGGTGCGTAACTTGCTGTCCTTTATAGTATCCACTTTACATCTTTGGAAAAGGGAGAGAGAACTCGAGATCAACCTTACAAGGGAAAGATAGAATATAAATGCCAATTATTGTCACAATCCAAGTCTTACAAAAGGCACTGACCTCTGACTAAGCATAGGGCCGGCAGCCAGATACTTCTGAATTCTGCTCCAGGCCCAGACTGATTCACACTGACACCTTATCTGTCTAACCCTAACGTTCCCTACTTCCACAACAAGGGCTTCCTGCTATTGTTGCAATTCTCCAGCAACCAGGCAGGAATTCAAACTCCGAGGCTGGATTCAAGGGCAGAACGAGGGATCGGCAGGACTGACACACACACAGAAAAGCCCAAGTGGCAGCTGAGCACCGAACCAGGGCCCAAAGCCCAAAACTGTGCCAAGAGCAAAGGAGGAGCTCCTAAATTTGGGAACCAAAGACCAAACTCCAGATACATAAACTCTGTAACAGAATCAGGGCCGAATCCATGTGTTTGAGTTACACAGTTACACAAATCTCTCAACACAGTGAAATACTGTCTGTAACTCACAGGAAGAAACAGAGTTACTGTGGTAAAAAGCCATAAAACACCACTATCAACTGAGACATGGGTCTAACCTAGACATGGGCCTACCTGACACGGGCCTACCTAACATGGGCCTACCCAACATGGGCCTAAACTGGCAAATCCTATATTTTTTGCTGTCAGGGTTACAGGGGTAGAAACAATGTCATCTTCTGTTTCCTGCAGATCTTGACCAGTCCTGTATTAAAAACATGAAAATCTCAGAAATTTTCTGTATCAGGTTTGGTAGTTGGAATATCTGAATACTGGAAACACCTTCCCAGTGACCAAGGGACAAGAAATCAATACTATGCTAATTTCTGAGACTGAGAGCTCAGAGAAAGAGACTGGCCTTCGGACAAGATGAAATGACTTGTTCCAAGGCCCAAAGGCATTCTGCAGGAAGGCAGACCAAGCGACGGGCCAAAACGTGAGCATTTTCTCACCACACGAACAGTCATCCTACATGATCCATCTGTAGCATCAGATATGACAAGGCGTAGGACATGCTTTAAAGGATGCCATCACCAGGATTTCCACCACCCCTCTTCCACATGTGAAGAGAAAAAGATGCTCTGAAGTATTACAGGCACCTGCGTTCTCCCACAGGATGTATCACTAGCAGTAACAATCAACAACTTCCTTATAAGAAAAAAATGTTAGTTCAGAAAACTGAAGTCAAAAACCAGCAAATACCTAAAATTTACCTATTTTGTGTTCAACTACAAAGCAAATTTTTCCCCCACTAGAAAACAGTCCGCAAGCACAGTTTTACTGGGATTCAGTCTTAGTGAAGACAGACATTATACTTGGAGAACAACTCAGGCATAGATTACCAGCAGCTCCTTGAAGAATATAAATCCTAATGGCAAAAACATGGGCTTTTGTCTACATTTGCTTCCATATTAGAGTTTTACTTAAAAGCATTTTAAAAAGAAACACACATCCTATTAATGCTCTTAAAGTAACAGACTCTCATGTAGACCAGACCCAAGCTAGGGAGATTTCCTCTTATACGACACAGAGAAGACACAGTTTGCATCCTCATAATAAATCCAAATCTTTATGCCCTACTCAGAGCCGGAGGAGAATACCTCAAGACACAAGTCCTGAGGGTGCAGATGCCTGATGGAGGGTGAGCTGACTTCAGAGCACACAACAACAAGAGTGGGTCCCTTCCAGCTCAGGATATTTTATGATTTTAGATCCCTGCAGCAGGGTCTGGTCCTGCTCTTCTCCCCTCCTGCATAGCTTGGGGGAAATCTCCACAAACCTGCTCAGTTCACTAACCCAGCAGGAAAATAAACCCACTGATCAACCCATAGCTACTTTTCTTGTATGGGTAAAGGATTTAGCCTAGAGAAGGCTCTGATGATTGCCATCACCAACCCAACAGATGGGGATGGGTCAATTTGGCCAAAAACAGAGGAAGGCACACAGGGAACAAGATTCCTTGTTTCTTGGGTTAGCTGCCTGTGAAAGCATGGATTAAGTCATCTGGCTTATTTTAAAAGTAAAACTACAGGCTCAGACAAGACATTCTTTCAGTTACAGAAGCTTAAAATGTCAACTGAATGTTTCTACAGCCACCAGCTATTTACACTACACCTTGTTGTGACGAGAGATGAAGACAGCAAGTTAGCTGCAGCCTCTTTCACCGAGGTTTAATTAATGTGCTTTGTGTCACATTTCAGGGAAGCTGGACAGTCACCGCCGCTCAGCCGGACGGTGACTTTCCGAGCCGCCATAATCCAATGGCTGTTCTTCAGAGCGTGCCAATTTTGAGATCATTCACATACTTGTTCTTTTCTTTGTGCTGTTTTTCCTAACTGATGACAAGACTTCAGCCCAGTCCTTTTTTTCATCTGCATTACTCACCCTGATTTTCTTTCCACTCAGCAGGCTTTTACTCACTCCCAAAACAGCTCTGTCATTGCTGGCAGTTAGATCCATAAGCACCAGCCTGACAATTCAGGTAAACTTTAAATGGCAATGCTAAAACTGCCCAGTTCCATCCGAAATCGTATTTTGAGAGAGACCTTGAAACATGCAACATAAATACTGATGGCCAGATCTTACCATTAACACACATTAATTAATCTATATTGTGATCCTGTGAGGTACAATTGCTCCCATTATATTTATGAAGAAACCAATACAGATACACTCGCATTAGTGACAGAAGGACTTAGTTTCAGATAAATAAATAATTATTTTGAGACCAAAATCAAGATTCTCATGTTCACATCATGCCTCAAATTCCTCTCAAGTACTCACTCTCATCCAACTGGAGATAAAAATTAGGTAGGTGAAATGGTAATTGCAGCCAGCTGCCTACTTTGCTCTTCTGACGGATAATGCTGCCCCAGAGTATGGATAACCAAACTACCCTCTAACCATGGCAGTTCTAAGCCTGATTTATTCATGTAAACCAACTTTAATTTCAGCTTGTTTTAAAACCCTGGCCTGAAAATTGAATGCCTGAGACATTGCTTTATAACCCACTTCACCTCTGTTGGAGAGGTGAGCACACAACTGGGGGCAGTTGTTATATCAGCTGTTCCATTTTTATCTTACTCGGTATCTAAGTTAAAACTCTCATACTGCTATTGCTTATTACTTTGAAAAAAACTCTTTCCTGCTTAGAGGGCTGATCAAAACAAATTGCAAACTGCATCTGAGTTCTGATCTTCACCGCAGATCTGGTAGTTGTATTCCTGCTCTACATAGCCCATGCACACTTTTTTTTTTTCAACAGTCACTACAAGCAGATACACCTGATGGGTCATCATTTCACAATGGATTATAGGCCGGGGGATGTGACACTACTCTGTTTTTCTAATGACTTTTCTTTTTAAAAAGATATCTATAGTTTAATCTGGAAACTTTAAACTGAATTGGGTCATCTTGGGCCACTTCCTCTAATTTAATACTTTCCAACCCCCTCCAAATAGCTTCACTCCAGCTTTCACCCAGTCAGAAATCATTCACCTATACTTATATTGCATTCTTGATGACTGTGTTAACTGCACATACACTGGAATCAATCAAAAAAGCAGCTACCTTTCTGATGGGGGTGGCAGCTGATTAACACCGCACGTCAATGTGCCACAGTGATTCCAAAAAGCAGCAGAATAATGTGATATCCTACTAAAACTGCACAGGGGCAGAACACACCTAATATCTGGCTAAAGCACGAGAAATTTAGACTATATAATTCATTGCTTGGAAATTTGTTAGAAGTCCGATTCAAAGTTAAGGCTGCTAGACTGTCCTCGTGCTCATACAAAGCACAGAGGAGCTCTAAGATCACTCTGCAGACTCAGAATTACCAGCATAATAAAGATGCACAGGGCAGTGTGGCCTTACCTCCAGGTTTCTTTCCTGCTGTGAACTAGATCTTTACGATTTCAAGTGATGGCTACTTAATACTGAAATCCAACATATTTCCAGCTAAAACAAAGAAGAGGAGGTGACTCAGGGGACTGTCAACAGGGTAAGAAACCACTAGTTTCCAGTGGAAGACTAAGTCACCAGCAACAGAAAACAACTAATTAATGGTTGTGTCAAGAAGCCTGCTTGAAGTACGTTGGTGGTTTAGTTTCCAACATAAACCATTCTTTTGTCAGCTGCTACTCTTTGCTGTGGCTCTACGCAGAAGTCTACAGTTGCATTGCCACTTGCACTATGAATGTCCACATGCTAGCTGAATTATCTTCATCCTTGAAATAACGCATCTGGGACAACTCTGACTGCATTCACGACAGCCCACTGTCTTGATTCTGTTCTTCAAGACAGGATTTCTCTTTCTAACTCAGTCTGACAGAAGGTACAATCAGAAGCCAAGAGGTCAAAGCACCTCAAGAATCTGATTGCCACTGGACAAGCATTTAGTCATGCCTGTAAGAGGTATGGGGAACAGTGATACAGGACTGTTCAGTGAGAGAGATGGATGACAGCACAGTACAGGACAAGCTGCTCCTTTTAGCCTGACAAGCTTCAAACTTTGAATTCATTTGCTTATTTATTGAAGAAAACAGGATGGGTACCAATTACATTTAAGATTCAGTAAGACACTTAAAAGAACAAACTAATAGGCTCAAATTCAAGCATGAGATTTAGACAACTTCACTGGGATTCACAGTTCAGCAATTGTGGCTTGAACCAACACATTTAATGCTAACGTTAGCTATGCTAGGGTTTTTTTTTGCCTTTGCTATGCAACTTATAGGGCTTACTCATCTCCTTTCACCAAGTCTGTGGTGGTGCTCAACTCTCTTACACAGCTCTGGTATCCCTCTACTTTGTTCAGGAGATGTATGGAGAACTCCAGCTTTTAATGGCACCCTTTCTCTGATCAAGGCTGAGTTTCTAAGCACTGCACGATTTTCCTTCCCTTTCAGTGACACAAAAGCAGAAGTAGAAATAACGTATCAGCCAGACCAAGCAAAGAACTTAATGCTACTGTTTGCTGGTCTAAACGTCAAGCAAATGCCAAACCAGCAGAACTATCCAGCTTAGCAAACTGCTGATTATCATTGCAACCATTTCACTCCTCTTTCCAGACAAAACAACAGCAAAATATCTCTCAGGGTATCTTTCTGTTTTGTTTTTAGCTTGTACTTACACTACTGGAAAAGTTCTGAGCATACTTTACATGGGGATGGGACGTTATAAAGCCTCTTGGGGGTCTTCAGTGTTATTCACCATTCTGTAAGACACAAAAGATATAAAAACATTAGATATTTCTGTGAAAGACAAATTCTGACTTCTTGTTATCTGGCTTACAATTATACAACCAGCTTACAGAGGGCAACCTTCTGGCTGTTTCACCAGGCAGTAGCCCCAAATCACTTCACTTGCCAGTAGGAAAAGCAAAGATAAGCTCTGAAGGATTCTCCTCCATCACCCAAATCCACCTTCTGTTGAAAGTGATGTGTACCAACCACTAAATATAAACACGATTAAGAAAAATGCTCCCTGGAACCACTGAATTTTCTTCTTTCAGTTTCTATGTTTTATTCTGTGAACCGTTAAAGCCTCGTCCACTTTCTTCCCTTTGCCTTCAGTAGAAGCTTTGCCATGGCTTGCAACAGACCCATGGTTTTAAAGCCCGGTAAATAATCCTTTGTACCCAACCACCCTATGGACTACAGTGACTCATGTTACACATGAACGCTTTACAGATCTAAGCAAGGCCAACCAGATGAGTATTCTGAGCTTGTGTACACCAAACAGATTAAAACCTGGAAATGATGACTCACATTACTCTTGATAATCTGTAACTAATCCAGATCCATACAATCTATATGATCGATATAATCACAGACATATGCTTCAATGCACCTGGAAGATTCCTAAGGAGAAAGTTGATGTCTGGTAGCGTAATCAGTCCACAGACAAAAATTTAAATTACAATTGATTTCTTTCAGCCACAAGTAAATTAATCTGCGCAATCATTTAGCCTTATGACAGTTACCTACCCTTTTAACTCACAAAAGCTATTAAAAGGATTATTTGGCTAACATCCGCAAAGAGCTCAGAAGACAGGTACTATGTTCCGAAAAGGAATGACCTAATAGAAATTTCTTCAGCTATCACCACTGATGTCTTTCTCCACAAACTAACACAGACTGAAAGTGCTTCGAAAGTCAAACTATTAACCAACAGGAAAGAGAAAGGCTGGATATTAGATCCAGGCAGATGTGGAAAGATCTAGAGGGAGTATTTACACTTCAGGCTCTGTTGTGTGTTTACGTGAGCTGGAATAGAAAGCAATTGGGTAGAGAAGCAAGGGGATTTACATGGAATAGTTTACTCTGCTCCAACAAGGGTTTGTCTGCAGTATTAGCACCCAAGCCTTGTGGCTGGACACTCCTTGGCTCTTCTCAGTGTTAAATGTGGTCCAAATGCTACAGCGAGGATCTTCCTTTATCTCACCCAAGGACCTGCTGAAGGCTGTGGGGAAGAACTGCACCTCTTCTAGATGGAGCCCACTGGGCGTACACAGCCTATACCAGGCTCACTAGGTACACACCGCATTATTTAAATGAGCTTTTGATTTTCTGGTGAAAATCTTTGGAAGTCTCAGGGCAACAAGCTTTTCCAGAAGGAGCAGCAGGCAGCTTCTGGCCACCAGCTTCCACCAGGGCTTTAAATCTTCCCCCTCCAGTTGCTCACACCCAGGTTGGCAAAGGCAAGAGCTGGGTGTTTTCAGGGAGGGGAGCTGGCTGCTGCCACTTCCACACCAAGTCATTTGGCCCACATCTAGGTCTCGAGTTGCCTTCTCGCTCTCCAGGAAAAGAGGCTGCCAAGAGCAAGGTCACAGACGAGATGCGTGGTCCCAGCAGACCACAGGTCACGTACCGTGGCCTAGGAGAGGAACCTTGACACGGGAAAACTGATGGATGGAAAAGACAAACACACAGGTCCCTTGCAGTCTCAGCCACCCTAACCCTTTTAAGGATAGTTCTACACCAAAACACTTCTCGGTTAAATCTGTTAGCAGTATTTAAAACATTTTCCCTGAAGCAGTCACCAAAAAAAAAAAAAATAATGAGATCATGCAGTTGACTTATTGCCAATTTTTGAGTTTAATACAGAGAACTGTTTTGTTTTCCAAAGAGGAACAAATTAGATTTAAATATATACAAACTTTCTGAAGGTCAGAGAGGCTAGTGATAGAGAACTGGATTCCGCAGAGAAAGATGTGCTTTGAGGGCGAGGAGTGGGGAAGGAGCAGAGAACAAAACCCACAAAGGAAAGAAAAGATCACCTTCCATCATCATGAAACACAGCATTAAACTGGAACACGAGGGGATGAGATATAGAGAGCCAAAGAAAAGGCTGCAGTAACTCAGGTGTGAGATGACAAAGGCAGGACAATGATTTTAGTGATGCTAATGGAAGGAAAAAAAAAAAAAAAAAAGGAACAGGCTTCAGATGTTATAAATGAAGAGCTATTAGGATCCAGCCCAGATCTGGGATGCGAAAAGAGCAGGGAGAAGGAACTTTTCCAAGATACTCCAGATCTGTGAGTGCAGACAAAAAGGATGGTAGAATTTCAGCAGAAATAAACAAGAGAGAGCTCACAAGAAAATATGAGACATTCTCAATTTGTGCTCCGTTAGAGGTTGAGGTGGCACTATTGCAGTCTGGAGGCAATCGTAAATTCTCACAGAAAAGCCAAACCATAAGGCAGGTCAGGGAATCCTCAGGCCTGCCTCGGCAGCTGGAATTGCAAAAGCAAATGAAATTAAAAAAGGAGAAGAAACCAGCGTTTCCTGCGTCTGCTGCCAGAACAGAAGGGCAGCTATCGAAAAGGGTTACAAACAGTCTCAGGCTCAACGGTGATCTGAAGTTCAGTGCAGAAATACCCCGCTCTCCCTGCACCCCTACTAAGGGTTAAATAAAATGGTCTTGTGATTTCAGACAAGAAACAATCCCTCACCTATGATTTTAGGGGAAAATTTCAGCCCAAAACAGCGTAACTTCCACCACCACCACCAAATGATGATTATAAGATCATCGATACTCCTCTTCCTCTCGGTCTACTTTAGCATAAAGCAAAGCACCAAACCAGGCTTAATCCCAGCACAGGTGTCACCACAATCTATGGCTGATATGCAAGCAAGAACGCACAAACCTTTGCCCTTTCCGCATTATTCATTAAATACATTATCTGCTAACCCAGGGATAACACACTACCTGTTCCCCTTCCTTCCTGGGGCAGACAATAAAAAAATTCAATATTAATATGGAAATCATGGCCACAGTTGTAGAATCGGTTGTAATGAACAATCTTGTCCCCGGCTTAAGTTGCTATAAAGGCAGCTTAAATTTACAATGGATGAGCCTTCATGGCAATCTGTTTTTCAGATATTAAAAATCTCATTTTCTCGGTGCCAAGGACAAGTGGATGTGTGAAGCAGTGGAGTATCAACTCTGCATTTGTCTCACTTGACATGAAATCATTCTCATTTTAGTTTAGATTTTTAATACATTCTTGGGATCCACTTCAGTTTTCTTCATTTCTCACTGTATGCAATTAGATGTTTTGAAGAACAGTTCACCCTGATCCACCACACTCTGCAGAAGCAAGGAAGTCACTTGGTAAAGATGAGGCCCATATCACTTATTTGGAAAAGAAATTGATTTTCCTTTTTAATTTCTGAGTGAGTCACATAGTAAAAAATAACGGCACCGCTTTGTATTTCACTAATACCTCCCTCAGTAAGTTTTTAAAAAAGGCTTTACAAATAAATTAAGAGCCTTCTGTCCTTGGGAAAGAGAAACATCACCATTTTGTCAAAGTAAAATACGGACAGAGGGGCTTAAATCCTGGGCTTCCAGCCACCCAGGAGAGTATCAGTGGTATCTGCCTGAGGACACAGGCCCCAGACTGTTATGCTACCAGCTACTGACATGCTGAAGAACCAAGTTTCAGCTTGCTCGTAAACCTGGTCGCTGGATGGTGAAGGAAAGGACAAACGATGAGTGCTTATGTGCATTTCTACAAATGCGAGCCGCTTCATTTCAGCCAATTCACCCTCTCTACGCTGAAGCCAATGTAAAGCGACACAAACCTGTTACTGGCTTAATTCATGTCCAAAAGACATCTTTGCCTCAAAGACAGCAAGAGACCAAGGAACCATCACACCCTTTGCAGTTCGTTCTAATGGTTAATCGCCCTCCCCGTTAAAAATTTGTGCCTAATTTCTACTTTGAACGTGTCTGGCTTCAGATGCCAGACAATAGGTTCTGCTAAGCCTTTCTTTGCTAACTTAGAGTCGTTTATTCTTGGGATATGTTCAGACAGGCTATTGTTTATCCAGGCTTTTAAAACTCCAGGTACTGTATTTGTATCAAAACTTAAAATTCATCTGGGTGCGTGTACAAAAGTAGGACTAACGTCCAAAATACTAAAGCTAATCTAGGACTCTCTAGCCCATTTTCCCAAAATAGGCCTATTAGAAAAAAAAAATAAAAATGCTCTGCCATGTGACTTGAGGATGTGTTACATTTGTGCCCTGGAAAGCAAGGTTAAGAACCTTCTCTAAGACCTGTCACCTCCCGAGCGCGCGCTGTGGCTCGGCAGCGTGCAGCATCCACTTTCACACAGTCGGCGTTGCCTTTTAGGTCTCTAGGGTCGAAGTTATTTAAATATTATTGCTTTAAGTTAGTGCATTCATCTGTATCCTAAGCAAGGTGTCGTGCAGACCCTAAGGAAGGTGCACAAGCAGCTCTGGCCAAGCACCGCCGCTAAGCAATGCTGCAGCTTTGGGTTACCTCAAAGTGCAGTTTGCGCAGAGGACGTTGGCTCAGCCACGGGGTAACAAGGCACGAGTTGCCAGGGCAGAGACCTTATCTTAAGGATGTGACCTCCTAATCACAGAAGAGATTGGAAGGGACCTCCAGAGGTCATCCGCAGCCCCGCCGTGCTCAAGCAGTTCTACCTACAGCTGGTGCCCAGCACCACGTCCAGACGGTTTTTTAATATCTCCAAGCAGAGACTCCACCTCCTCTCTGGCCAACCTGTTTCAGTAAATTAGAAAGAGATCAAAGGGAGCAAGAGAGCGTATTTTCCACAAACAAAAACTCCTGAAGAAACTGCTCAGAAGTTACCTCCAACCAAGGGTTTACCGAGCCCTTTACACTACGATGCAGGAAAAAGCATTATTTGGGGGATTATGGTGAGGGAATGGAGGAGCATCCTGCCAAGTTTACAGTAAATTTTTTTTGACACGATCCTCTTCTTCCTCAGAACTCTCTAACTGAAGGGAAACCACCAAAACAAGCCTTTTCCCCTTCAGAAAACACATGCCTTGATCTTATGATAAAGAAAGCAACAGTTGGTGCGCTTAAAAAAAAAAAAAGAATGTGAGTAAATCATTGCTTCCACAACGTGCCCTGCAGCAAAGCTCCACAAAAACAATTGGCTATTATTTCTCTTCCCTTTTCCCTTCCCAATCCCACACAAAAGCATCACCCTTAACCAAATGTAGTGGCTTTGCCCAGCGGGCAAGCTGGAAGCCAGGCTCCATTTTGAAGCAGATCCGAAGCTGCTCCTCTCCTCAAAAAGACTGAAGTCGCAAAATCAGTTTCCCAGCCCCCCCAGAAGGCTTCCAGAAAGTTGGTCTGTATTTCACTGGAAAGGACCCCAAGCTATTCCAGAAGGCCCAGAGATGCATAAAAGGCAATGCAGTCCAAGCAGAAAGACACAATTTAGTATGTTTTTTTTCCTCAATGGCAGTTGGAACACGAAATGCTGCCCTCAAGACCCATCTCCAGCAGACCCCAGGTTCTATTTCCATTACTACTTACAAATAAGTTTCAGGACTTAATGTACCAAGCACCTATGCTGTTATATATCCTGAATTTCAGTACATTGTCCCCTCCAACCATGTCAAAAAACTTGCCTGGAACCAGAAGCCAGAATTGACTTAGCCTTGCTGCCTCCAATTACAAGTCGATCCCTAGAGGGGAAGAATGACAGCAAGGCACCCAACTCCTGGCTAACAGCGATAGCTGGCAGCTGCTGCAAAGCCTCAGGGATCAAACAGGTCACTGACCAAGTCAGATCACTCTGACTGAGCACCGAGATGGACGAGGAAGAGATGGTCAAGCGGGGGAGAGAATTTAAGGAGAAGGTGGCTCTCAGGTGAGTGGTTCAGTCCAAAGTCTGACCCTGCAGCCAAGCAGAAGCTGTCACAAAGTCACACCCTGATGGAGAACCAAGATTCAAGGCATTTGCATGCCAACAGTCCAGACTATACCTTGAACTCTTTGGATATGTACACAGTTATACACCTTAATATGGACAAAACTGGGGATGGGGGATTGCCAACCTCTTAAATCCAAGCCTGGGCCAACCATACAATAAGCGAGGGGCTCATCGAAAAGAGATCTCAATTAACGCTAATTACCTTAACCGATTTCTGTAGTAGAAGTGGATATGCCAACTGACACGAGATTCGACATTGCCAAGCGAAATATGTCTGCACAGAGCAAGCAGACCTCTGGTGCAGGACACAAGCAGCAGAGGTGCTCGCGCCGAGCAAAGCATCTCCAGGCACGCCCACGTGCAGCCCGTACCTGGGGCTGCGGCCATAATAACGCCTCCGTTCAGCTTCTCACCAGCTGGAACTGTTCAAAGGAATTACTACACGGTGTGTTGGGGCAGAACTCGACTTCCCCTCTGACCTCCCGAGGTGCCCTAGGGCTGCCAGCTCTGCGAGCGCCACGCGGGGTTTGGGCACAGGGGAACAACCGCAGCCTGCCCGACTGCAACATGCGGGCAGCACCACGCAGAGCAAGCACGCGACGCCCGACAGTGTGTGCTAGGAACAAAAAAGAAACCGTTGTTATTATGGCCTCCAGATCTTCCTTTTTAGCAGAATTCCAGAAATTGCGCTTGGCATCAGGTCACTTGACAGAGGGAAGATTAATTGCAGGATAGGGGCACAGCAAACCCTTGGCAGGCACAGAAAACTGCCAAGAGCCTACGTGAATAGCAAAATGCCCAGTGCGAGATGCCTGGATATTCAGCTAAAGTGAGCTGGGAGCCTATGCCCAGCTGCTGACCTAGTAAAAGAAACCAGGAGTTTATCTGCTGATCAAATATTTTACTTGATCTCTAGTACCGGGAACAGGCATGGAAGAGAAAATCCCTTAATTTTGCACTGCTGTATGGCACAGAAAAGTATTAAGGGGAGTGTGGTATCACTTAGCAATAACAAGTTCCTACATAAAACTTAAGAGAAGTATTAACTCTTTAAGATGCTCCAGATTTTCATCAGGTCCACCTCTACAGGCATTATCCACGTGGAGCGGTCGGATCCACTCGCTTCTTCTTGTTCACATGCTCTGCCAGAAAGCCCGCGGGGCCCTCTCACCCCTGCAGAAGTACACAGTCCAGCAGATGCAATTGCAATATTTTTCTGTCCAAGGCAAAGCAGGTACACTGGTAGATTTATTCTGTAGACACTACATCTTATTTTGTCCCACTGACTAGTTCAGAAGATACAGAGATGGCTTGGGTCAGCAGACTGGCAGCAACAATGGTGCTCTGGCTATATGTGTTACGAAAAATAAAAAAAAAAAAAATGGGGCATTTAGCAATATGCTTTCATAATTTCAGGCTTTGCTGATTGGAAAAGCGTGCTGGATAAGGAACGATACCTGACCATGAAAAGGAGGCTTTTTAGGTGTTTTTCTATGTGGTTACTTATTGCCTGAACAGCTTGTGAAGGAGAGTAAGTGATCAGCAAAGCACAGGGCCTCACTGCTGCAAGTTCGCCCTGTACAGGAAGCTCCCACACTCCAATGCTTCTGTCCAGAAAATAAATAAATTCCTAAGCACCTAACAGAAGTGGCAGTAACGCTCAAGCAAACCTCAAGTCGATGCTCCAGCAGGACATCCTAACAGCAAGCACCTTTCCTTCCCCTGCCCAGCCCTTTAGTCCAGGCAGCATCCCCCAAATCCAGATCATTTTTCGGCTCAATATTTTTGCAAGGTCCTTCTCCTGCTTAACACGTTCACGGGGATTTATACGAGCGACTGTCTGGAACACTGCTTAACAATGCTAATAGCAGAGTTCCAAGAAATCAGTAGTTTGGCAATTGCAAATACGGCAAGACACGCTGAAATATGTGCTCATGCTTGCTAAACCTGTAATCCGAGTTCTCTTTTTTTTTTTTGTTTGTTTCCCTCCCCATAATAAGCGGTTTAAATTTAGTATGAGTGATTCACTCGGCGCAGGTTTACATGTTTTATTTATTTATTTTTCACACTTGGGATCCATCTTAGATGACATCGAACAGGAAAAGCCGAGGAGGGAGAGGGACTCTGGCCTTCTAAAGAAAAGGCAGCCCATTAAATGCAGTGTCTGCCCCAATCTTATCATAACTTATTTATCTCCACAACTTGGCAACTTCCTCCTACGAAAACCAGTAGATACAGGGTGGACGCTTACCCAGTGGGTATTCTAGAGCTTCTTTCACTCTAGGCCGAGCACAGGCTAAAAAAGATCCCTTCCCTATGGTCTGAAGGCATCCCATCCCAAGACTGCTCTGGCATCACAATCCAAGTAGAGGAACACGTGCTGCTCCCACCCCAGCTGAGCAGCACCTCTGCCTTGCGCTAGCCAGCCTTGGGGGCAAGGAGCATGGAGGCATTCGCGCATTTTTGCTTAAAAACTCATAATCAGAACATCGGGGATTTTGTTAAGTCTCCATTTACAACCTCATCCCTAACTTTGGGGACTTCAGGAACTGCAGACGGAGGAATTAAGCCAGGTTCGGGCAGGCTGCACTGACCAGCGAGCAGCGCAGGGGGAAAATGGGGCTGCTTAGCCTCCGTCCTCTTCCTCCTGCCAAAACTAAGCCATACAAGCGGCAGAAAGCTTTGCCTACAGCTGCCCAACTCCGGCAGGTGGCTTGTGACGCACACAAGGTAACGGGGAAAGAGGTAGGCAGAAGAGCAGATGACACGGGAAGCTTTGGGACAGCACTGCACGACTGTTACAGCAAAACCTGGCTAAATATATCTGCAGCGCAAAGTAGGTGGGTCAGAACATACCTCCAAGAGAAATCCGTATTTGGAACCGCAGCCCAAGTGGCAAGCTATACGTTCAAAGGAGGCATAAACACGAGCAGAAGGGCTTTAAGCAAGAGCACTTGAAGGATTTGGAGTGTCCCTCCTCCCCACCCGCCCCATATATATTCAGACAAAAGCACAAAGCAAGCCTGCAACGTGAAATACCCCTTAGGAAAGAGGCCAGAAAACCAAACCTGCACACAGAGGTGAACTGACAGCCACGGTCTCAAAAGAAATTATTTAGCAAGCCTGGAACCAAAATTGAGACCGAGCTCTACAGCCTAGAGCCCTAACGCAGAACGCTAATCCCAAAGTCAAGAATCTAATACCACGAGGACAAGGAGTGGAAAAGTTTTATTACGGAGAATCCTGAAAAACTGATGAATTTTGTCGGGCTGCGATAGCGTTCTGCTGAATTCTCTCAGAGCAGGAGCTCTCCTAGAGCTTCAGCTGTGGGAATGCATTGGAAGTGTTGATAAAAGCCAAAATTGCAGAACATTTAGAAATGCATAATTTAGTAGAGGACATTCTGTACAGATTCATAAAAGGAAGGTCATGCCTGACAAATCTGCTGAAATCCTTTTTATTATACGACCAAATCGTTAGGTTAGACAAGAGTGAAACAGTGGACATAAGTTATCAGTATCTCAGGAAAGCATTTGATTTTGTACCACTCAGGCTGATTTACAAAGTCATAAAACATCATCCGAGGAAAAGGAACTGAAATGGATTAAAGCAGGTTTTAGGGACAGGAACAAAAGCAACCCAGCGAGCAGGAGGAGCCTGAAACAGAGAGGTGTAAAGGTCAGACAGTTGCTAAACACATTGAAATGGGCTCCGAGAGTGGTAAAACCTCTGCTTGGCTACTGTTTTAGGGGCAAGAACACAAATCTGGTGACAGAACTAGGGAAGAGCGTTACTACAGGTTGGGAAATGAGAAGGAAACCGGGGGTAAGATGGATGAGCAGGGTCTGCCGCTCGACAAAAGGACACGAGGGGTGCTGCACCAACCTGTGGGATTCGCTGGCACTAGAGGCGACGTGGGAAAGGACCTGCTGGCTGCGAGTCTGCCTTCCTTTCCAAGGGGATGCCACAATTTTACGGCCATTAATAAAATCTGCAGCTATGCGTGTTGTGGTAATGATATGGGTAATTAAATCCGAAGCTTCTGGGAATTAAGCTGATAGCCTGAAAGGGTCAAAAAGAAAACTCCCTCTTGTACTCAATCAGACGGATAGCTCTGCAAGCTGGGTAGGTGCACTAATTGTCCCATACTGACCCCGGTTTGATACCCAACGCTACATTAAATGGACCTCTATATAGACCCAGCTTTACTCTCCAGAAATATTGCTAAGATTTCATGTTGGACACACCAAGAGACACAGCCCTCTTGAACCTCCATGAAACCTGTTCAGTTTGGTTCCTGTATAGCTCGTTTCAGACAAAATCCCTTCCAGTTATTCTTAGATTTTGGGCGTTGGGAATATCATCACCCCAAAACTGCCATTTATTCCCATTTCTGGTAGACTCAAGATGAGCTCTGGGCCTTGATGATGACGCAAGAAGTTTTTATCCTTGCCTTATCTTTCCTAAGAGAGCAGCGACTCTCTCCAGTGCCCTCGTGAGCTGGGGTGATCTCCTCCCCAGCCAACTGAGCCGCGGCAACGCGCTCCTCGGCTCAAGGTGACCCGTGCTAGAGATGAGAAGAGGAGGCACATCTCCTGATCCCTCCGCTTGTGCCCTCAATACCAGGGCATCGTGCTGCTGCCGCCACCTGTGGGGACGGTCTTTCAGCCTTTAAGGCTGTCAAAACTCAGCGGCTTCTCTAAGCAGCAAAATTCACTTTAAATAAACTTCAGTTTAAAAAAAAAATAAAGTTACGGGAGAACAGGTGGACTCCTGTGACACCAGAGCTCTTCAGTGCACAAAGCATCTTTCATCTCCCTGTTCTACACGGCACCTTTAAATATTCTTCCACATAAAGGCATGATATGCAAGAGCAAAAGAATAACTGAGAAACCAGTAATCCCTAACAGATCAACTGTGCTTTATCTACACAGATTCTGCTTTCATAAAAGCACAGAGGAAAGAGGGGGGGAAAAAAAAGGAAGAGTACATTCGTATTGTTTTCTGAAGCTTAAAATAACCACAAAGTGAGAAAAATCAAAGCTGTTCCATAGAACAACTAGAAAAAAAAAAAAGTCTCGCTGAGCATTTGAGAAAAGACGGCAAATGGCAGAAGAAGGAATTAGAGATTTTGAGAGTGCTGTGGTCACCATGCTTAGATCCTAAATTTGGTCTGTGCTGAAACCAGTGTGGTTTAAATGGGAAGCATCTGCTAGAATGTATGTGCCCCACATATAATTATAGCTGTCGCTGGCAGCCAAGACCATGGTTATGGCTACCATTACATACTCCATTTTCACTTGCTAACTTCTCCGAAAACTTCCTTCAAATCTAACGCTGCTTCTTGCAGAATCTTGCTAACGGTGAGGCAGAAGGCAAGGGGACAGGAAGAATTAGAAGAAAACATCATCCATACTGAAGACAGACCGAGTTGCCATCAGATCATTCTCGTAGTTGATTGATCACGGAGCTTTTCCTTTTGAAGAAACAAGCAGAAAGTGCTTTATCTGCTGGAGCTGGTTTCGAACCGAACAACATCGGTGCTTGGTCTTCACGCAGGGTCCAGTCTGACGCTTGGGGAAGCAGCAAGGAAGTGCCCAAAACTAGAGCAAAGCTTTCATTTATCCTCACATTCAGACATTTCACCTTTTCCAAAGCATTAACCTGCATCCTCTTGCTCCCCAGACAAACCAACGCCTCATCCAGGCTTTGCGTGAGCCCTTTTTTCTCCATCTGCTACACCGACAAAACCCACAACGACCCCCCTACCCAAACACAGCTTGTTTTCTAAAACCCCTATGCACGAGCATTTTCTTGGAGCTGTTTTCCTGAGCTGAGCTCCCTACCCTTTCATGCAGGCAAGTGGCCTTAAGGTAGCCACTTGCTCCTTTCCAAAGGGGTCAGGCACCTACCAGCTCCAACAGCAGTTCAAAGGAGATCGTCTCAGAGCAAGGCTGACTTGCCTTCAAAGCTGCAGACCACTCTGTTGCGCACTGATAACACGATGAACAAAAACCATCTGAAGAATTATTCCAGCCCTGGCTTTAATAATTTCTAGACGTGCCTTCCTGTTACTCCGGCTCCGTGCTACACAAGGTATGTTCAAAGATTGGGGAAGATTCTCTGTAATTCACCATTCAGGCTTCCAGAGGTTTTCTATCTTTTTTCTAAATATTTTTATCCAAACGCTTGATATAGTTTGTTTGGGTTTAAAATAAAGTCCATTCACCTCGTTCCATTCAGCCTGACCACTCAAAAAGGAGCTGTTGGGGAAAAAAAACAACAAACAAACAGGACCTCCACAGTTCCTCACACACATATAATCCAGGTGTGAATTAAAGCTAAGATAGTTGCCAATTAAAAAAAGTCCTAAGACTTTCTGTGGGGTGGATGCATGCTTCTGTCCTCTCTGTTGCAGCTGCTGTGGTACAGGAGAAGCTGTGGCAGAGTCCTCCCTCAGCACCCTTTGGGAAGCACAGCTTTCCTGCTGCCCTTAGCGAAGGGCTGCTGCAACACATCGCTAACGAGTTTCTACCAGCAATAATTGAAAAAGGTCTGACATTTCTGCTGTGTACTGGTGACACCAGCAACTGGCAACGCCAGCAGTAAGCTGCTGTTTTAATTTAGCCCTACTATACATGCTACGAGCCTACAGCTTTAAGAACAAGGCCAGAAGAAAGGTTTTTTAATTCATTCATTCATTGGATTCTGATTGTGAACTTGTAGATGAGATTCCTGGCCTTCCCAAAGCATGCGTATGTTACTCAGGGAAATTCAGCCCACTCAGAGGTATACATACCAAAAAGCAGAGGCGAATTAATGCAAAGTATTTCCTATAGAGGCTTCTAGGCCTATCACGCTCCTCGTCTTACCCTTCTGCTTTGAGCTGGCTGGGTAATTGTCTTGCAACGTTTCTCTCCCCATTTGAGAACTGAAAGTTTTGAAGTTACTCAACAGAAGCATCCAAGTTTGGAAATTGGACCTCCACCAGAGGACTGGAGGATACATAAATCAACACATCAGTCCTAAAATATAAAAGCTACCGTTTAATGCAACATGCCAAAAATAAAATGTGAGTTCCTCTAGACAGTCTGCAACAAGCAATTATCTAAAAAACAATTTTTCACAAAGTTCTGCACATTCTTGCTGACTAACAATTCTGCTGCCAAGCACAGGAGACAGTGGGATGAGAGTTTTTTTTTCTTTTTACAGTTAGTTCTAGGAATATTATCCAAAATACTGACTTACATAAAAGGGGCACTTTTAACTTCATTTATTGCTTAAATCTTTATAATTCTTTACATCCAGTTGGTAACGTACTGGCAGACTCACCAGATACATAAATCTCTGCCCCCATCCACACGAATACTGTTTGTTAAGCCAGTTTAATGCCCCACTTAAACACGGCTTACCAGTGAAAACACAGCTAAATTCCCATAATTGAGGTTAGTCATAACTTAAAGCACTCCTGGAATACTTTCCAAAGTTGCAGCAATAAGATTGCTGCAAGATCCTCTAAAGAAGAAAGCAGAACAGCAGTCTCTGAAGCTGTTTAGAGACCACGGACTCCATTTCTCCCTCAATTTCCTCCTTTCTAAACTATTTTCAGGATGGAAATGAATGCAAATTCACTGGATGCATCAGTTACGAGTTCTCTCCCCTCCCCATCCAAAACTGGACGGATCTTCTTACATTTGCTTTGTATTTAAAAATCTGATTTTCCTTAGCTAGACACAATGGAAGGGATAACAATTACCTGTAAGAAGATGCTAGACACCAAATACAAAAAAAAAAAGTATTTTAAAACAGTTATTTTAAAAGCAGAATCTTCGGGGGAAAAAAAACACAACGGTGAGCTCGGTGACTATCGTGACAGCCTGGGCATGCTATGACAGCAGGGGGGCTGAGACGCCCCTCGTTTGGGCAGCTCACAAAACCCTTTCAAGATTCCAGCAAGCAAATGGAGTGGGAGAAGTTACAGCCCAATACTCCCTAAGCCTCCAACCGCGGCCCCTCCACTCAAGTAGATTACATTATATTATATTAGGATAACCTCCTCCCCCGTCGCTTTATGGTAACACAAAGGTGCTTTTATTGCTACTCCTACAGAAACAGGGGAACAAGTACAGTGAAGTAAGTAATCCCTCACTGTGTCAACACTGCCTTCTATGCAATATTACTATTTCAGGAGAAATCATCCTTCCCCTCCATCAGCACAGCTACACAGCTAAACCTGTCAAACCCAGGCCGTCAACTCCAGAATTTGAGGACGATGCTTTTACCTTGTCCCCACTTGCTGGCACTGGGAATCCTGGACTTTGTGTAACAGGCTCTAGGAGAGGAGTGTGCTGGATAGAGCAAGCTGTCTCCTGAAGTTTAAGAGGCTGTGCTTTTACCCTTTGGGGTCAATACCTGGGTCATTGGAAAGGGTTTAAGCCCAGAGATTGCTCGTTGATCCCCTGCGGTTCTCACCAAGGACTTGCAATAATTGAACCCTTTCAAGATTTGAAGAAAACTAGAAGTGGGATAACTGACAGACTAGAGTCCTTCTTTAGAAACCAAATCAGAAAGTAAAACATCCTAGCAAACTGTCCCACTGCCCTCAGTCACAGTTAGCATTTGCTCTTCTTTAAGCTCCAGCTCCTAGAGTCAAGTGATGGAAAGCGCAAAAAGGAATGCTGAGAAACGCAAAGTGAATAAATACATCCTATAACCTTAAGAGTCAACCCCTTCACTTCACCAAACCCTGATTTACTAACATTTTTTCCTATGTTTGAGGCTGTAAATAACAAACATCAGTTAATTTCAAATGACTGCTCGTGCCTAAGACCTGTGAAACCGGGACTTAGGCACGTTTTTATTGAACTTAGGCTTGTCTTAGACTTCTTTGGCACACAAACACAAAAAATCTGGGCTGGTTCAAAGGAGCCTAACATTTTTACGGTCTAACACCTTCACAGCTTCTAACCTGTACAAAGCAGTTCAGAACTACTCTTACCTGTGACAGACTGATCAGCCAAGAACCAGCAAGTGGTCTTGTTGAGAAGAGCTGCCCAGCAGATGAGCTGCAGGAAGCAGGTCAGGCAAAGCAGGCTTAGGGAGGAAACTTAAAACAGAAGACAGAAATTTGGGCAGGGCAGAGAAGGGACGTCGGATGGCAGGAACTCTGTCAGTCATAAGACATGAAGCCGAAACCCCGAGCAGGTTTCTGCCTCCTTTATCAACCCTTCTTCAACTGCAGGGAAGAGGCTGAGTCGCTGCAAGCAGTATTTTTACTGTAATCAGAGATTGGGTACCGGGCTAGTCTGACCGTCAGTCTGACCCAGTAGGGATATTATGTTCTTAAATGGCCTGGGCACAATTTATGTACAGCCGTTCGGCGAGCCAGAGCGCGTGAATGTATTGTAAAACATGTTACATCAGAAAAGCCTCGCTCCCCATCCACAAGGAGAAAACTGACACCGTAAGTCACCATCCAGTTGGCTGGGGAAGAGGGAGGGATGACACACGCATACATATAAATGGATTAGATCACAGCCTTACGGCTGCTCTAAAGTAATCTATTAAGATTTACTTCTAATATTCTTAAAATGCTTCTGGTTTTGAAATACAAGGCATGAAAGTGCCCCATTTTTCACGAGCTGAAGCCAAACTCGAAATAACAAAACAGTCTGAGTAGTTAACAGGCTACAAAACTCACCGCGATTTCCAGTCAGCGTTAGAGAGGCTCGCAGAGTAACACTGTGTACCCATTAGCTCCAAGTCCACAATTTGGCCAGAATTTGTTTTGCTGCATTACAGCCAAATCACTTTTTGTGTCTGTCTTCCTCCTACGTGGGATTGCCTTAGCAGAACAGGATGCCAACGCTGAAAGCACTGACTGTCTCCGACTTTACCATCTTTGATTAAGAAGGCCCTTTTATTGCAGGATCACTTAGACTTTACAGATAACTGTTGCTGCATTGAGATGAAGCTACTGGCAGGAAAAGCCTACAGCAACTCCGGGACGAGCAACCAGAATATTAAAGCTGCGCAAATGAGCTATTCCAGCATTCCAGCACAGCTAGAAATTACTCGCCTAATATCAACTTTTTGCAGAAAATCACATTGACTGCTTCTTGTAGTCCCTACAGAAGACATAGAAAACAAAGTATTCCTCATTTCCTTACAAGAAATTCCCAGTCAGGCTTGAACAAGTGGCAAGTGGGTTTCTAAAGGTTTCGCTTTAAATCCCTTCACCCTTTCCTTCCAGGGCAGAAATCCTCCCACAACTCAACGTTACCTCCTCATCCTTTTGCTGCACTATTTTCAGCTTCTGCATTATCCTCCCAGCTTCTCATTTCCAGTCCTGCTCCCGCTCCACGTTCCCATCCCGGTTTTGGTTGCCTGTCCCACTGCGCGAGAGAAAGCCTGTGCTGCCTGATTAACGGGGGGCAAAGATTGCTCATCTGTCGCTCCCATGCCCACTTTTGGGGGGACCAGACCTGTAACAGCATCAAGAACCGGGTTGTGCACACAAACAGGCAAGAAATCCTCGTATTTTATCAAGGCTGGCACATGGCCTGAAGGGTATCCTTTTCCACTTTGTTTTATTTACATCTAGCAGCCTTTGTGTTGGTGAACAGCACTTATCACTCAACTCCTCTTCACCATTTTGTATTTCCATTCTGCCTCCCTTTGTCTTTTTTCTAAATGGATGCCCCAATGCATATCAACTGATTGAGGATGTACTACCAGACCCCAACTTCCGCTTTGTCTTCAGATGTGTGCAATTTAAATTTATTTTTTTGAGAGATAAGCAAATTAAAATCTAATCCAGGACGTGGGACATAAGTACCCAAGGATGTAACAACAGATGTTTCTAGTTTATCATGAAATCACACACATCGTTCTGCTGCCTCCTTCCATTTTACAGAACTGAACAGCAACAGCACTTGGCGTTCACATCAACTTTTTCTAACTTACTAAACAAAGCTGAGCATCTCCAAAAAGGCCGGTAAGGGTTTCATTTTTTCACTTCCAGCAGCAGTCACTCGCGTGACGGAAGGTAAAGCTATTTATCACAGCATCACCAACACACACGGCAGCAAACAAACGACCTGGCAACACAGAATTCAAGCGAAAACAGTGACAAAAATGTTGGGGCCTCACTCCTCTCCTTGATTTACAGCGTGGCACATTCAACAATAGAGTGCTGGTAAATCATCGTGGTGAGGTATTTGTTTTAAGCTGGTACTAATTCTTCAGAATGTACTTTTCTCCTTTAATAGATTTTCTTTAGGAAAAAGGGAAGCCCTGCAGAGCTTCCAGCCAACCCCTGACGTGGTCCTTCAGCACGGGTCTGATGCTGTTGAGGAGGACAGGGAGACATCAGGAGCTTCACCCCGAACTGCTGCCTTTCTTCCTAACCGTGACCACTTACGCAGCGCCTGAGAACGCAGAGCAATAAGCAAACACTTAATTACCAAAGGAATTAAGGAGCTCTTTACAACGAGATTCATCACCACATCATCCCATCAATTTGAATAAAGTATAATAGAAAAATCTAAACAGACCACGATCTCTCATCTACTCTTATTCAATCTTCATCATAACTGCTCTAGGGCTTCAACAAGTGTTGTGGTTTAGGGACGGCAAATAAAAGTTTGAAAGACTTATTTTCTATCAGAGGAAAGACAGAACTGTGTCTGCCTGCCTCCTTAGCCTTGTGAACCTAAAGTGACCAAACCATTTGAACTTCTCTACCAGACACCCTCTGCATTAAAAAAAATAAAAAAACATACAGATGGAAATGTGCTAAGTCCTTCAGAGAAAAAAAAAAAAAAAAGACATTCAGCATGTATTCCATGCTGAAAGCCAGCTTAACATGTCTTTCAGCTTGGTTACTAAAACTAGATTGCACTCACCATTAAAAAATGCTTGGAAAATATCTGTGTTCATCTTAGATTTCATAAGGGAAGACAAAAAGAAAGATTTCTGAATTGCATTTTTAATGGACTTTTTTTCCAAGCGTTTGTCAAACATTTTGACAAACTACTCCAAAGCATAGCTCCCTACAACATGATTAAAAATGTCATGTAAATAGTTCAGCAGCAGACAGCTACTGCTGACTTGTGGGGAGGTTAGGGAGGAAGGGGAACGTCAGCTCTGAAGGGGTGAAAGGTACGGCACGAACACCTGGAGGAAGCAGAGTCTCAACTGCTAAACCACTTTTTGCCTTTTTTTGCACATATAAGGAGTATTTTGTTCATTTCGGTTTATTCATCTAATTCATTTCAATGCCTTGTTCATTCAAAAGCTGAATAACCAACTGGGAGTTTAGAAAAAAAAAACAGAGAGAAGCAGGAAGGCTTGTTTTCCCTCTTCTAATCTGTGAATAAAAACAAGGTGAGAGAATAAGATCCGTCAGCTTTCAAACCTTGAAGGACGTGGTATCCAGACACAGTTCAGTTCATTAACTGCAGATAATGCTTTCTTTGTTTAACGAATCAGTTTCCAAATGTAAAACATTTCTGAGATGTTTTTGTCTTTTTTTTTTTAAACTGGCATTTTAAGATAGCAACATACGAAAACAAATTTCAGAACAGAGAGGGTTTTTTTTTTTTTCCTTACACTTTCAGTTCCAGGCCTCATCTACATAGAGCTCATTTGCTATTTCTAGAAAATGTAAATATTAAGAACTTAAATAAGGACTTGTTCAATTATGTACCTGCCTAAGGACACGTTCCTGCCCCACTTCCCCTGCTAGTTCAGCATTACCTCTCCTGCCCAAAGAAATTAAGAAATTAACTTAAGGGCTATAATTGTTTGCAAATAAACATGCTTCAAATAGTTACCAGCCAATGAAAATCAACCTTCTAGGAAAATAATGAAAGTACAATCCCAAAACGAGATTAAAATCAATGATCTAAATCAAAGCTTCCCTCTTGCTGATGTAAATCAGGGTGATTTAAATCACCAGTTTTGATCAATTCACTCATTTGCATAACCTTGATCGCTTATCCCTTAAAATGTCATCTTGGGGCCAAAGTTAGTTGGATGTTCCTTGAAATCTCAATTCACCTACCGTAAACAAGGCTTTTTTGGTTTTATTGAAAAATTTATAAAATTAACCGTCTACTAATTCATTTCCATAACTGATGCCTAATCATATTTGGGACGCTGGAGTGGTTTAGAAGACAAATGAACGCACATCCTGCAGTAAGCCCAAGTAAAACTAGAAATATATTTAGAGCTGCCAGCGGCTCCGTAGATATCCTTACTGTCAACAAATAAGCAAACATGCTGATGGGACAAACAAGTGTTTACAAGATGCCCTCAGCCCATCAATTACCTTTAATACAGTTGGGTAGCCGGGGGCTATCGATCTACAGTGGTAAATTTTCACAGCAGGCTGTTTTCCTGCATTGATCATCGGACCAAAGCATGGATTAACATAGCGTAGGCTCTGCTTCATTACAGAAAAACTGCCTTTTCGAAGGGCAACAAAACCGTTTGCTAGCACCTACCGATCTTTGGGCTCACGAAAGCTGGATTCTCCTTCCAGATCAACCTGGCTTGCTTCAGGGTTGCCTACATGAAGCATTTCTGATGCCACAGAACTGCAGCATCACCGAATATCCCCAGCTGGAAGGGACCCACAAGGACCCCTGAGGTCAGCTCCTGGCTGCACCCAGGACTACCCCAAAATCAAACCCTATTTCTGCGAGCGCTGCTCAAAATGTCCTTAGACCTCTCCCAGCAGCGGTAATTTCTGCCTGGTTTCCTCAACCTTCAGGCTCTTCACCTGAACTTTCTGCTGATTCTGGTACTGCCCAAATCCTCTTGTAAATCGCCCTTCAGAACAACTCTGCTCCAGGCTTTTACCTTCTTTCCTGCATCCTCTTATTCCCACAAAGAGGAGGTACAACAGGGGAACACCAGAGAAACTGGAAGGGGATCTCAGGATCATACAAATCCACTTAAGCAGTTAGCAAGTAGAGCAGGGACAGCAAAGGACCTGCTACCACAAATTCAGAGGATGCTTTGAATGCGTGACATTTTACACAAATTGCAGCTCTCAAAAACGGGGAGTAAACACTGAGGGCTTCTACCTTTTTTATTGGTATATAAAAAAAAGGCAAGATTATCTCCGGAGTACGAAGTGGAAGTGTTTCTTTGTGTTTTGGTGTTCTTTTGTTTTTAACCTGCAAACATTTTAAGGCAATAGCACAAAGCTAATAACTACCGTGGTCATTTTGATCCAATTACAATACGTTTTAGTTTAAAACACCACAGTACTTTGAAGATGAAGTAGTGCTGCAACTTGCCTTGGTTAGAGAACGCACAGTCCTCTTTGTGCTTTTCCACGCAGGAGTCAAAGTGGATTTAGCAGGATTACACCAGCCTAATTCAGCATTTTGGGGGTCAGAGCTTTAATGGCATTTCCGACTCATGCACCCCCCACAAAAAAAATGAAGGAAAAAGGAAGCTGTTCCCAGTAAACCCATGAAGCAATCGATCCTCGGATGCTTTGTGCTTTTGACTTCAAACTATGAGGGAAAGAATGAAAACTAAATGTTCTGCACTTTACTTATAACAGTTTCACCTGACTCTATGCATTTGTAGTTTATGCATTTAAAACCAACTGGTAAAAAAGAAAAAAAAAAGCAAACTGCTATGAAAAAGACCATTTCTAGACGGTACAACCCAGATCATACTGAAGGCCTGCTAGCTGTCTTCTGTTCTGCTCTTGGTTTCCCAGGCACTTAAAAAAAAAAAAAAAAAAGACACTTTATAAATATTAAATTGCTGGGCTGAGTCCTAAAATACCCTACCTGAACAAAGAAAAAACCCTACTGCAAATCCCCGCACAGAGCAAAACACCATTTTTCTCCCCAGGTATTGTGAAAAGTAGACAAAGCTTGGCTCATTTTAGGAAGGAAAACAGTCCAGACATAGGAGTAGGAAAAGTTAGTGTTCTGAAAGGAGAGAAAAGGAAGCTGTTATGGCTGTGTACAGGCATTTCCTGCTTCAAGATTTGAGAATTTCACTCCTCAACACACACAGAAATCCAGAGTTGCCATAAACTGATACCTAGCTTTGTTTCCCAACTTTTTTTTTTTCCCCTTCATTCCTCACAATTTATTTTTAACTCCTGCGCAGAAGCTGCATCTGTTGAGAATGCTCACTCTGCAGACCGAGCTCCTGCTCGTGCGACTGCAGGGCACCTCTCCTGCCCTGCCTTCACGGAGCTCAAACCATCCCTTATTCTAGGCACTAATTCCAACTTCAGCATTTCCATGCTGCGGCTCGGCCATCCTCTCAAGACCCACCGCTTTCAGTACCAGGATGTACTTTTGCTGTCTTTTAGGGCTCACGTGAGCTTGGAAGAAGGATCTGGTAGGAGTAGATGGTCTATGTTTACCTTGCATTTAAAGCCTTTAAAAGTTAAGAGTACTATGAATGATGCCAGGGCAAGCATTATCTGAAAAGATAAACAAGCTTAAAATAGCAGGCAGAGAGCCCCGCTACCCGGCGAGCATCCTGCCGTGAACGTATATCCTTCAAGAGAAGCAAATTTAGCAGTTCCTCTCCAACGATATTCAGAGACTCGTCCTAAACACTGACGGGGATGGCACAAGAGGAAAACCAAACCAAATCCCACCATGAAACAGCTGAAGGACTTTGCGTCAACGTTCTCTTAAGAAGATTCCACTTGGGAGGATGGGAAATAAAAGCTTTAACATCACTTCCCAGCAGGAAATAAATCTACAGAGCGAGTAAGATACGTACACAGCAAACGTTTTACACTGGAAAAGGGCTATCAAGCCAGTGAACTAGTGGAAGTCACTTGGTGGGCACGGGGAACTAGTGCCCGATTAAACGGCAGACCATCTTTCAAGCCGTCTCCTTGCCTGCAAGCAAAAAGAAAATGTTTGTGCTTTTGTAACTCTGCTTATTTAGCTCAGTTCAATGACTACCGCTTTCAAAGTTGAGAAACCAGTTGGGAATTCAGACAGCAGGAAAAACAGTTTCTTGCTTTTAAATGAGGAATAAAACTGAAGTGAGTTGATGAGCTCTGCCAGCTCTATGTTTCTGAAGGGCACGGTAACCAGAAATTAAGTGAAATTTCCTTTTCACAGACAAGACTCACTGTATTTAATCAGTTTACTTTAAAAGAAAAACTGCATTTTGACATGACTGCAATAGCCATAATGCCAAGTAAGACTGCGCTTTCAATTGAATCCCAGTTGCCATCCACACATTGCTTGACATGATTTATAAACGAGAATCAGCTGGGAAATATGCAGAGAATCAACTATTTTCTAATCCCGCACGTAATAAATGTATAGGAAGCCAGGTAATCGCTTAGGTTTTCGTGACACCTGTTAGGAAAGTGAAAAGTTGCCAGCACAACCCTCCTTTTCTTTCACAATAATGAAGGACTACATGTGCAAAACAAAACTAAGTTCAATTATTCAGCCCACGGTTTCCTGCCTGCTATTGAAGGCGCTTTGATTTAAATCGATCCCCGCGCCGCAGTGCCAGCTCCGACAATCGACGCGCTGGGACAAACACGCGCCCTCTAAATCCACGCATGGGTCTGTCGGGGCAGGAGAGGGGCTGGGAGGTACCTCTTGGATCCTTCACCTACCTGGGAGGCAGCATTTTGCTGTTCGGATGAACAGCTTACAAATATTTACGCCCAGACACAGGGATACAGCCACCATCAACTTTACGCAGTGAAGCCAGATGTAAAGGCATTCATTGCCTGCCTCCCGTGACACCGTCCTGCAGCACTGGAGGAGCCCAAGCTTTTCTTGTGGTCAGCTTTCTACGCTTGACGGAGATAAAACTAATGGAAGCATTGGATTGACAACCATTTCTATGATACAAACTGCGTAAAAACCCATTAAATACATGAAATTCAAGCAAACAAGAGCAATCCATCTCCTTCAGGGAGAAGCACACAAATAAAAGAAACTAGAGCACCTCCTAAAAACACAAATTTGAAGGGGCTGGAGCTGTCGGCCTTGGATCACACTGGACATAGAGGAAAGGCTCCAACAGGTCTAATAAATTGTTTACGAAGGATTAAACCGAGCTTTGAGCAGGCAAAGTTGGTCACTCCCATCCAGGGAGCAACAAAAGCAGCATCAACAGCTTCAGGGCAGATTTACGCTCTGCCAAGAAGTTTTAGTCTGAATGAGGAGTAGGAGAAGACAACTGATGGGATCTCCTATCATACCCATTTCGTACCGAGCCGATTCGGGACACCAAGATAAGCGGTCAACCCTACCGCAAGCCAACGCTGAGCGCCAATGCTATCCAGCAACCGGTCCGGCCAACAAAGAGGATGAACAGCTTGAACTTTGGCCAACCCAACAGGCATTTCACAGCAAAGTTTGTTTTAAACCAAAGGAAAAGTACCTTGCAACCTTTTCACACCCCAAGAGCCGCGCTTGCTGGCAACGCCACAGTCAGCAGGGCTCGGATGCGACGGTCCCAGTAGCACCAGTGGCCAACAGCGCAAAGCCGCACTGGTCTCAGGGATGTTCTCCATCCGCCTCGACTGCATGAATTGGAAGGGTTATACCAGACCTCCAAGCCACTCCAATAAATCTGCTCAACCACATTGTCACCCTGCCTTAACTTGGTTCCCCGTCAACGTAAAGTTGTCCCTCCCCGCGCAGGAGCTCTGCAAGGCGCAGCAAGGTGCCACCCCTCGCTCGACCTCCAGCCACCACCACGCGTTTAAATAAACGTGATTTATACACGGCTGTAATTTTGCACATTGTAAATTACCTACGGAGACGAGCATAAATTGCATGTACATGCAAATGCGCTCGTGTGATTGTGTATTTATATGCACAATCCACCACTTGTGCTCCAATGCTGAAAGTTTCTCCCAGCCGTTCAATAAACCTTACAACCAGAACCAGACACACTTTGTTTTCTATAAAGTCTGCAACTAAACCTTAAAATAAATAATAAAAAAGGTTATAATTCATCATCCTGACATCAAATCACCAGATTGCTATTTCAGTATATCAGAGTGATGGATACAGACGTGTTTTAAGTACAGTTTAGTCTGTGTTATTACCAGAGCATTTATTGTTGCCTTTAAGACAGTTTCCTTTCAGATGTTTCAAATAACATCAACGCTAATTCTTCCCTCCGCTGCCTGGATCCGAGTCCACTATTCAGAGAGGAGAAAAAAACAAGAAAAAAAAAAGAAAAAAGTTTGTCCCCCCCCCCCCAAATCATGACTAAGCAACAGGACAGTGGATGCTCAAAACCAAGATTTCTTATTGTTCCACACTTCTCTTTAATTTTGACTGGGGTCAGACAAAAGATGCTACTTGTTCCTCAATGAAAATTCTGATCTGACATCAGATGCTATTCAGTAAATGACTACACACTCTCAGTTTTTTATTTCAGCCATCGGAGCACATGGAAAGCTCTCGGTTCTCGTTGCGGCCCTAGGTGGTGGCAATACGCACCCCTTCACGGATGGCAGGTCCAGCGCAGCCGGGTACACCCAAAGAGGATGGATGAAGTGCCGCCCAACCTGCGTGCTATCCACACCAGCCTCCCTTTGCCTAAGGCTAAAAGACCACGTTTCGTCCTCTCAGGAGGAAAAAAACAGTCCAGCTTTCTCAAAACAATTCCCTGGGCCACCTTGTATCCCACTAACACAGATGCATGCAAGTGGCAGAGTGATGAAATCATTAACTCTTTCAGTAGAACTTCTTCTTCGCTAAAAATATTGATTTAAAAGAACTGTTTCCCTTCAATTTATACTCCCCAGACAATGCTGGGAAGCACCAAGTCCCAAACATTTGGGTTTGCTGCAGTTATTTCCCGGGGCACCTCCTAATCCCCTGCAGGCCACCAGCTCCCCCTGACCCATCATAAGTGCCCTTCTGCCAGCCCCTTTTTCATGTCCTTTCTGTAAGAATACTACCGCAGGTTCTTCAGAGTATTTATAAACGGGACTCTTCTCATCAACCACACAAGCTAGGAAGCCCCCACCATTTCTGCTGACTTCACTTCAGGTGTAAGCTCACACGCAAGAGGTCCCAGGTATGAGCCTGTAAATACAGATATATGTATTAACGAAGCACTCGATAAGCAATGGTGCAAAATGAGGCCTTAATTCCACCGAGCACGAAAGCACGAGAGTAACCCCAGGAAATGTGACTGTACATATTCCCACAAATAATCTCAGCCTGGGTCCTGACACTAATACAAGAACACAGCCGTATGGAGCTTGAAATCTTCCCCCAGAGAAACAACTTTGCGAGAGCAGAATGAAGGAAACATAATGTGGAGAAAAACACCCTTGTAGCTTTGCTTGCTATTCAAACCAGGCTGATTAATCTTTAAGATCTAGCAGCTTTTCAGATTTTTGCCTTCCCTCCCTTCTCCTTCTTTTTAACAGGGCTTAAAGTAACACCATACAGGGCTAAACTACACCCAGGACTTGCATACACCAACCCCATCAAGCAAAAAACCAACAGATCACATAAAAAAACAGCCAACTAGGACGGGTCAGAAGTGGAATACAAGGCAAGGAAGATTTGACACGTATGAACCTCAAAGAGATGCCTCCTTACGAGCAACCCCAGCCCTTCAGAATCCACACAGCTGCAAAGCTTTATACCTGCCTTCTTGAATTGGAACCACTGGCGTTCACACCTACAAGCTTTTCACTGAAAAACTGAGATCTTAGGTCCTGGCAAAACATGAGATTGTTGGATAGTGTTGGTTCTCAAAGCTGACACATTTAGAAAAGAAAAAAACCTAAAAATTTGATAAAAGATTCCAATATTTACAGCTTGCTTTCTTTCATGCTGCTCTGAAGTATGCGGCAAGGTGGGAAAGGAAGAGAAGAGGAAGTTATTCGGAAAAGAAATATGAATGAAGAGAAAGCACTTGTCAGGAGATCATTTCTGAAATACCTGGAGTGAGGGCAGCTTTGTTCTCAGCAAGGAGCAAACACACCGAAGACAAACCATCCCCTTCCTGGGACAGCCTCAGGTACCTACACTTACTTGGGAGGTGAAGAAAAACAGCAGAGAATCACACCACCATTCATCAGGGCGTCCGAGGCTGCTTTCCCACACCTTGAATCCAACCGCACTATCTAAAGGCTGCCTGCCTTTGCTAGGACAAGAATACTTACATGAAATACACAGATGCAATGCATACGTTCCACAAAAAAAAAAAAACAAGTTTATACAGTAAGGAGAATGGATATTTGCTTTGATCTCAAGTTGCCCCATGAATTTTTAATGACGGCTGTAAAGCAGAAATCTTTGGATAGAAATCAGCAGCGGAATTCGAGCACGCTGCTCATTGCAGGTTACGAAAATCCATTGCCAATACGTTTGTATCAGAACTGCTCCCAACTCCATGCAAGGAGAAATGCAAATTTCATTCAGCATTGTATTTGCAGATCATTCTCTTCAGCCTACGGCTTTCCTTTGCCCTCTCCAAAACGGAGGGAGGAAGGAACCGCTCAATCTGTTTTGTCATCTCTGCTCCTATTAGCGGAGATGATGCGAACTTCAGATATTGCTGTCCTCTCATTTCGTGTTTCACTGCAAAGACGTCTTGATCTTTTTTTTCCTTCCCCTACCTGCTACAGAGAAACTGCTAAACTAAAAGTACAAAAGAAACTGCTAAACTAAAAGTACAAAAGAAAACACTTTTCTACTACGCACCACAAATAGACTACTGTTTCTAGTTCAAGTGCAAAGGGACAAAGATACCGCAATGTTTTTATATGCATACATTAAGATAAAAGCAGGAAAGATTAACATCTGGAGAATGATATTAACCCTTGTGCCGTCAGTGAGGCAACTGTGGGAACCTTCATTTGCAGTGCCTTCCCCCATTTAAAGAGCTAGCACTACTATATGGTGTTTGGAGCTGTATAGTCACACATACCTGATACAAAACTAATGTTTTAGGTAAATTGAGAGGCTGTCGGGCTCCAAAACACTGAGGCTATTAAATAAATACCTAGGGGAAAAAAAAAAAAAGGAAAATGTGAAAATCCTTGTTCAAGACTTGAACATCTCTTACAAAGACGATCGCAGCCAAAAAACAGTCTCATGTGGGAATTTAAGAGAAAGTTTTTGGAAAACACAGTATGGAGAGACAGGAAGAGTGTGATCCAACAGTATTGGGGGCAGACAAGAACACTGACAACTGTGGTGCAATAAGATAAGCACGAAGAAGAAAAACTTCATGGGATCTAGAAGTGCACACACTGTAGACGGCTTGCAAGGTAGGGAAATGACGAACAGCAACCACACCACAACAAAAAGGTACCGACAAGAAGTGACAGCTTATAAATAAAGGCATTTAATTTAAAATTTATTTATAATGATCAACAGGATCTGAACTCAGAGCACCTCGCTTCGTGAAGGCTGCCCAGCCTCCAGGTATGGGACATTAAATGGGTGGCAAGGACTGCAGGGGGCACAGCTCGGGGTGGCCACTTGTCCAGACAAATGGGCTATTAAGAATTTAACTAGCATACACCCCTTTTGGCTGGAGAAGGTGGGATGCAAAAGCTACACTGAAAGCCTGAACCACGCTGTGAGGATATCTGCAAGTACACAGAGGCTTCAGTGCTGGCCCTGTTCTGGAAGTCTGTCCTCAGCATCCACAGGTGTGAGAGAGAAGCAAACTCCTGATGCGACCAGCACAGCCTTTCATTTATCAACCCGATTTTAACTGAACTGACCCTCCATGTTGTTGTATTTTGCAACTCTTACGTAAATGCTATCACACCGCTGCCTATATTCAGGGGCAGGAATTAGGATAGCCCTGCCATCACCCAGATCAGGGCCTGGCTTAAAGCAATGCCTTAGAGACGCACATACACCCTTATTTTTAGAAGTACCACATGCATGCAGCACTGCAGCAAAGCAGGAACCTCACTGAAGTCACAATTTAAGAGCCTGCCACGTAAAACACCAGTTAAACCCTGTTTAACTGGGTTTAACTGGGCTTCTAAGCCTCCCTTGTGCCAGCCACAGCGTTAAATCCAGCAGGGCACACATCTGTAAGAGCTATAAAAGACTTCAAAAGGTCCACCTTTCAAAAGCAAGGAGGGAAGAGAGAACAGGGGACAGGATGAGAAGTGCAAGGATTTATCCGTACGGAACAATTATTTTCATTTCCCCATTTGAACGCACTGCTGAAGTGCTGAGGTGGGAAGGCACCTCTCACGCCCCGTTCCCCACGCATGCAGTTTTCCAGCGCAACTGGCTCAAAAATAAATGCACAGGCACATGATGACCCACGTGGATTTTGGCTGGTTCTGGTGCAAATAGACTGCAAAATCACCTTTAACGACAACCTTTCTCAGGGCTGTGAGGTAGAGACACGCACTTTTTGGCCTGGTGGCTTCAGGAACCTGAGAGAACGTCGCTAAATTAATTTTGATCTGTGGTTGACTAAGGCATGAGCTAAAAAGTTAGTTAAGATGGGTTAAGCTAAGCTTTCAATTGGAAACTACGACTGCAAAAAGCTTAAGAACTGGTAAGGAAAAAGATCAACAGGATGGGCGAGAAAGAATCCAGATGCAGCAGAAAACATTAACTGCAGCGCCCCTGGTTTCTGGGCACTGCCGTCACGGACCAAGGCTCTCCTCAGGGGCTCTAAGCACACTGAGCTCAGCCCCAGCTCATCCGAAACAACACAGGACGGTTTGGGAGAAAGCACTGTCACACAGTCACACCTCACAAGTCACCGCCCATAACCCTTTCCTTTAATATTTACGAAAAAACTTACACTTGCAGCCAAAACGTGCTGATAGTACTGCAAAGAGAGCATGGCCCTGAGCCTGCAGTCTCTTCTCAGAAATAATTTCCATCAGAAAACTGAAGGGGAGTTCTGCTCAGTCAGTAAATTCGGGGCATTTAACACATGCTGTTAATGAGAAGGCCAGCGTTAGGGACTTTGAGGGTAGGCAAGGAGACCAGAAGCACTTCAATCCCACCACGGAGCGGTTTCCTATCCCCAGGAGACCACCACAAGCCCTGTTCAAGCCACCACTACCACGAAGGGCAGGAGGAAGGCTGCACGTAGGAAACTCTCAAACTAGAGGAAGGGCCAGCAGCTCCTTTAGAAAGTAGACAGCAAAAGGCTGTCAAAAAGCAAGCACAATGGAGAATTAAGTATGAAAGGACCTAGAACTCTGCTCACCTGTTAATTAAAAAAAAGGAAATTTCCTTGGTATAATTCCAGTTCAGTTCTTGCAAAAACCAGAGAGCACTCCCCCTGCCTCTAACACTCACTGTATCTTGTTTTAAGGACTCACCTTCAAAAAGCACTGAAATATAATGGAAGTTACAGATATTCAGCACTAGTTTTATTCCACACTCATAGATGTGAGCTCACGTAAAACACACAAGAGCCTTCATCAATTCACTGTTTTAATAGGTTTGAAAAAAATCACAGGAAAAGTAAGTAGTAAACTAACTAAAACTTTGACAGCGTAAAGGAGAGCTCCTTGAAGGCAGCTTTGGAGGGTTTAAAGAGGTAAAGCTTTGTGTTTCTGTTAGCTGGTTGTCCACAGGGTAAGAGGCAGAACACAGCCCTGACGTGCAAGCAAGACAGGCAAGGTCAGGGACAGTCACACTTCAGCTTTTGCTTCTCCCTTTCCATGAAGATGGCAACAATGGAAACTAAACACTCCTTAAACTTCATTTCTGCTGCCATGTAACTCATGCATTTCATGAGGGACACAAAAAAAAAAAAGCCTTCTCTAGCCTACTTTTCCCACACTGCTTTGCAAAATATGGAGTAAAAAGATCTCCAGGAAAAATCAGGATTTGTAGGCATCCTGCCATGGCTGGAAGATCCACAGCCTCTCAGAAAGAGTTCTTTCCTTACAGTGCGCACAAGCCATCGATAAAGGGATCCACAAAAAACAGCATGATGGACAGGGAGCCATCTGAAGCAGAAGACAGATAACAGAAAGGAGAATCACAGGCTTTAAATCCACCTTTCTGAAGCGAGGTTCCTCAGCGTGGGCTGAAGGGAGGCAGCTCCATCGCATCAGAGCTGTAAGACTTGTAATATCCCAGCTGCAGCGAGGTGCTGAGTCCTTCAAGGAAGAGGAGAAGCAGAGATGGCCATCACTGCTTCCTGGTCGCTGCCCTCCTGTCAGCTCGCAAGTCAAACACTTGCGAATTATGAGGCACATCGAAATCACTTGTGGCTTCAATCTGCCCCAGACATCTAACACTGCGTGCCCTATCCCACCCAAGAAGCGACCAGATGCTCCATTTTTAGGAAATGGGAGTTTCTCCCCCTGAAACCTGCATTTTTACACTGAATTGAATTGAAAAGACTGGAGATAACTTCAAACTCCAGCAAGGCAAAGGCCTGAAAACAGCGTACCTGCACCTCAGTTGGGACTGCTGGTCATTAGCCAGGTTGTTTATAAAAAAAATGAAAAATGCCAGCTTTTATATATCATAGTTTTAATAATCTTGAATGGTACATCCTATGCACTGTATGCATAAAGAGGGTATGGAAACATGGTCTGCATTCAAAAGTGATTTAGCGAAAACAAATGAATTATCTTTATTAAGTGCATTGAACCTTGCTGTGTCCTCCACTGAAAGATTTTTGTATTTGTGAATGCATTCCGCATTGTGTGTCGTCCCCCCCCCCCCCCCCCCTTACATTACAGGAGGGAAACGAGCATTTCTGCATCTACAAAATCATTTGGGATCTGAATTAGTTCAGTTCACAGACCACTTATCTGAATATACTGAAACGAAGAAAATATTCTCTCTGCACTGTCAGAAGGTGGCCTACTACTTCTTCAGTCTGGTTCCATGTGCTCAGCCAGCAGTGACCACCATCACTTCGCTGGTTTGGCTTTATTTGAGACCCTGGAGGTACAAATACACCGCCTAGATTCTGTTCAAATCCGCTGCAAGAAGTGCAGGCATTGCATTAGATGTCAGTTATATACTTACCTTAAACATATATAAATTTTAACCTATTAAAATTAAAATATATATATATTAAAAAGACAATTCTTGAATCCAGGTTACAAACACAAGTTTAAAAGAGAGCAAGTGCAATTGCAAAGAGAGGGTGGAGATGCTTCACTGCCGTTTTATTAGCTAACTTAACCAACAATCTACTTCTACGCTTATCAAAGCTAGATGCATCCGTTTGCTATTAAACGGATCTGGATCTGTTCTCTGCAAACTAGGCACAGCTTCCAGGCTCCAGATAAGCGGCGAATTTGGCCCTTCAGGGTCCTGAAGTGTCCGAGCAGAGGAATTTTAACACCTTCTTGGAGCTGTATTTAAGCTGATCATCAGGGGAAACAGCCACAATCTAAACGGATGTCTTGGTGGGCAGTAAGGTCTGTGGAGGTGAAGAGCTGTCTCCTGCCTGCATGCTTGTACCGTGCTTAGCACCTTGGGGCCCCAGCTCCGGCAGCGCTCTCCAACTGCAATCACGTCACTCTAATCTTCATCTCAAGTATTTTATCAGCGATTTACGAGCAGGCTTAACCCACGTAAGCAATCAAATATGAAGACCTAAAAAACTGGATCCCAGTTTTCCAGTTATAGGAGCCTCGGGGCAGGGGGGGGAATACCTAAAGAAATGACACTTTCCAAACCCAAAATTTTACACGGAGGAAGGGGAGGTTGGAAGGAGAGGAAAGAGATGAGCTTCCCATAGCACTGCAATGCCACAGGAAAGCGCCACGTTTAATGTAATCAAGCTCTACATTGCAGCCATATGGAAACAATTTCAGTCAATAAACAACTCCTGCAAGAAGACAGCAGAGGAACAGAAAAATCAGATACCGATTTAGCTAGGAGGCAGGAAAGCCATTGGCTGAGCTCAGAGGCTCGCACTGTAAGAAATATTTATGTCCAACAAAACAGCATACGTTTTGGAGTCTGTGTTATTTGTCTTAGACATCCACTGTGCCACACCTCAGATTTCAGGCAGCAGAAACAGCATTTTTTCCCTTTTCCACTGTACCTTTTCCAGCCTCCCCAATCCTCTGCCTCAGTTCTGTTCCCTTTCTTCCCCCTTCCAAATCTTTTTTCAAAGCCTATCTCTCTGGCAGGTTTCCCGCTCGATAGCCAGAAAGGAAGCAGACGTCCCAAACTTCAGATACGCGCCTGACCCCTTGGCGTTTTATCTGACTGGAATTCGCAGGTTTCAAAACAGGCACTTTCTCATGGAGCAAATCCTTTCAAACACCTACCTTAAAAAAAAAAAACAGGGACAAAAAAACCTAACCTACATCATTTCTTACAGACAAAGGCATTTAAAGCAGGTTTGGTTTCAGGATCCTAAAAAGCAACATGATAAATATTGCCTAACAGAAAGAGACATCCGTGTACGCTGCAACACGGAGGGAGTAAAGAATCAGTTTGGGAAAGGAAAAGGGGAATTCAAGGGAACAGCCAGCAAGTGAGAAGGCAAGTTGCTATGAATAACACAGAATTTACCTGAGTGTGCCAGAGGGCTGACACCAATATTTATCGGAATTATGCCCGTGGAACGAACCGAAGGATAATTCACAAGTGTTGCCCCAAGTAGCCACTTGTAAAGGTTAGGAAGGTCTTCACTTCCACAATGCCATGAAATCTGCCAGCAGATACACCACAGCCTCCCCAAAAGCATTGCACTTGGGGACGTTCAGCAATAAACCATCTTAAGATGTTCCTCTTACTAACCAAAGTGCAAGACTGAAGACCTAGAAATTTATATAAATACCTTAAAAACCAGAAACTTTCTAATGGAAGAACTGTGAGCAGTTCTTTTGGGACAACAGATTTTCATCACACGAACTACCTTTGAATTATCAGTAATGGGAGATGAGTTCCAGCAAATCCTTTAAGAGGGAGCTATTTTAAATCAGCTAGAAAACACGCACTGACTTTTTGCAGTCTTGTATGGCTTTTCTCCTTTTTTAACTGAGGGACTCTGGGTCCATGCTGGGTGGATGTTCATGTTACAGTAGTGCTCAAAAAGGGGACAGAGCAAATCTGGAGCGGTCAGCTGGGTACCAGTCCAGGCAAACCAACGTAAAACAAGATTATCCCAGTGAGGAATTAGAGAACAGGGGCACCAGTAGTGCCAGTCAACATGTTTTAATGGGAGAATGTCTCGATGAAGGGCTACCTTCATCCTCTGAGATTACAAATGTAGGCTAGCAGAAGACAGTACAGGCACAGGGCGTACCTTGGTTCGAGTGGAAATCCACATCGGCTGCTCCGTATCGACTGGTGCTTTCTGAGAGCTGTCAGTTAGCCAGTTCTTAATCTACTTCCTGGTATTGCATCATGCTAATTTTTTTTTTGTCACTAAATTTAAGGTCTGATGCAGTTCAACATTTTTATCACTGCAGATAAAAATCTGTGACTGACACCACGACTATTGGAACAGCACGTTATTGTGAGGAGAGGGCAGCAAAAGGAGTCTGAAAATCTGGCTTAACTGCGCTCAGGAAAAGCAAAACACAGCTGAAAACAAATTTATAATCTAAGAAATGCAAACCACAACTACCAAGGGGCAGACTTTACTAGGAAGAACCTCAGTGTGAGAGCAGGCTCACGAAGAGGATTTCCCTATGCAAAATGGGTACCACGAACCTTTTAAATAGCTGCGTAGCAAAAGAGGTCATCGCACCTTGGTAGTCGGCGTGGATAAGATGCAGGCTGGAACATTTACCATTTTTGGTTGCCACGATGTTAAAAATAAATGGAGACCATGAAGAATCACCGGATGATCTGAGTGCTGGAGAAAATGCCTCAGAGTGAGACTTAAAAGCTCAACTCTGCTTCCTTATCAATCGAGTAACTTGATTACAGAGTGTAAGTACCTCCATGGCAAGAAAGTAGGGGATACTAAAGGGCTCTAATCTTGTCAGGAAAGTCGTAACAAGAACCAGCGGCAGAAGTTAGACAAATTCAAATGAGAAATCAGCCACTTACTTTTAACAGTGAGATGGCACAAACTACCAGAAGTGATGAGTCTGAAATTACCAATCACGGACACTCAGGGCTGGAAAGCTTTCAAATTGTTTTTAGCCAAACATCAGTTACTGGTCTCAGTTTCAGAGTAAATGATTAAAATTTAAAGACTCGTGATATAAAGCATATAAAACATATCAGACAAGGCGATTTAATTGCCTGTTCTCGCCTTAAATTTTATGAATCTCCAATATGTTAACATCATTCTACTTCTATGGGTGAGGAAATTAAAGAGGGAGGAATAAGTTTCAAGTTCAGCAAGTTCCCTCTTTCTCAGATTGCTGTTCTTATCGCTACACAGCACTGCTCCATCGAGCAGACGGAGCCCCCACGAAATGCAAACAGACGGAGAAAAAAATGAGCATGGCGTCTGGAAACAATGCATAATACAACTTAGCTGAGAAAACTGGTGATGAACTACTTACCTCTCCCATCTGTGGCATGAAAAAAAGTTAGTATTAGCTTAAATAACACGTTCTTATTCTGTGTAAATACACTTATGTTATTCATGTTTATGCTATCGAGAGCAGCACGCACTAACACCCGGCCAAGAATCCTCAAATATTTTACAAACATGAAAACATCTCAACAGCCCTGAAAGGATTATATTCATATTACACGCTGGTACATAGGCAAGTCAAGAAGTTTGCCCTGGGTCATAAAATAAGACTTATGGCAGAGCCTAGGAATGAGAGCCCAGTGAGATCTCCCTGCCAGGAAGAACTTTCCTTTTCAACACTGGAGTGCTACTTACACGTCAGAGCTGCTGCATCCCAGTTGCTCAAACTCCAGAGCCCTGCCAGTTAAATCACAAAGAGATTGCTAGTGAAAGCTGACATTGTAATCAGAGAATCTGATCATGGCAGAGAAAGTGTCCAAAATAAAGGTCAGAATAAATATCCAAGGAGAAACAGCGCTTGTATTTTATGAACTAACTAAATGCTTTCTGCTTCCATTAGTATTACAGTACCACTGAAGAACAAAAAGCAGATTCAGGGCTTGCTTCAGAGCTCATAAGAAATGGGCAGTTCAAAATGCAGGAAATGACTATATGCTACACTTCCTAATTGATAGGACATAGGCTTATCAGAAGAATAAAACTGGCCGTTCACAATGCTCGCTGAAAAATAGCCCACAGTATTGTTTCGGCAGCAGGAGTTGTTTTATTGACCAACTTAGGAGTCAGTGGCATGTTTTCAGAAAGCGAAAAGAAAACACGGCTCCTTAAATAAGAAGTTCAAGAGTGGAGAGGAAACCAATGCCAGGAATTTAAGGCAAGCAAGATTCAGCTGGGGGTATTGAGAACCAAACAGTAATTAATATATTTTGCATGCCTGGCTTGCAAGTTACTTCCTTAGCCCAATATTAATACCTCATCTACCACCACAGCAGTGAATAGGATTCCTATAAACTTAATCTAGCCTACACAGACCCCTTGCACGTACAGAGAACAAAAGAATACCTCCTTCATGTATGAAGCAGGTAATAAAATTTGTTTTCCTCCAGCTGCAAAAGGTTCTCATGTAGATCCGAAAACACTCATCCCACCAGGCAACTGGAAGCAAGCACTTGCCAGCATGCTGCAGACACACACACGAAGCTGGGTCTCTGTCAAGTCACACACAGAAGTCTTTTGGTGTATGCGTGTACGTAAAACCTGATGAAGGGCTACGCTTGCTGGCACATTTCAGGCCAGCAACTGCACTAAAACCACCGTGAAATGCTGAAGCAAACACTCATCCAGAAACTCTGTAGGAGAAGGAGTTAACTGCCCTTCCCTCCATTCTGGGTGGCTGCACCGGAAAGATAAAGCAGCATACGCTCTGTCAGAAGCACTCCCCTACAGCAGTTCCCAGTTTGAAGAGCAGCCCAACTTCAGACTCGGCATGCAGCTTTGATTAAGAACTGGGAAAGGGAAATCTGCACACGGCCAAGTAGAGTAACCAGCCCCAGAGCATGTTTTGTAATTTGTAAAATTAAAAAAAAAAAAAAGGGGCACATCAAAACAGTAATTGTTCAGCCTTTTGGTGTCTCTGTTAGCATGGTGCTGAACCACACCTGGAACAAAGGCGCGTGGGCATCCCTGAGATGGATCTGAAGTCCGACACTGAAAAACTCCTATTAAAGCAGAAGAAAAGCAACGCAAGAAAAAGGGGCCTTGTGAGAAGATGCATCCCAGTGGTTCTTCTGGTCTGATATTTTTCTCCCTTTCTAAAGCAATAAACTTGAGAGAATAAGTGAGGATGACAAGTGTCAAACCACAGAAGTCACTGCAACATGGGAAATCGTCCCTTCGCTGTAAAAAAAAAAAGCATCTCATTGACTCAGGTATTCTTATTGAGCACATTAGAAGACCGGGCAATAAATTCTGTGTATGGTTAACGTGTCAATATATCACAGGTGTAAGCGTGCAATAGGTGGGGAACAGAGGTAGCTGTGTACAACTGTCACTTACTCACTATCTGACCTTGAGCGAGTCACTTGGCCCTCGTGCCTCAGTTTCTCTATTTTTAAAACACTGATAGCCCTGTAAAGCACTAAAAGATTTACAAATGAAGGTACAAAGTATTATTTTATCGCCGAGTAGTAAAGGAGAAGGACAGTGGCTCAGCCGTAATGAATCAATCTGAAACATCAGAGCCCTACTCCACCAGCACACCACACAAGTTGCGGCCATAAATCGATCACTTCTGATTAGGTTAGGCTTTACGATGCAGTAATTGTGATAGCAGCAGTTTCATAACTGTGAAACGAGCACTTTGTTCAGCAGCACATTATGCAGGAAGCCTGCATGAACAACGACCTTTTTGGTCAGCCCGAAACGGCACTGAACAGAGGCATCCCAAACACAATAGACATTTTTGTAAGGTTATCTATCAGAGAAGCTTCTCTACCTGCTTTTATGGTCCCAGGCGAGCGGGAAGGAAATCAAACAATGCCATTTTTAAGAAAGACCAGATTTCAAGCTCGTATCTCTCTTTTCAGCTGGGGCAACGCAAAAAAAAAAATAGATGTTTTTCAGAGTTGCAAGATGAAATTTTCAGTTGGCCAGCAACTCTCTGCTCCTTTCTGTGGACCACATGACTGCCTCAATACATAAGAGCATTTTTTGTGCCAGCTTGCAATGAAGACCACATAGTTAATAGTTTGCAACCTCCTTTCCCCCAGAAGATCTTCAGTGTTGAGTAAGAAAATTCCTCACATGATTTCAATGAGAGGGTTCACTTGTCAGAGGCTGCTTCGAGATAGTATCATATGTCAGGGAGGTGCAGCTCAGAGGAAGCTTTCCAACCCTGCACTTTCAAGGCTCAACTGAAAAAGAAAAAAAAAACACTTTGGGCTATAAAGTTGGAAACTGGAAGAAAGAAAAATAATCTCTAGATGTTATTTTTAAAACGTGGAAGCGAGCCAATTAACGAGGGGAGGAAGAAAAACTCCGATTAGAGCCCTGACAAACTCTGCTGATCACAGAGCGATTACCAGCTCTGCCGCAGACTCCGTGTAGGAACCTGAGCAAGTTAATCCCTCTACACCTTAGTTTGCCACCTGCAAAATGAAAAATAACACTTTCTTTTCATATCCTGTTATTCCTGCTTGCTTTGTTTCCCAAATTAAAAGCACTTGTCCAAACACTTACCTTTAGCATTCACGCTGGAAATTGCGTTCATAGCTAACATTCAATCAGTTTGCGTGGCTGAGTGTTCAAATACAGACTCTCAGTACGCTTGGCTAGCCAGCTGCCCTAATCTCTGTACGTTGCAGAAGGGAGCTTTATGCAATACAGCAATATCTGAATGCTAACCTACAGTTTGTTAGTAATCTAAGATATAAAGAACGGCTTTAGGGATATGAGTTCACCAAAAAAGATCTATTTCTCCTCGTTATCTCCTAAAAATCCCACTCTAATCATGACATTGGTCTCACTTCACTGATAATCCACAAGATAATATTATCAGCATAGGTATAATTAAAGGGGCAATCCCACGAGGGCCTGCACGCAGATCCAATGCCTGCTCCATTAAAATCAGTATGAAGTGAAATCGACTTCAGTGACTTTAGAAGTGTCAAAGCTGCATGAAGTCATCAGGAGGAGAAACAAAGGCATGCTCTTTTGCGGTAGGAACCTTATGTTGACAGCATCCCTTCAAGTGCTTGATTTCAAAACCTAAACTCTGCAGAAGATGAAAAATATTTGCCACAGATCCCAAAGCTGCCAGGTGAAATTCCGTGCTGCCACTGAAAGCTCAGCACAGAAATCGCTGTAAAGCAGAAGTTGCTTTCTTCAGATTCAAACGTGCTGTCATTTCAAGCAGATCTGTTTATCCTCTAACACACACAACCAAACGTCTTCAGAGATGTCTTCATGAAAGAGACAGTACAGGATTTTTCACTTCCCGAGTCTCAGTTTCATCAATTCTTGCAGTTCCCCTCCCAAACACCATATCCTAAAGACCCAAACTGCATCGCTGACATTCAACAAAGCGCAGTCCCAAAAGTTAATGACGGAACAACTCTGGAAATTCATGCTTATTATAAATAAAATTCAAAACAAAAAGCAAATGACAGAACTCCATCATCTTCCCAGCTCCAGATACCAAGGAGAAAACACGTCAGACACTTGCATGAGCTTACAGATTATCACTATAAAGTAAATGCTTCCTAATAATTTAACTTTTCAAACACTGGACAGCCGTGAACTTTTAACACCCCTTTGAAAGAGACCACTAAGACCCACACAGAAACAGCAGCCTCAGAAGTAAGCTTTCTGCAGCAAACACTGGTTACTAATTCTACAGAATTACCAGATCGCACTACTAGAGAAGACGCACGTTTTCTAGAAAGGTCAACAAAATAGAAAGGAATTGCTCCTGACTGCTCGATAGAGTAGGTACAGAGATAAGCAGGCCTCATCCACCCAGGATCTGCTTGAAGATTTCCTTACCACTCTTTGAAAAGCCTGCAGTTTCACCTATGGGAGCACTCCTGTAACACGGCTGGCGGTCTGCATACCACAATGTCGTCTAGACCTGCTCGGAACGGAGTTGGATGACACAGGAGTAAAAATGCTGATGCCTGTTCGGGTGCTTGCACCGGTGCTAAAGGAACGATAGGAGGAACAGAGTGAAACACAAGTTCCTTGTTCCCAGCCTCATGCCCAGGCTCGTCAGACAATTCTGTCAACCCTACAGAAAAAGTTGTGGCTGTCACGGGGCTACAGAATAATCACATAAGGGGGAAGAGCGTTCCCAAAGCCCAGTTTTCAGACATCAAACCCTGCTCTTTCACTGAGCTCGGCGCTCCTAGAGCATGCAGATAACAAATGCACCCCTGCACTATAATATTCTATCCGTTTCCCACTTCTCTCCTACTTCCCTCCCCCCATCTGTATGTCAGAAATGTTTTCTTAGCAATTTGGAAGAGAAATGGCAAAAAGGGAGACGCAAAACACAGAAATAAATTAAGTTTGATCTCTGCTGTTGAAGGATTTGGCCCTAGCATGATGGGAGAAAAAAAAAAAATCTTAAGAGTGATAAATCCATATATACCTACTCCAAACTACACCCGACATCCCAAGGGACGCGGTATAATGGTAAATAAATATAGATGCAGTTCCTACTAATGAGGCAGGGTACAGCAAGGCCAAAGAAAATGCAATCATCTCGGGGAAAAAAACTGCTCAGGACTCCTCCTCTCCCATCCATGGAGGAAATCAAATGCCAGCTGCACCATCCCAGGAAGGAAGCAGAGCCTGTACCTGATGAGCCCTGCAGAAATGAGCTAGTCATATCACGGGACACAAGCAGGCACTTCAAGGTTTTGCGAGCCCACAAACCGACTGCACAGCACCACTCCTTTCTCCAGCACACTATATTTTACACGCTATCCTTCATGCAAATGGCAGTTTTTTTCCGCCGGTTTCCTTTCCCTCCGTCCCCGTTTAGTTTGGAGCAGGGGCACGTAGCTAGCGTCTGTCAGATCTGCTCCGGCAGCCTTCTCCAGCGGGTGCCCTGGCCAGCAGCTTCATGCTTTCCTCCCTACAAAGTTTAAATCCTTCCAGCTGTAGTTCACGTGCATTTCGTACTTAAAGCCACTTATCTGTCCTCCCAACGTTACACGAGCACGAGAACAAATTCAGATATACCCGACTCCACGGACGAGCGGCAAACATGCTTACAATCTTCATTTCCTCTTCCTTCTTCCCTCCCCACCCCCAGAAAAAAAAACAGTTTTTGTCCCTAACAAGAAGGGACTAGGAAAAAACAGCACGCATGACCGAGGCTTTTCTCAGACCTATTGCAAAGGAAAAAAAAAAATGCTCGCGAAGAAGTGCTCTGCAAACATACCATGAGACACTCTTAAAACAACTGAAAAAAAACCATCAGACAAAACTGGGGTTGAAGAACTCAGCTCAGCCTGTCTCGCAGACGTATTCTGCGCCGAAAAACACGCAAGTCTTGGGTTGTTTTAACCCCAAAACCGAGGGGAACGGGTCAGCAGCATTCCCTACCCCTTCCTCCGACCGGTCCTGGGGGGCAAAGGCGCCGTTCTTCGGGGAAAAAAAGACCCCGGGCAGAGGCAGAGAAGCTCCAAACCTCCTCTCCCCCATCTCCTGCCGAGAAGTACCGACCAAACAAGCCGTGACACCCCACCCAAGCTCTTCGCACACATTTGGGGGAACGATTTCCCTCGGGGTCCCCCCCTCCTTCCCCCAACCCCCCCAGTTCAACTCCCCAGCAGCCAGAGCCCTTCGGACCCAGCCCAGGTCCCCCCAAGACCCCCTGGAGCCCCCCCAGCGGGGTGACATCGAGATCCCAATCGGGGGGTCCTCCCGTGGCCCCTCTTCCACCCCCAAAAGCCCTGGAAAAGCCCCAGGAAGGAGCCCCCGGGAGCCGCGGAGCCCCCTCACGCACCCCGAGAGGGAGAAAGGGGGGGGACAGAAAGAAAAAGGGGGGGGGGACAGGAGGAAAGGAGGGGGACAGGAGGGCCCCCACCGCAGCCTGGGAGGCGGCAGCAGCCCAGCCCCAAACTCGGCGGTGAACAGCACCAAAACAACCCCCCCCCCCAAAAAAAAATTAATAATAATAAAGCAAGCGGCAGGCAGCACCCACCCAGTCTGAGGGGACTCCGCCGCCGCGAGTTCGTCCTCCCTCACGCCCGGGGGAGGGAGGGAGGGAAGGGAAAGGGGGGGGGGGGGGTTGTAAAATACGAATAAAAATAAAATAAGGAGGTCCCCTCCCTTCCCGGGGGGGCACTACCCAGCCGGGGGAACCTTCCTGCCGCCGGGGGGGGCTTCGGCGAAACAAGGACCCCCCCCCCCCCAAACCGCGGCTGCAACTCCGAGAGGGGGCTGAGGGGGGCTGCCCCTGCTCACCCCCCCCCCCCCCCGGCCCCAGGATCCCCCTCAGGTCCTCAGGACCCCCCCCGAAATCCCCAAGATCCCCCCTCAAGACCCCTAGACCCCCCCTCAGCTCCTCACGATCTCCCCCCCTAAAGTCCCCAGGACCCCCCCCCCCCCCAAGACCCTCTCAGGACGCCCCCAACGACCCCAAGATCCCCCCCAAGTCCCCAGGACCCCCCCCAAAACCCCAGAACCCCCCTTCCCATCTCCTCAAGATCCCCCCCCCAAGACCCCAAGACCCCCCCCACCCGAGACCCCAAGACCCCCCTCACCCCCTCGCTGCCAGGCGCTCTCCCCACAGCGCAGCTCCCCCTCAGGCAGAGCGGTACCAGCAAAGGGGGGGGGGGGGTCCCCCATACCGCCGCCCCCCCCACACCCCCCCTTCCCCTTCAGCCCGCCCCCTCCCCTCCCCGCCACTCACCTCCGGGTGCCGGCGGCTCCTCCACCACCTCACCATTTAACGGCAGCCGCAGGGGGGCTGCCCCCCCGCCCGCCCCCGCCCCGGCGTGAGGGGAGATGACCGGGGGGGGTGCACGGGGAGGAGAACAATAGCGGGGGGGGGGTCCCTCAGCTGCCGACGCCCCCTTCCCCAGCCCCCCCCAGGACGAGAAGCCCCCTCCCCCGTCTCGCTCCCCTCCTGCCTCCCCCTCCTCCTCTCCGTCTCTCTCTTTTTTTTTTTTGGCTCAATCACACCAGGCTGACTGTCTTTGTCTGTCTGACAAGCGCCATGTTGATATCAACATCCAAGCTCCCACCTGCTGCAGCTGTGAGACCCTGGGACTTGTAGTTCCCCCCTCCCCAGGGTGACGGGGAGAGCCGCCGCTCGCGGACTACAACTCCCGGCGTGCCCCGGCGGCTCGGCACGCCAATGGAGCGCGGGGCGAAGAGCGGTGCGGACTACAACTCCCGGCATGCCTCGGGAGGGAGGGGGGGTGGGCAAGAGGGGCGGGCTCGGCCATGACCTCATCGTGGGCGGTGGAGGGAGGGGGGGAGAGGCGGCGGGACTACAAGTCCCATGATGCTCTGGGGGCGAGGCGGGGGGGGGAGCAGGAAGGTGGGGGCAGGATTGTCCCCGTAAATAGAGCCGGGCGAAGCATGAAGCTGGTGAGCGGGGGGGATGGGGGTCGCCCCTGGGCTGCTGGGGGTGGAATTGGGATTTGGGGTGCGTTATATGGCCGTTATACAACAGGAGGGGGCGTTAAGTGGTTGGGGGGGGGGCTGGAGGGGGTCTCAAGCCCTGGCTCCCTGCCTGTGGGTGAGGGAGGAGGAGGAGGATGAAGAGGATGAAAATGAGGAGGAGGAGCAGCAGCAGCAGCTCGCCCCCAGCCCCTCACACGTGTGGCTCCCCTCAGTGTTGATCCCCCCAGGGCCGTGGCACAAATCCTGCTCCTCCTACGTCCCTGTGCTGGTCCGTGCCCGGGGAACCCCCTCTGAAGGGGGTGCTTCTCGTAAAATTCTTCCCTCCAGTCTTTTAAGGGGAAGATTTTCAGAAAGTACACAGCCTGTGTTATTGCTCTCCCTTTTCAGCCCTTTTAAGTTTCCCAGAGACGTGGATTCAGCCGCTAATTTATTTTCCAGGAAGGATTTCCTCGTTGCAATTAAGGCGGTGCAGTTCTTAGGAGGTGAAAGCCCGAGCAGCTCTCAGGACATCCGAGCGTAACATTCGATGCATTTCACCTGTTGTTAAACATAATCTCAGCTCTTGGGTGTGAGACGGAGAGGTTTGTCATGAGGAAGCTTTGTAGAACTGATCTTGGATTTTGGGCTTGATTTTAGACTTCCAGTAACTCCCCGTCTGTGGTGTAACTGTAAAATTAGTTCCTCAGGCGGGTGGTTGAAGGGTTGATCCCCCGTAATCGTACATATGTAATCAGGCTTGACCTGGATGAACCCTAGCAGTGGGACAAAGCACTGCTGGATGTGACCGTAGAGACTGACGTAATTTAGGGAAAAACTGCAAGCTTTCAATCAGACACCTTTAAATGAAGCCCGTAGTGGAAATGTGGACTTCTTTGATGTGTCTAGAGCCTTGTGTAGGGATAGAGAGAGGGAAAGGGCGTGGGGTGGACATGAGAGCTGTCTGCCAGCTCTATTACAACATTTTTTAGATCTGCGTACGCGTTTGGGGAGTGGGGATCATAAGACCAGATTCTTCATCTCGTCTTTTGTCTGCAGTTATGACTGAACCTCAGGGCTTCAGGAGGGAGGAGCTGGGTGCTATGTCATCCTCTTTTCTCATATGGTTGGTTTGAATTCCGAACAAGGCAGAGGTAACAGCCTGCAGGCCTGATTCCAAATCCAGTGAAAATGCTGGACTCCTACAACTGCAAATGTGCTGTGGTCTAGGCAGGTCCAGACTGCAGTTGCTAGCATGGGATATTAGTATTGGAACAATGTGCTGCAGTATTTGTTGGCTGCAGTCACAACTCAGAGCGCTGGCTTTAACTTGCAAAACGTGGAATGTTTTGGAGCTGCTGGCGTGAGACGTCATCTCTTTTCTCTGTCCCCTTGCCATCCATGAGATCACCAGCAGTGCTCTGGGCTGGCGAGCGCTCAGCGTGAACCAGATGTCTGCTGAGAACCTATCGCTGCGAGGGCTTCAGCCCCTCATCTTCAGCCCTTTGCCAAACTTTCATCCCATTTACGAAGCCCCCCAAGGAAGTTGTGAGCCGAGATGGGCACATTCGTAGTCTTTTGTATATGTTTTGTGACTTTTCCATCGTTATTTTTTAATTAGGAGATAAGGCACCTAGTATGTTAGCTGCGCTGACCTTTAGTCATCAGGGAGAAAAAGATGGAAGAGAATAGATCGAAGAGCAAAAAGGACTTGCGATTTAGCCTGGTCAGGAGTATTATTTACTGGGATCTCTGGATCTGTTTTAACCAGTATCAGCTATGAACTGGGTAGGAGTAATATAAAATATCACACTTATAGTGCATGTAAAGATGTAACAGTGCAGGCATTCGCTATTCCTTGGATTCCTAATCTAAAATTCTAACACAGACACAGCCCTGGAAGTGTCACGTGTGCAAATAGCTGTATAGCATATATGAGTTGCTTTTTTTTCTTCAGTTGCTTTATGTGAATCTGATAGAAAGAGTCTATTGACTCCCAGGAATCCATTTGCCATGGTGTGACAGCCACAGATATAGATTATTTTAGATGCTTTTAAAGACGAAAAAAGGAAGATTTTCCAGTTAGCTTGTAGATGTCAGGGTCACGATCTTACTCGTGATTCTTTAAAAAAGGGAAGAAAGTGTTTTGCTGATAAAAGCGGTGATATTTCACCGCCTTTTTGAATTACTGTTAGTTTAAAAGCTACAAAAATAATTTAGATTTTATTTTTTCTTTCTTTCTACGTACTTGGGTTTATAGCTTCAGTTGCCAAAGTTCTGGTCTGGTGAGAGCCTAATTTCACATGCGTATTTGACATTCACGAATAAGACACCTGAGCAGGTGTTCATGTGTACACACTTCTTCGCCAGCTTGCTATTTTAAGGTTTTCTTAAACTTTGGTAATAGCAGGCAAAAATGTAATGTTGCTCCGTAATAGTTAAGGCTGTATGAATTTAAAACAAAAGCCTGTGATAGTCTTAATTTAATATTTGGGGGTTAGTAGCGTCTTAATGTTTAAATATAATTTAAAAACATCTTTTTGATGAATGCGTGTGAATATTCTCCTTGGGAGTTGTTAATTCAAACAGTTGCAGTCCCGTGTTAGCGTACCGTGAGCAGAGGCAGAAAACGAAATGATTAATCTACCTTCTTGCCACCTTGTGAAGCGCAGAAAGCAAACGCGAGGTATAAACGACTGAGAGAATGACTGAGTTTTTAGTGCGGTGCGTGGACAACCGGTTGATATTTTTCATTTTAATTGACAAAAATTGGAACGTAAAAGCGAAGTTTGACCGCCTGAGAGTTACCGGGCTACCAGATGCCCAGACTTTGAGTTGCAAAAACTCGCGTTGGAGATGCAAAAACCTCCTATTCTTGCAGTCCCCGAAGAACCATCGAATCCCTCCTCGAGGAAGAGAAACCCTCACGCTGAGGTGGCCGCGCTCTATGCAGACATTTGTTTCTAATCTCACCTTTTAAAGGTAGCATTTTTATTCACCCCTCTTCTTATGCAGAGCTTCAGCTGCTCCTGCGCCTCGTTAAATGTTTGCCACTCTCCATACAAGAGGCGGCTGCATCTCAATGATGCCGAAGTGCCCCTGTACAGAACCTGCTCGCTGGCTCATTAAGCTTGCAAAGCATTTGGGATTTCTCAGTACACAAACTGTGCCATTCAGGTACGGTGGTCCATTCCCTGGTGTTTCCTGTTTGCGTTTTGCAAGACAAAAAGCAGGTGAGAGCATGCCCCAGGGCTGCTGCAGCGCACACACTGACGGCTTCCTCTGCTGAGCTGTGCCAAGCAGCCACAGGAGCTGTGGGCTGCACCTAGGTTGTTTGTTTAGGCTGGTTTCTTAAGAAATAAAACCTGTGCTCCTGCAGGAATTCCCTCCCTCCGTTTCCACCCCCAAGGAGTTTTCAAATTCGCTAGACAATTTCAGCCAAGTTTTGCCAGGAGGACTGAATTCTGAAGATACTAATTTTCTAGAGTGCCTTTTTTTTTTGTGAAAATAGGTGGTTGTTAGAGGAAAGAGATACTATAAGTGTCCTAAATTGGAGAGAGGAGCTATGTCATCCTCTTACCCTTGTGATGAGAAAACCTTGCCTGAAGAAAATCTGAACTTGATGATCCTTTTGGGTCCCTTCCAACTCGGGATGTTCTATGAAATCTGCCTCTTAATACCCTGATGCAGGGGAATTTCAACAAGCACACACAGTTTTGAGACAGAAATTCATAGGAAATCGGGTTTCATTCTAGCGTGCGTGAAACTGTATATAAAGAAGAGGAAAAAAGTCAAGTTTTGGGGAGGCGGCCGTGTTGGTAAAGGTGATGAGTATCTCATCCTCATGTTCTTCTTTCAGTACTGCTTGTCGGGACATCCAACCTTACCATGCAACGTGCTCAAGTTCAAATCCACCACCATCATGTTGGACTGTGGGCTGGATATGACGTCTACCCTCAATTTCCTCCCGTTGCCGCTGGTTCAGAGGTATGTTCTGTGGCCTGTAAGCACTTAGGCTGCGCCTTCTTGGGTTGCAGTTGGAGTGCTCTGCATGAAATGGTATATTGGAAGGAGTGAGGGGATGAGTACAAATGAACTGCATCATCTGATATCATAAATAGACTTTGTTCACTTAAAAATTCTCTTTATCAAAATAACGTCCTTTGGCTCAGTAGACGGAAGACATTTTATGGATTTATTGATTGGTTTTTCTAGATAATTTATTCTAAGCTTCAGTAAAGTATTGCTGCAACTGCTCAGCACAAGTGAGGTCACATATCTGTCATCTTTCTGGCTTCTTCATGCAAGATGAGATAAATGGGTAACTGAGATGGAGTGCGCAGAGCCCAGCAAGTACTGTTTAACCATCGTCTTCTCAGGCTTTTTGTCAGAGCACAGACTAATGCAAAGAAAAATAGCACTTAACCGTCCTTGTTAGTTGACTTGATAGCATAATTGTTCCATTTTAAAATTTAAATAAATAAAAGTGCAGTGCAGCTGGGCACAGGAATGGAACAGCAGTGAAATGAAAAGTAGTTTAGAAGACGATCCCAAGATCAAGACTTCCCGTCCTATGCCCTAACTACGAAGTAGTCTTCTCCCAGGCTTGTAAATGGACTTGAATATTCAGTTAGGGTGACTTATGTCACACATTAAATGGAACAAATTATGGAAATGGTGGCTTGGGAAGGTGGGAATGAGTAACTCCTGGTGACGTGAAGCTAGCAGGAGTTTTCACAAAAAGCCATTTAGTAACTTCGATCCAAAACGAAACAAGTGAGGCACATTGTGGGTTCGGGGGGGCTTGGTTGAAAGGGCCAGAATGTGACTGGGGAAGAGAGTTTCATAAGCAACCTAATGAGCTTAGAGCAGTTGACCGGCACTTCCTAGACCTGTTATTTATGGAGAGGAAAAGCAGGGACAATATATGCATTATTCTGCAAGGATGTGGAGATCCAAGATCTGCTGTAGGGTGTGCAATGGACGCCTTAAGACAGACTGGCATGATTGTTGATTTTTGTCCTGTTCCATAATGTAATTGCTAACTCCAATATTTAGGGGCAGTAGTAGATTCTGAGAGCATCAAAATACTTGGGGAAATCCAGGTACAGACAGAATTGCCTTGCCTTAGCTTCTCCCCACCCCCAAGAGAAAAAGGAAATAGAGAGAGGAACAAATAGCAAAACTGGGTGGTTGAACAAAGGCTTAAGAGGTTCTTTAGAACTGCAGGCATCAGTGCTTCCGGGGGATATGCCAGCTTTGTCTGCTGATAGCAGGCCCTGGGAATGAACAGCCAAATTGCAGGTCACAACCTGGAATTCCCCAAGTACCTCCACAACGTCTGCACTAAAATGACTCAAACTCAATAAGAAAGGATGTCAGATTTGACCCCTGATGGCCCAGTGGAATCGGAGCAAACAGTTGGATTTAAATCCAATCAATCTTGTCGGTAAGGTGATTGAACGCCCCTTGCAGCAAGGATTGTCCTAAGCACATGGACTTGAGCAAGTCATTGATCTCTTTGGTGTTCTACAAAGCAGATGTCCTGCAGGGAGTTGTGGAAGTGAGTGAGAAACTTGAGGAGGAAAGTGGCTGCCACTAAAAAGTCCTTCTCTCTCTGTAGTGCTTATTGTAGTACCATTATATGTCTGGTCTCTGTTACCAGGATGTCTAAATACCTCTGAAACTCAAATGTGCATTATTAATGTGGATGGGTGATAGAGAGCTGACATTATCATCTTCCAGAGGAGAGACTAAAAGATGGACCGACTGCCTGAGGTCTTACGTGAAGCTTGTAGCAGAGCAAGAATTTGTAGATCTCAGGCCTCAGGTTATTGCCAGCTGTATTTCCTCTCAGGAGTGCTTCTTCTTGCAGCTAGGCTGAGATGGGCCAGTGTGAAACCCTGACCGGAGAGGAGCTATGCTTCTCTCTGCCGTCTTTAAACCAGAGATCCCCAAAGTAGGATCCATGAACCACGTGGGCTCTGCAAGTCTTTATACGTGGCCTGCAAAAATGCCCCAGTTGTTACCTCTGTGGAGCATAAAGGTGTGATATTGGAGGATTTTTTGCTATGCAACTAGAGCCTGTGTCTTACCTGACATGGGACCTCCTTAAGCAAACATTTTGAGAGCCCATGCTTTAACCTCTAAGAGCAGAACGCGCTGTAGTGTTTGATTCATTAAAAGGACTGGACATATTTTAGAGTTCTTTGCTCTTCAAAAAGAAGCCCATCAAAAGGTATTTAGGATTCCACCTTGCCTGGGAAATGGCAGTCCTTGTTCTCACCAGCCCATGGAGCATGTGCGAAGCACTGCAGTTGCCAAGCTCTCCATGCCAGTTCGCGTACTTTAAAGGAAGTTTGTCAACTGGAATTTTCTCCCCTGTACCAAAGTCAAATGCAAAACGGTGAAATGAACATGTGGGAAGCTCTTAACCTTTCCTGTCTAGCCATGACACACTTGCTCACATTATTTATGTGACAGTTCTAGCTATTTTGGATTAATCAATCACTCTGTTACAATGTCAAAACTATGTCGGCAGAAACCGTGTTACTTCTTGGCTTCAAGGTAGAGTCCTTTCTGTCCTACGTTGCTTATTCCACTTTGACCCCCGTACAGGAGCCATCTGCTAATTTTGCCTCTCTTGACAAGACTGTATGCTCTTCAGCGGATGCCAGCTTTAGCACAAGTCCATAGAGCTCTCTCATCATGAATACGGCAAAACCACACAGTAGGCTAAATTAGGAGGAGTAGGGCCAGCAGATCAAGGAACGTTCATTGCTCTCGGCCTCGTGCTGGTGAATCCACAGGTTGATCCAGGTTTGGATTCCCAGCTGAAGAGGGAAGTTGAGAAACTGGAGAGGGAGATCAGGGGGCTCTGAGACGGCTGGGGTTCAGAGCCCGTGACTGCACAGAGGGGCTGAGGAGCCAGGTTTGTTTGATCTGGCAGAGAGGGGGCTAAAGGAGGAGCTAATAGCAGTCTGCAACTACCTGAAAGGAACTTACAAAGACAACAGAGCCAAACTCTTCTCAAGTGACAGACAGCGTAAGGGGCTAGTGGCCACAATTGCATCCTGAGAACCTCAGGTGGGACATTAGCGTCTCATTGATGAAGTTTTTCTTAGTCTAGCACTTTCACCCATCCCCAAAGAGGCCCTAGAATCATTCTCCAGGGGTTTGCAAGATGTGGTGAAACAGAACTGTGACTGACCTGGTGTAGTGTTGGCTCCAAGATGTTGGGCTACAGCCCTGCAGGTGGCCCTTCAATCCTGTTTTTGTCCCTTTTCTGTCACGTTTGTTGCATATCGGGGTGGCTTGTTCTTGCATTCTCCCAACTTTTCCTTTAGCACTTTCACTTGCTCTGCAATAACTTTGCCCACCCCCTCAGTCTCCAAAATCCTGAAGCTGTGCTTTTTAACATGTCAGCTACGAGCACATTTAGCCGCCTCATCTTTTATATCAACAGACTTCTTCAGAATTGCTCCTTATCCGCAAAAAAGAGTTACACTTCTCTGGTGTAGCTTCTCCTGCTGCTGCTTTATGACACTTCCTTCTGCTCTCACCTCTTACCTTCCATCTTCACTTCTCGAGTCTGTATTTCCCCCTTTTTCTCGTGACTTGATGGAATGCCAGCTAGGATTCGTTCTCTTATACTGATGTTATTCTAAACACAAGATTCCTCCGAGCCATTGAATCACTTCCTATTTTCAAGATCTTAAATTCAGAAGCCCTTACAGCGTATTCCCCTCTTGGGAGTTTAGTGCAAAACGCTTGCAGATTTCATTGCAACCAGGTTCTCAAGTTCTGTCTCCGAATTTTAACTTGTTGCAGGGCTTGGTTCCAGGTAGGCTTCATTCTCTCATTTCCTTGGCTTGTCTGGATTTCTGTGGGTATGCTTGGGTTTGGGTTGACGACGGTTTCAGAGCTAAATTACAGGCTCACATAAAAGTCACATGTCACTGAAGTATGGTGACATGAAATGCTGTGGCAATTCCTGCTGTAAACTCAGGATTACAATGTTATCCTTGAAGTGTCTTTATTAGCATTTTAAACTTTTTTTTCTTAAAAAAAAAAAAAAGAGGGCGGGAGGGTGACTGCTGTTGCTGACTGGTACCAGACCTGCCAGCATAAAACCTGCAGGTCACAGCAAACCCTGCTTGCGCCTTTCTTCTTCCATCACAGGTAGACGCCCTGTACAGATGTTGGTGTGGGTCTTCAGGGTGAGAGCTGAGCATAAAACCGTGGTTTATGTGGATACGAAATCAAACCACCTGTGTCTATAAATGACTTAGGCCACAGTTTTCGTCTTTCCCTGCCATTGCTAATGTGACTGTTTTTCTGTCATCTTCTGTCCCAAGGCAGATTCAGTTTTACAGTGCTTTTGTATTGTTTCAGACATAAAGTTTTCTGCTGCCCTAATCCTTCTTCCATTTATACAGCCAGTTTCACCTAAGGCAACTTAAACAGTACTGAGCCTTTTTGAAATTCTCACCATAAATGACTAAAATCAAACTCCCTGCATGTGTCACCCTCTTTTTTTTTTAAGCATATAAGTGTCATAATCATGATTTGTAAAAGTCATTTCAGTGAACACTTAAACACCATGAAACTGTCTGTCTGTTTTATGGAGATTGTTAGCTCCCTGAGACAGAGATGGCTTTCTCTTCCTGTATGACACCAAATAGAAGGTCTGTGCCTAATGAGTGATAACGGTAGAATTCATTTTTCAATGTATTTTTCTCCTCTCTTTTTGCAGCCCCAGGCTGTCCAAGCTTCCTGGTTGGGTTTTGAAAGATGGAAGCACATTTCTGGACAAGGTACTGTACTGATGGTTAGAATTTTCTTGCCATGTGAAAAGCCAACTGACAGATGAGGAGCTTTCACTACAGGAACAATACTTCCATGCTGACTCATCGCAAAGGTTTCTATGTGTACCGTTACTGGCCGTGGTGTCCTTGTAGAGCAGAACATTTTGAAACAAAATGCTAATAGCAACTCTGAGGCTTTCAGTCTTCAGAGGTAGCCTGGCTTTTTTAAAAAAAAAAAAGCCTTTTAAAATGCAGAAATCATTTGTTTGAGTATTTTCTTATTTCGCGGAGCTCCATAAATAATAGTACTTTACCTTTGTAGAGTGCCTTTTTTTAATTCAACAGTCTCACTTTTCTGCCACTAAAGTTTCATAACTTGCTTGTAAATGAGGTTGGTATCGTTCCCTCTTTTAGACAGGAAAACCGTAAGTAAGTGAATGGTTTGCCCGTGGGAGGTCTCTTACAGAGGAAAAGCATGTCTTTGGCCTCTGTTGAAATCAACATGTGTTCTGCCGCTGGACATAGCAGGGAGGATTTTATCTCCAGCCTCTGAATTCTAAGACACAGGACTGACTCAGCTACATGAGAGACGCTTTTTTTTTTCTTTTTTTCCCCCTCTTTTCATTACATTAGTTTTGTAATGAGAATTTATCTGGGGCTTCAACCGAAACTAGGCACTGCAGCATTCAGCTTGATCTGCCATAGGGGAACAATGAACACAAAAATATGTCAGATGCTAGTAAAATAGGCATACTTTTCAGATGTGTGCAACTGTAGATATCGGTAGAGAAAATACTGTTTTAATAGACTGTTCTCCAACTATGTGAACATTAAAGGACAACAGTAATAATAGTTGCTTTTGTAGAGGGCTTTTGGGCTGATCTGATTTTTACAGGCAAGAGAGCTGAAGATTGTAGATTAAAGACCTGAGTTTTCTTCTCACTGGAGACAAAAGAAACTGTATAGGCAGCACTTCTGTTAGTAAAATAGTAACAGCTCTATTCAGAGCACATGCTAACGGGGAAGCACAGAGCTACAGAGGCTCAGTGGCAGGAATTGAGTTACCCAGTTTGAATTCCCTGGAATTTGTTTCTCCTGAACCCCATTCTTGGTCTCGGAGCCTTTGGATTCTGTTTTATTCTGACGAACGGATAGGCTGTCAGTCTATTTCTAAGCGATGTATTTACATTTCTGTGGTGCTGCTGCAGTGTGTGCACAGGAGAATCTTCAAACTTGCACAGTGTCAATGGAAATCATGCGTTAAAAATTCAAAGGCAGCATCTCCTACCTTCACCTTGACCGTTGTAACTGCTTGGAATGGTAAATACTTTGACCCGTGCTGGAAAAAGGCAAAGGAAAGAGTCAAAGGAGGATGTTTTATCATGTTGGGTGGACATTCCTGTTATAGCACTCTCTGGATGACAGTTATAAAACTTACGTCCTGGAGAGGCATTGAAATTTCCTGCGATCTAGTTTTAATCATTTTGAACTCCCTTGAGATGAGGTTAGGAGACTTCTGCCACTAGATGTAATTGCTCATTCGTTATTAGTTGGCAGGTGCACTGTAATTATTAAGAATTGGATTCAATCTTTAATTCTATCAGTCTGAAGCTGGCTGAGACCACTCACTTTAGGAAAAGCAAAAGAAGCATCTGTGAAAGAAAGTGTGGGTGATAGCTAGCCTGTGATGCATACTAGGATTAGAGTTGAGAATATTTGTTTGCTATTTTCCATACTGAAAAATGTCACTTTTCTGTTGACAAAAACTTCTGATGTCAGCCCTTGAAAAAGGGGAAGAAAACAGGACTAGAGATCAAGTAGGGGTAAATATAATTAGAAGTGCCACATGGAACTTGAAACACCTTTTGGGAATTTATCAAGTGCTCTGAGACGGGCTAAAAATTGCGTTCTGCTACTAGTAAGACAGAGAAAGTTTGATGTTTTTGGGAACCAAAACTAAATTGTGAATTTGTAGGATAGCTGGGACACTATAAGATTGCTGTACAGACCTTCCAGGTTGGGAAAGCTGCAGTTCCAAGAAGAGAGGTCTTCATGACCCACCTTTCAGATCATTTTACTTCTGATCCTGGTAGCCGGACACCCTCTGTTGTTAAACTCAGCTTCGTAGGACAGCACCTCTTTAACTGCTCCCTTTGTAGCCTCAGCAAAACCAGCCAGTGGTTACCACAGTTTTTTCTGCACTTACCAGAGCGTGCTGCCTTCGTTCCTCTAAGTGGGGATCTGATCCCTTGAAGTGTACCAAGCAGCCTCACTTCCCATGAAAGTGATTTCAGCAGATTTGCTTACACCAGGTGATGTGTAGAAGGGGAATAAACATAGTGCAGTAGAGGATTGGAAATTGCCACTGATAAAGAAAAGGTTTGAAAGCGCGAAACTCACTGCGTTGGAGTAACATTGTTTTTTTGTCTTCTGATTTGTTTTTCTTGCAGGAACTAAAGGAGTGCTCTGGCCATGTGTTTGTAGACTCTGTGCCTGAGTTCTGTTTGCCAGAGGTGAGTTTATTCCAAAACATTACTTAAAAATCTGACTACTGTTGTGTGGGAGAACTTTGCTAAATTATTATGATTAGCAGATTCATGCTTATTTATTACTACTCAGTAAATAATAATACTGAAACCTCATAGTGTTAAGGTACCTCTAGTATCTATGACACGGGAAAAAGAATGGAAACATCCCTTTTCAGCAGTGATTTTGGGAGATCTGGAAGGTCTCCTTGAGCAGCTGAATATCTCACAAAAGAATAAGAAAGACCTAACTGTCCTTTTTATGGGCCCTCCAAAGACAATATAACTGAGCTGGACTTGATTATGACAGGATGCGTGTGCTGATCTAGATAAGGGCAGCTCATGAAGACAAGGAAAGCTGCTTGTCTCTAACCGCGGACCCACGGCCTGCCTTTTGGAGCTCCCCTGGGGGCTGTGGTTAAGGCACTGTTTGGTGCTGCTGGGTTGCAGTCAGATGTGCTGACCTGTCGGCAGCAAATTTAAGTTAAAAAGTTTTACTGCCTTTTGCACTATTCATCACTGGTCCTTCAAGGGAAGAGCTGTGCCCTCCTATCCACAGTCATAGCTGTGCAAGTAGCTGCTGCTCAGGCTGGTTTTGCCAAGAATACCTGGGTTTAAAAAAAAAAAAAAGGAAAACAAGACTATTGTGCAAGTGTTTGAATTAACTGGGCTTACCTATCTGCAGGAGAGCTGAAAGAGTGAAAAGCTGAAGCAGAGAGCAGTGAGGATGAATGATGGCGAATAGCCTGGGAATAGTATCCTCTTTCCTCAGCTGTGTTGAGGCCGTGATAACATCAGTTCTTTCATTTCATGTTGGGATTGCTTTTGGGCAGGGATTTTTTTTTTTCCTGGGCTTGTTGACAGGAACTGCAAATCTGTCTTGGAAGATTGCTGTCAGCTTGCTGGGGTTCTAGCCAGCGGTGTTTATGCCTGTTGATTCCATGAAGCTCACCTTTTGCAGGTTCTGACTTGTCATCTTGATTCTTCAAAGCCAGTTGGCAGCTCTGGTACTGATTTTGGGAAGTTAATATCAACAGATCTGTGTTTAATTGTTTGTTTTCCCCAGCAGGAAAGGATATAATCTGATCACAAAATAAAAACACTAATAATTCTGTGTTCTTGTGTGCTTTCTGGTTACTGTCCTGTGGAATGGCAGAGGTGTAGGAAGCATCTCTATGCCCAGAAAGTGCCAGTATGTCCCAGATCTTGGAAAGTTTCTGGATTCCATTTGGAATTGAGGCAATGTGAAGGAATGCTGCACATGTACGGGACTTCACAGATAGCCTCTCACATGCTTTCATTCCCTGGGTTCCCAACAGATGCCAAGTCTTCTCCACAAGCACTAGGATCAGATCTGCTAGTGATACGCAGCTCACATCTCTAGCTTTAAAGGCTGCTCTGTCTGGAGGAAGGTTTAGAGATGTTGCTGGTGTTCAACAGCACAGCATAAGAAGGAGCTTGTGTGAAAACAGTTTTGTCTTTCTCTCTTTCCGTGCCGCTCCTTTTGAAGAAACTTGTCTGCAAGAGCGGTTAGAGAATCACGGTATCATTTCCAGGAACACCGCTGCCAAAGAAAGCCAAGTTTTGAATGTAATCCAGAAGCCACAAGGTGATAAGAGGCTGTCTCAGCAGCAGAGTACACTTCCACATGTCAGAGTGCAGAGTGCGGCCCTTTCTTTGCTTGGCAACCTCCTGGTCTCTCTCGCTTCACATTCAGGAAACATTTTTAAACCTCTTCACTCCGTGGGCACTTTTAGTGAGATTGCTGTGAATCCCAGGGAAGGTTTTACTTTGTTTTGGTTTTGACACCCTTTCATCCTATTAGCAAATGCTTCCAGAATGCTGAGACGTGGGACATTTAAGCTTGGAAGTGATGATCTGTATCCTCCTCCGCCTCCCGATGGCTCACTGGGCTGGAGTGACTCCCTTTTTGGTTCTGTATCACCTGGACACAGCTGAAAATCAAACGTGAAGGACCAGCTTGGTAGGAGCAGGCATCAGCAGGCTCTTTGATCCCACGTAGTGAGTGTACTTTTGCCTGGCAAGCTTTGTAAGGTAGAAGGTGTCCTGCCATGAACTGGAGGATAGTGTTTCACCTGCTGTGCTCAGATTGGAGATCATGCCTCTGAAATCAGCTGTGATCATGGATTGAAACCATGAATGCTTAGTTTTGAGTTAAGCAGCTTGTCACCAGAACACTGTGTCAGCCCTCTGAAAAGACGAGTGACCTACTTTCTTGCCATTTTTATTCAAATTGCTGGACCAAGCCTTGTAATCAGATAATATGTGCTTGATGAGTGTTGAATTCCATTAGCTGCTCTATAATAACTGAGTTAGAGGTCATATATCTTGTAAATTTCTGGCTTGACACCATTTGTGTTACAGCATTACCAGTAAATATTTCTAATTAAAATTCCTTTAACAATGTGTGAAATCTTCTCCTTTCACTCTCTGAACTGCTGTCTTAGCTGTCACATCAAAACAAATTGGACCCACCCATCTGTTTTGTTGTATCATATGAATGAGCTTAATCTCTAGCTGTAGAAAATGTGAATGATAAAGATGCCAAGCATTTAGATTGGGAAAATACATGAATTATTTTAAGCATATGAATAAATACAATCTGCATTCATCTCTTTCTCCTGGGGTACTGTATCATGTGCAGCATGAAAAGTATGAGACCCTCTGCTAAATTGTTCCTGCAGAAGTTTTGGTGCCTGGCAGTGTGCCTCACTAAGGAAGTAAACGCATCAGTTCTTTGATAGAAGTGTAATCACAGCGCTTCTCTTAGCGGCAGCCATTTCATTGCGTCAAACAGACAAACCCAGGACATGGTTTCCTCTTCAGATTTGAGAAGGGAATAATTTTAGAGGGCTTTTTAATAGCTCTTGTTAATTTAAAGGAAGCGCTGGTCTTTGCAACAACTGACACATGCCCCCCATTATTTTTTATAAACCAGTTACTTTTCTGCAATATGAAGTTTAAAAAATAAAGAACGAGAAGTTTTTCTGTCATTGTTTCAACTGCACGAAAGGGTTACGTGTTGCTTATCTCTTTCCTCTCTTTTCAGACTGAGCTGCTTGACCTCTCCACGGTAGATGTAATCTTGATCTCCAACTATCACTGCATGATGGCGTTGCCCTATATCACGGAGTACACGGGATTCACTGGTACAGTGTACGCCACTGAGCCCACTGTTCAAATTGGCAGGTAAAAAGACCCGTAATATTCTCTACTCCTCTTTCATCACTGCTAAGGAAAAGGTGTAAAGGACAATATGGGTAGAGGAGTGGTGTCTAATGTTCCGAAGAGGCTCTTAGGCAGTAGCTGAATGCCAGCCAAGTCCTTAGTGCTGAAAATGTGTTAACTCAATGTTTCCCAAACTCTGGAACCGTCTGTCATTTGCAGCAGGTGCTTTGTGTTGAGCCCAGGCAGATGTGGGATAGTAGATCTTGAGTGGGCTGAGACGTCTTGAGCAGCAAGTATCATAGAGCCAGCTTCAAACCTTCAAAAACCATGAACCAAAGATCTCTCCTGCTCCTCTCTGCGCCCCTCAAAAGAAGAGGAATCACCAGTCTTTTAAACAGCAAATGCTTTTAAGGTTATTGCCTTATAGTTTTTCAGTGTTTGAGATTTGTACCAGCCTCCATACCATGGAAGGGAATTCAGGCTGATTTCATTATAAATGACAGTTGAGATTCTCTCCTAAGCTCTTAACTCCAAAGAGAACTGCTAAATTAAACCAGCAGAAACATGAATCACGGAATGGTTCGGGTTGGAAAGGACCTTAAAGATCATCCAGTTCTAACCCTCTGCCATGGGCAAGGATGCCACCCACTAGATCAGGTTGCCCAGGGCCTTGAACACCTCCAGGGATGGGGCATCCACAGCTTGTCTGGGCAACCTGTTCCAGTGCCTCACCACCCTTACAGGGAAGAATTTCTTCGTAATGTCTAAACAAGTGGAAAATTTGAGAGTTGTTTCCTGATTGGATAGGTCAATTCCAGCTAGGAAGCGTTGCAAGTTTGGTCCTTAATGTCGTCTAACTGGACTTGAGTATTTCTCATGCAGAACAGCTGCCATTAGAAAACAGATTGGGCCATGGTATCTGAACTTCTGCTGTAAGCTCTTCAGGGCAGGAACCTTTGTTTATTAAAGGTCGTAAACAAACTTTCTATGCTGAAGTAATTCTCCCTTTGTGTAAAAACAAACAAAAACTGAAGGCACTTGAAGGAGAAAGGAATTATATAAATATGAACTAGTAGTAGACCTTTGGACTATTGCTGGTCGATAGTTGAAGATAACAAGCATAGTATAGTTGGAAGGTGGACTCTGATATGGTTCTCCCCACCCCAAGTAATTCTAGATACTATTTGTCTGCAGTTAAATCTGTCGCTTTCTACCTTCAAGGGGAAGCATGCATGCTATTCACAAATGCAGTTTAGTTTTAGGCAGTGAAATCTCTAGCACCAGTTTTTAATGCCTGACGTACATTTCTGTGTCAAGTACTGTGTTGTGCATTTGTAGATGAGGAGGGTTCCCTCTGACATTGTGCTTGGCTTCTCTAAGTGATAAACAGGCATCAGCTAACAAGTTTTCTTCATGTATTTTGTCTCATCCCATATGGCAAGCACTCGGTAACGTAGAAATCACCTTGTGCAGCAGGTGGGATTTTCTCTTGTCCTTCCACTTTCCAAATAATCCCTAACTCAGTAGGCTGGATCCTTTGCTGTCACAACCAGGCAGACAGAATTGGACTAGCTAAAGCCAACGTACTCAGCAGGGTGGCACTGGTAATTGCTGTGATTCCTCTGCAGGAAGAGCCCCTCTTTAAAACAGCCTGATGGCGTTACAGTTTGTGTGATATTCTGAAAGCATTTGGGACAAAGTTATGTCTTGCCTTAAAGGCTGCAGTACTAATTTAGTTATGTCTTTTCAGACTTCTCATGGAAGAACTGGTGAATTCCATTGAACGTGTGCCAAAGGCTCAGTCTGCCTCCATGTGGAAGAACAAGGAGGTACAGAGGTAAGGAACAAGCCACCTGGATAGGCTGACTGTCCCCAAACGCTAAAACTAACCAAAGTTTAGAATTCAGATGGGCCACTTGCCATCATTTGAGATTTGATTTGCTAGTACCACTAAGCAGAAATAAAAATACCTAAGTGATGTACAGAATCCACACAAGCTTGATTCTTGGAAGAAGAATCAGAAAGACACGTGCCTGTCCTGTTCTTCCTTCACATAGGGTAGCTCCATGATGAGAGGTTTTTGTGTTAGCATCATAAAAAGTTGATGAAGTGAGCAAGCTATTTAAACTTAATTATATTGTATTGGAATACTTCTAATATTAAATTTAGCTTTTCAGTAAACATGAATGTAAATAAAGAAACGCAAGATACTGAGCTGTTGGAAGTCACTGGGAGCCAACCACAGTGCGGTGCTACCTTTCTTCCCAGGGGTGCAGCCTCTTTTATGCTTGAACAACAGAGAGGTGTTTTCTTTTTTTCACTTTCGTTTAAAGCTTAGAAGCAAATTGAAGGCTGAAAGAAAAAAAAGGTTAGTTGGAAACTCCCTCTCTGTTATTCCACTTATACATAAAAACAAGGTGCTCGAAAGTGAGATCTTCTACCTCTAAAATTTCTGAACTCTGTATAATCCAAAATTTTTCCTTATGGCTTACTAATTGCAGATAATGCTCTCCTTGGAAGTACAGACAGCTTTAGGTGCACAATATGTTCTACAGAGGAGAGAGTTTCATTGGTAGCACATTTTAAAGATAGGACTGGTTAAAGAAAGTTATTTTTAACAACTGTTTTGTGCATTTTAATTGATCTCCCACTTGCTATTCCTAATTCTTAATGTGGCTTGACTTAAAAGTTAAATGTTAAAAATGAATTATTTAATAAGTTATAAATATAGTGTTGCCATTTTTTCAGTATCGCAAAGCAAAGAAATCACACATCCAGATATGTTTAGCTATATATTATACTCCCCTGCTGAGCATAGGAGCAGTCTTTTCTCAACACAGGAACTGTCTTTTCTGAAGAAGACAAGTGAAACGTAGATGTAAAGCAAAACCGAAGATAATAAATTTGTTCATGATTTTGTGCTGGTTGATATATACTCTCATCAGAATAGTAGTTTTTAATTTTGGAGTCTGCTGGCCTGACTGAAACCACTCCTGAAGCTCACAGTGATGTGACGAGAGAGGACTGGAGCCATTATTCTTGTCACACTAGCGCCTGTGTTTTGTATGCATGGTATAAAGGAGGATCATATATCTTAGAGCTCATTTAATGTCACTTTCTTGGTGGTCGTATTTTAGAAAAAGTGCTGTCGAGCACTTTGCGTGTCGTTGACTATTCCAGAGGTGAACTCAGACAGGTGATCTTTGTTCTGATTCAACTGATCCAGAAAGCTAGAGTCTTTTTGCTGGAGCTCTATTTAAAATATATTTTTCTGTCTTATATTGCTCGGGAAATACCCTAACGTTGACAATTCCTCCTCGGTACTATCAAGTTGCAGTTATAATGAGGTACCTACCGACGGAGGTAAGAGGAAGGTAGAGGAGGACAGACTGGAACAACCCTTCTGTCCCACTTACAGGACGTCTGTGAGCAGAGAGCACTGCCACAATATAATATATGGCTGGGAACCTCGATCAGGCAGCAGGTTCCCCAACCTCTAGAGGTAAAAAGCACACCTTGCCTAAATAAGAGACAGAGGCGGAGCAAAGAAATGTTAATGATAGTAAGGATGGCTGAATGTAACTGATAGCCCTGCAACTGTTTGGTAACGTAAGTCATAGAATCATAGAGTATCCTAAGCTTTAAGAGATCACGAGGATCATCAAGTCCAACTCTACCTATCCTAAACTCTGTCTTGAGGCTGGTATGAACCAGTGTTGTCTGTGAGCTGGAAAAGGGACAAATCTGAATTTCCTTCCCAATTGTGCCCCACCTGTGCTCTGAGTTTCCCCCTTCACTTCCCTATGCCTCTGTAAAATGGAGCTCCTATCCTCCATGCAGGCTATACAGGGACTTAATTAATGTTTGCAAAGTATCTTGAGATTCCTGGTGACAAGTGTCATGCAAGCGTGAATGGAACTGATTATTATAGCATGTGAGCAAACATCCACAAATTAACACCTGGCTAATAGCACACGCAGGGTTAGACTGACATCCATTATTTAAGAAAATGTGATCCTTGGTGTAATTTTTTTAAATACTTGTCTGTTACTGGAACAGAATACTTATTACTTCCGAGTCTAACTTTAATTTTTCAGGCTGATCAATCACCATTTCTGCTTTACAGTTCAGCTAGTTTTACTCTGAATAGTTGGTATAAAACACAAAAGTATTATCATCTCATTAGATAAAGCATTGAAGCATTTTAAATGCAAATACTGTATAAAATGTAATAAGTTCATTATAGTGGCTTATGTTTTTCCATTATCAGATCCAGTCTGAACTAATTGCTTAGCAAGTTTTATTGCCATTGGTTTTTATTTTAAATGTGCAGTTTTGTGGAAGCTCTGTAGATGCTCAGACAGGATATTTTTCAGGCTGATTAGGATTCAAGAGGGCTAAAGAGGAAGTTTGCCTAATGAAAGACACTTTGGTGACTACCTGTTTGATTGTTTCTTATGTCTTCCTATCAAGTAGCTGAAACAGAGTGTTTCCTGAGACAAGGTAGTGGACAAGAGGGGCCGGTCTTCTAATCTATTTTGGTACCTACACCCTCCCTTCCCTTCAAACAAGAACATGTTACACTATAATATACTGAACGTTAACCTTTGCATTGAACAGAAACAACTGCTGTGTGCAGATGCCCAGTTAAGAATACAAGTCCCTGAATCACAGAATCGTCTAGGTTGGAAGAGACCTCCAAGATCACCCAGTCCAACCTCTGACCTAACACTAACCAGTCCTCCACTAAACCATGTCACTAAGCTCTACATCTAAACGTCTCTTAAAGACCTCCAGGGATGGTGACTCAACCACTTCCCTGGGCAGCCCATTCCAATGCCTAACAACCCTTTCAGTAAAGAAGTTCTTCCTAATATCCAACCCAGAAGTTGGATAACCTAAAACCTTGAGTTTCTCAAGGTTTTATATTAACCACTAGACTGAGCATCTTCACGATACCTTCCTGCTTATGGCTGGCCCTGCCTCTGCCCACATACATCTGCTTGTTACGGGGTGATCCACAATAGGATCTTGCCGCAGTGTTAGCAGATTCACTCCAGACTTTAAAATATCCTCCAATGACTACCTGTACGGATTTTAAAAGTTCAGGTGACAGGTCGAATGCCAGCGGGGCCACATCAGAGGAACCAGCAAAGAATGAAGCCCACTGGTCTCTGTTAAGAATCCGAGTATATTTACAACATAGCCACAGAGTCAGGGCTAATAGGAACTTACTCCTGTCACCAAGGACAATTCCCCACTTTCCTCCATTACCTGGAGATATATTCTCTCCTTCCCAGAAGAGAAGCTCCCGAAAGCATCCAACAGTAAATGCTTCTTATGGTAGGTTAAAGGCTTTTACAGGCAATTTGCTTCAGTGCAGTGGTGGACAACTATCCACATTGTTTGGCCTTTTGTTGCTTATGACTTCCCAAAAAAGACCTTGAACGCTTTGTTTGTTTCCTTAAGCACAGTATGCTTTCAGCCAGCGTGTGTTGGAATTACAGTTATCACGCTAGACCTGTACAGCACTCTTGGCAAGAGCTGGTCTTAATCCTTTCTTCAGTATCTTAAATTATGGAGGAGTTCAGTGACCTAGTAGATATAACAATAAATTAAATTCCTTTAAACAAATTGATCAAAGAAACTTGACCAATTTCCATAAATCTTTTGAAATTGGTTTGAATTAGCCTTTGATTTAGCATTGGTTTAATATACAAAAAAAAAAAATCCTATTCTTCTTATGCATTTGGCAGCTGTTCTGCTTCCTGCCTCAGTTCATGTTGCTCAGGCAGATTTATTTCCCAGAAGTTAGCCATCTCTCTTGCAGCCTGTGACATTACGGTTCACTTCTTCCCTTGACAACACTGCCCAGCTAACTTGCAGCGTCTGTGGAGAGCAGAATGGATGGATTTTTTTTTTTCTTTGGTGTAAAACATCTTAAATACTTCCGTGTAGGGGACCTCAGAGTGCTCTGCAGTGTCAGCGAATGTCTCCTTGCCAGTGCACTCCGAGGGCAGGCAGGGTATCTGAGCTGAAGGCGAAGAAGTGGAGGTCCCATGCTCTTGTAAGACAGGGGTTACAAAACTGAGAGCAGAGGGCACATTTGTTCATGATCTGGTACCAATATTTGAATCACAAGGTTGCAGCTTGCTTTTGTTTTGAAATTCTTAGTTTTAGAACTGGGATGTGCAAAACAGACACTGAACCAAGGTCCCAGTCATGTCTACCAATTCGAGCAGTGCATTTCATGTTGACGTGTCAGATCAGCCAGCATCTTTCATCGGTGGCAAAAATACCCCAGGAGTTGCTATAGCACCTTTATCACAGCTACTTTGAAGGAAAGGCTGGGTAGGAACAACAACAAAGAGAGCAGAAGGAGAGCAGACTTTGGGATGAGGCAAAATCTGATTCTGCTTCTGAACAGGCAAAAGGCCTTGCTCCTCACTTGGAAGCACCAGGCATATTTAAAAGAAAAAAAAAAAAGAAAATCTAATATCGGGAGAATAGAAACGGAAATAAAAGCTGGTGGTCCATCAGGAAGTTGTGAAAATGCCCAGATCCTGTTGATCTTTGCAGGTTGCTGCCAGCCCCCCTGAAGGACGCAGTGGAGGTGTCTATGTGGAGGAAGTGCTACACCATGCCAGAGGTGAACGCTGCGCTCAGCAAGATCCAGCTGGTGGGATATTCCCAGAAAATTGTGAGTATCTGCAAAGCTTTCCTCAGGTCAATAGCAACAACTTGTTGCTTACCAGCTTTTCCCCTAGAAGTGACTGAGAAACGCCCTTCCTTTTCTATTTTCCTTCTAGATCCTGTGTAAGATCTAGCTACCCTAACCTGGGAAAGCAAAGCAAGATTGTATTCAATGTACCCCAGTCTGCCTCCCCGGAAGGGTTGTTGTTTGTTGGAAATCAGGGAGTATCCATTTGTTTCTCCTCTTCCTCAGGGGAGGCCAATTTTAAGGCGTACCTGTGAATTTAGAATTGACGGCTGGCCCACTGAGAGCTGGGAGGATGTACCAAATGAATGTATCCTCTCTGTCTGTAAGCCACATCCCCTCCTGAGTTACTGTATCTCACTTCTGGGAATCTTTTGAGTGCTTCAGCCTCCTCCACTTTCTTTTATATAGCAAATTAGGAATTGTAAACAAAACCTAATGGTTCAACCCGAACTTCAGACGCTCCTTTCCAAAGGTTCCCAGCTAAGGTTTGTTGTTTCAAATGCAATTAACTATAATCTGGTGTAGTTTCTAGAATGATCTGAACCAACAATTCAGTAATCTGAGATACCTAAGTATCATACGTAAGTAACAGCTGCAGCTTGGTCTAACAACCGGGCAGGTTGAGGGCACTTAAACTTCTTCAGTATTGGTGGATGGTTAATGTTCCTTTTTGACTGCCTCCACAGTGTGGATGCATCTCACTTTATTTTAGATTTGTACCTTCAAACCAATCGTTCTTTTATAGTTACTGGAATAAAGGAGACATTTCTAGAGCATACTTTATCTCTTCCCAAAGCAAACTTATAAAATAATCAGAGCCTAATTACTCAGCTAACCCAAAACATGGCAACATCAAGAATGGTTTGGTGTCCATTTTACATATTTGCGTGTCATCAGAATATAGAGCCTTGGTTTACAAACTCTGAGGAGCAGAAGAATAGAGACCCTGTTTTGTTTTGAGAGGCATCCAAATATATATTGGGATACTAGAAAAATCATTAGTATTGCATGAGTCCGATACTTGTTCTATTATTCAGTAACCAGAAAGTAGAACACATTAGTGAAGTATACATGGATGCTTATTTTCCTTTCTCAAAGCAAGTATAGCCCGTTGCTGTGTACAGATAAAGCAATACGCTTTCCAATGACATGTGAAAAGGAGAAAACTGTCAGGTTGTTTATGCTCAGAGCTGAAACTGAAATTTGAATTGAGTGTGGAGGGAGTTGTTTCTAAATCACCTGTAGATAGCATTTATAAAGAAATAAAACTGGTGAGTGATAAGTAAAATCAGAAAGTGATTGTGTTTGTCTTTAATTTTACATTTTCTACAGCAAAATATGTGACCCAAAGTGAGTTTTCTATTAGTACAGAATTACTTGCCCTTCCTTCTTTCCTACTGACCAGTAACAATAAAATTTGCCTAAGGGGGTATAGTCTTCAAAGATGTAAAACTCCTACAAGCTTCCCCAATACAGCAGAGCCAGCTAAACCACGGTTAATGTGTCCAGTGAGAATTATGGTGCTGTGTGAAGTCAGTTAGACACCAGAGGGTTAACATGGAAGAGTCTTGATGAAAGCCAAACCTCAGGAAGTTTTTCTCAGAGCATGTGTCCTGTTAGACCTGAGGAAATAAAAACAGCAAACGTAAGACAAACACCATCTTCATACAGGCCTTGAATAACAGAACTAATTTTTAATTGATATCACTGATGATAAAATGACCTGTTCTGACTTCTCTCAGGGGCTCTCTGAAGGTAATATCTCTTGCTGTGTGTTTCAGGAGTTGTTTGGCGCTGTACAGGTCACCCCTCTCAGCTCAGGCTACGCTCTTGGAAGTTCCAATTGGATTATCCAGTCGCACTACGAAAAGGTTTCCTACGTTTCAGGATCTTCTCTGCTTACAACACACCCTCAGGTATAGGCATTTTTGTTAGTCTTCTATACAGGGAATTGTCTTTGCCCTCAAAAAAAAAAAAAAAAAAACCGTAAAATTAAAAAAAAAAAAAATAGAGGCTCACCCAGATGGGATCAGGTAGAAACTGTCAAACATACTTCTTTTAGCAGCTGGCTAGACTTTGAATAGGCGTTGAGAAGATATAACACCCTGGTAAGTGGACAGGTATCAATAGTTGCTAGGGAAGGACAATCAAAATTCTTTGTTATTGATGACTTGATGTTAACCTACTCACCACCTGTGAAATTCTCTCTCACATTAAATAGGAAAATTTCAACAGAGTTAAACAATAGACCATTAGTGACTTTTTAAAAAATCCATATTTCACTAAAGAGTCTTCACAGACAGTTCGCAGACTGCTTCTATATCACTTCTGAAACATCCTTCCTTGGGAGAAATGATAGCTAACTGGCTGCCAACATTTCCACCCTGCTCTGCTAAGGGCAAAGTCTTTATAGTGCTGTAGATGTAATTTCCAGTAAATTAATTCTCTCTAGATCCATAAATTCTTAGTGCAAAGAATGTCTTGAAGTTTGCAGTACTCTGTGCTTCAGAAGTTGTCAAAATAGTTGAAAGCAATATTAGCAGGAGGTATTTAAAAATAATTTAGAAAATGTGTCAGGTTCGTGATCAGTAAGTAATTTCCCCCAAGGTGAATATCTGCTAAAGAGTATTGCTTCTGAGCATCCTTCATTTAAAAGCTTGATCTCAGGAGCTGAAAAACTACAGTAGATAAACCATCCTTAATAGTACGGCTGTACTTAGCTGCACGCACTGTATCAGAGTCTCCAGATCCTTTTTTCTCGTCTGCCTCAGACTGGCCTGGGCTATACTGTTTCGAGACCTAGTGAAGAAGCAGCAGTAGTATTTGACAAGACGTGAATATAGTGTTTCAGTGAGGAGAAACTTTCTACTATAGGAAGTGGTTTGGTAACTGAGAGTGTTCTCTGTTCATTGACATGAAATGGTGATTCGGTTTATCGAATTAGTCCGATCGTGTGTCATCGTTTTCCAAAAGTGAATGTTTGTCTGCACCGCTGGTAAAATCCCTGGTTTAAGGAAATGACCCTGCTGTGGCAGGGAATGGGTGTGAATGATCTGCCTGGTAAGAGCACAGCCCATGGGCAGCAGATTCCACTCACTCACTGCAACCTGTAGGAGAAACGGTAGCAGTTAGGCAGGGCAATTTCAGCTTTAACAAGTGCAGGAAATGGTACTACAAGCCTACCAGAATCCCTGAGAACCTAGTCTGTTTGCTAACAGGAGATGAGGCTGGACAATTCACTCTGCTGATGTTGTTTCTTGTCCCAGACGGTCACTGAGATTCTCATTTTTATCATGCAGTCCATTGCACTCTGCATTATTTTATACTAAGGCATAATTTGAAGGAATAGCAATACCAGGTAGTTGAGAATGCATTCAGATTGCCCTCTTCTTGTTACTCACCACATCAGAAATGTTATCAGGTATAATTTGCATATCAGATGTCACCTTTGTCTTATATTTGCTTCCAGATGGCTGTCGAAGACAATAGATAGATTTTGACCTAGTGTTAATCCCTGTGAACACCACTACAAGCTCCTACAACATGGTGATTCTATAGTAACTAGTGTGCTTTGAGACCTACCAACGAGCTCTTCACCTATTTAATGTGTTGGACAGATATTATATAGTGATAACAGTATCTTGATTAGTACAAAGCCTAAATTGTGTTCAACAAACGAGCATTTTTTCTTTGGGGAGTGAAAAGTTGTTTGTCTGACCTGTTTCTCCATAGCATTGTGGTGAGCAGTCATAATGAAACTCCAGTGTCAGACACTGCATTTTCTTGGTGGTGGAGTTTGTTGTTTTTTTAAGATAAGATATTTTTAAGATATGTGAAAATATATTCTGAACTTTTTGAATAACAGTGAAATCTTAGCACTTCTCCAGCCTTCTGGAACTCCCTCTGTAATTATCAAAAATGAGTATCAGGTGACCAGGCTCTCATCAGCAGTTTGCTAAGGATGACATGACACAGATTATTTAGACGTACTACTGGAAAAATGCTTCTTCTTCTTGCATCTTGTCTAATATACACAGTAACAGCCTGGAGAGCATTTCCTTTGCTCAGTGTGCAAGCAAGATGAGGTTCATCCCACCCAACTCAAACTGCCCCCAGTCCCACTGTCCTTCCCCCATTTCCTCCCTTCTGCCAGCACTGGGATTTAAGTGCTGGCGTGGTGGTGGCGGCAGCACCAGGTGGGAATCAGCAGCCAGGGGAAGAAGAGTGGGATTGTTTCTTTGGTATAAATTGCAACTTAAAGTTTTCTTGAATTTTTAAGGTACACAGAGGTTACATTTATCATCAGCAGAGTTACATTGCATCTGTCGTAGGTCACTGGGTATTATAACAGATAGAAAGTGAAGCAGTTAGTTTGGACAGTTTAGACATGTCCCAGGATGTACAGACAGCTGAAAGTGGATGCAGTGAATGCTGACTTTTGGGTCCATCTTTGACATGACACCATGAATATCTTGTGAAATCCTCAATGGGTCTTTGTAAGAAGTGCGAGAGAGGGATTCGGCAAGGCTGTATTGTAGCTGCTGAAAATAACTCAAGAGCTTTGAAAAAGGTTTGTTTGAGAGTTAGGTCTGGCACCATTAATTGTTCTCTTTACTTCTGTGTTCTGGCAGATGCTCTCTACTGAAAATTTTGCCTCATCCTCTGGTGAGGATAGAATTGACACCATTGCCTGTTGGCACCAAAGTGGAGAAAGGAGTTGACAGCACAGGTTCAGACATGTCACTAAAAGCCTTTTAAGACATATTCTTTACATTAACCCACAAAAATCGATGCGAGCCCTCTCAGTGCAATAGCAGCTGAAATTATGTGTATCTAATATGGCATAATCGTTATGTACATTATCACAGACAGATTCGATATTATTTTTTATTGCATTATTGGCATTTCATTTTCATGGACACGCTATGGAGAGTCAAAGATTGCGATAAATCTCATGTAGCAAGTCTGGTCCTACAAGGTGATACACTGTGTAAACTTCTGTTGAAATTGGTATGAAATTCCCCTGCACCTTTGAGAGTGCAAGGTCTTTCTCAGCTAATCAAGAATGGCACTGAGGGACTGTGAGCAAGGGAACTGTATGCTGATCTTCTGAGTTCAGTAGAGAAAATCTGTTCATCAGTTCTTCTCTGGTAGAAAGGTAGAAATCTTTCCCAGTTGGTGAGACCAAAGAGGGTCTATTGAGAATAAAATAACCATAAAATACCATGCAATTGGCTGCAGTTGCCCTCCTTCGCTTGAATAGTAGTTGTGAGAAGTGCATCCCAGCCCAGAGCAAGGCTAAAAGTTAACTTTTTACTATGGCCATTCTATGTCTGCAGAGGGAGAAGTGGATTTTGTCTCTTCAAGATTGGATTATGCTGGATTTTGAGTATCAAGAATATATGAATTTAGTATCCGGTCACACTTATGTATAATTTCTGATTTCTACTGTATGTTTGCTGGGGAAGAAACATGAACATGCATTTTCTATTCTGCGTTAATAAAGTGGCCATTTAAAGTATGTTAGTGAAAAAAGTGTAAGCCGTTATGCACAGTCAAAGCAGAAGCGATGTTTGCTTCAACGTTATGCAGCCTGCCAGTGGCCAAGACGCCACGCTATTTCCTCGGACCATTGTCATCAGTCCCTCTGCTCCACCTGCGAGCCACAGGATGGACTGTGCAGGGGTGACCTCCTCTGGCCCCCAGGAAGCAGACGTGGCCTGGGCAGAAAGCGTGCAAGATGATCCTCGTGATAACTACCCTCAGCACTAACCACACAACCTAGGACTGTACCTACGAGTTTAGGCTCTCAGTACAACATGTGCTGCAGGGGATCAGAGGTCATAGCCCTCTGAAGGCATCTATTTCACTTTGATACAGCTTAGCCTCTAGCACAGCCTTCAAAGAAAGATACGGGGTAAAGGCATAGTGCTAGTCAGGTTCACAAGGGGAGATTGGTAAGGCAAGTCATGTTTTCTCTATCAGTTTAGCTCTGGTGTTGCATTGGGAACACTGCGTTGTGTTTTTTTTGTGTAGTTGCATGTGTGATTTTTAACCCGTTTTCAGCTTCTGGCTTTTAAGAAGATACTTGTATGTTAGGCATGATATTACAGCTACATTAGATAAGTAATTATTTCTTAGATAAATAAGCAAAAAGTATCAAATTAAGGAATCTAAAACAATTTCTTATTTCTACCTGCAGTAGTCATTTCCTGTTTCACCAGATGACTTCTGAAAAAGCCTGAACAGTTTTAAGTGAGAACTTGAAAGTCGTGGTTGTAATACTGCAGGCAGAAAAGCAGGCTTCACCATCAAGGGAGAGCCCTATGCTAAGTTGAGTTTCATACACAAAATTGTGAGCTTCAGGCCCAAAGTCTTTTACCAATCTCACCTCTTTCAGAGAGAATTCACTAAATGGTAAAATTGGGGGAAATGGTGCTGCCCTCTGACAAGACAGTGGGCACTGGAAATCAGTGCTGACACCAGGATTTGCGAAGGCTAGTTGGAAACTGGTGCAGCCAAGATAGGAACACAAGCATTAAACCCTTCCTGACTGCAAGAAAGGGTTGTCTTTTCAGTTGTTCAGCTCCTAAGGCCATGAAATGATTAGTCTATGGAGAATACCACTTTGAGTTACATCCAATTACAGTTCCATTGCTTGCTTTGTGCTGTAAATATGCAAGTAAACAGTTGCGTTTTTATTAACTCCAGTTGCATTTCCGCAGATAGAGGGACGTTTGGTTTAACGTGTTCCATTCGTTCTCCTTCTTGATCACTGTATCTTTTATGTGTTGCACTTCTCTTGGAGCAGAGCAGAGAAACCTGTGTTACGACTCCCATGTTATTCATTTTGTCTCACTGTACTCTGTTTCAGCCCATGGACCAGGCTTCTCTTAAAAACAGTGATGTTCTCATCCTGACGGGTCTTACACAAATCCCGACTGCGAACCCAGATGGCATGGTAGGAGAGTTCTGCAGCAACCTGGGTAGGTCGTTGGAAGAAGGCTTCTGCGTATTTTATCATCTTATTCATTGCTTTGGGTGGGAAATAATTCTGAGATTCCTGGAACTGAATAAGTTGTCCAGCTATAGCTTCTGGCATAAAACTAGCTGTTTAGATTTTACGATGTGCTCCTGATGTCATTAATACAGTAAGTGCTTAGAGAGACACAAGTTGTACCTAAAATGTTTTGGAATGGAACAGGTATTACAAGATTTAATCATCTGCTGCTCTTGGTTTGCTAAGTATGTCACTTAGCTGCCAACACGCTATGTGTTGCCTAGGTTTTGGAGATTGTTCCCATCTGAGATATTACTATTTCCTTCCTGTATATAAGCCAGTGTAAAATCTTTACGCTTTTTTGTGATTTTCAGTTTTGAAAACAAGCACATCTGCTTCCCTTCTTACACCTGATTTTTAAATATATCAAAAGCAAACAGCACAATCTCTGTTTAAAAAAAAATATATCGAGATATATTTATAGTCCCCAGAAATATAAAACCTAATCAGACGCTTTCACAGCTGGAAAAGCTGATAATTGCAAAGCTGTGATAGCAGTGTGAATGGCAGCATTTTCCAGCCTGTTTGGAATGTCACATCCAGTACTGTTCTCTCCTTTTCTCCCCTTCCTCCACCTCAGTTCTTCTGTACTCTCAGGCTTCTGTCATCAAACCACTTTCTCAGGTCTGTCTTGTTGTGTATTGCCTGTTTTTTGTCAGGTATCTCCTGTTTATTTTAAACTAACTACCTTTTACAAAGAAGACTGAAAACCTCAGGATAGGAGGATTGTTAAAAAGATTTTTAAAAGCCATTAGAAGTCTAAACCGGGGATCTTCACCGTAAGCAAGTGTTCTGGTCCCCATTGCACACCTGGGAGAAATCGGAGGTACAGTATTTAGGTGGCTTACCCGAGGTTGCAAGATAAAGATGAGAACAGACTGAAGTGCAAATAATTCTTAGTCTTACTCCTTACATATGAATCGACTCTTGAAGGAGAAAAAAAAAACACAATATTTTCCTTCTTCAATTTTTAAATCCTTTTGCATAATCACAGATGCTGACTGTGTACTATCTCACAATCCCAGTATGGAGCTGCCACAGTAGTGGAAGGGAAATAATGCAAGGGATGTGGTAGATTCCTCCATCACCCGCCATCTCTAAATCAAAATCAGATATCCCCGGTGAGGACATGTTTCAGTTCAAACAGGGGTCATAGGGCCTAAGTACAAGGTGAAATTACATGGGGTTTGTTTATCTGAAAAGGTGAATTACAGGGTCAGGGTGATTCCTTGTGATAAATATACCTAATAACAGGGTGTGTTTTGGCATTTTATGAAAATAATGATCTTGGGATATACCAAAGATCCTGTTTGCCAACATCCTGGCTCCAGCAGGGACCACGAGCAGATGTCTAGAGAAGAGCAGAAGAATAGAGTGAGATTATATGATACTTTCCCCTCGTAATCTAATAGCCTTCAACTATTTTTATTTCAGGAATTTCCTGAATTGAACGTGGTTTTTGCATAGTTAATGCTCAGTGGACTTCTCTTCCAGGAACTTGTTCAACCTCTCCTTGAAACTGTAAATTCTTAACACCTGTGACTTCCTTTCCTAAATGATGCCTATGTTTGTGTGTGTCTGTGTGTTACAGGCCATGTTTTCATTGTTTTCATGCATTGCTAATTTTATTACAAGCTGGCAGACAAGTTTTGGTGACCTTGTTATGCTAGATCCAAAGCTGCTGCCCTTCTCTGCCCCTTCTGGACCTTTATGGGGTTTACTGTCCCCCTGATTGATGGTAACATGATCGTTTCTATCATCTTATATTACTTAAACCACCAAGGAAGCAGATCTGAGCTGAGGTGTCAGCCTTTTTACTGGAGAGGCTGAGGTGCAGTGCATGTTGCCCTGCTACCAACTCTGCTGCAAGTTATCCACCAAATGTGCTCCTGCAAGCAGCTTGGTGGTCACTGGTTTCTTAAACTGCAACAGCTGTTTGCTAAGTAAACAATAGCGAGGCTGTTGTTAATTAAAATGCTTTTAAAATATTAAACAATGTCTTAAGGCTGTAGCTTGGGCCAAAGCAAAATCCAAAAGATGAATGCGTATAAATAAATGTGTTACATTTGTAGATACAGGTGGGGGTTTATCTGCACAAGTCGTCCTGGTTTACAGAAACATCCTGAACTATTTTGAGGGTTTTGTAGGTCTTCAAGCCAGCTTCAATCTTGAAAGAGATAAACTCAGAGAAATTAGAAAACTATGAAACATGGAAGGAAGACACATGCATAAAATGATGCCACTGTAAGGATCTGGAAATTCATCAGTATTGCCAAAAAATGCACTCACCTGAAAAAAAGCAAATAATTCTATGAACATTGCAGTGGTAGGACTGGCTCTTATCAGCAGTATTTACACATCTACCCCAACATCAGGAGAAGAAAATAGTGAATCCATTTTCTTGCAAATGTGTAAAGTCCAAAAACCAATAGGTTACTGTGAAAAGCAATATTGGAGGCAAGCTGAGCACAATAGCTTTCATATATTTTCCCATTTCCAAAACGATCAGGGGACTTCACAAGAAGCTCAAAATACACTTGGTAGAGGCAGACACTGCAAATTTACCAAAAATGTCTATCATAGGGTAACAGCATGTTTGTGAGTAAGCGTTGTTAAGCACAGAATTGAAAGTGTGAAAATTTCACCTTGATCTCTGTTTTCATCCCAGCATGTAGAGTCGTGGACGCTGATTCCCATTATTACCAAGACACATGCGTGATTTGCTCTCCACATTGTGTGTGCGCCACTGAAACCATACTTCGTTGTGTCTCCGAGCTCGTCTCCGTTTAGCCCAAACCCCTTTTTTTTTGGTACAGCACTGCAGCACCAGCACTCTGCAGCTTGAGGAAGGCAGTTGTATTTTTATATTGCTTTGGGCATCATCAGCGAAATTGCCAGCCTATCTGTAGGGACAGTTTTGTGATATTTTGCGTGCGTGTGCGGTCGTGCCTCTCTGTGCGTGTGCACATGTTTATATAAAGCAGAAAAGAGCACAGTTTGCTTTTTAGGTGCCAACTTGACCTTGTGGTGGCAGCTGTTGGAAAAGCAAGCATCTCATTGTGAGTTGTAAATTGAACAACTTGTTATGGAGCTACTGAAGGGGACTAAATTTGAAATGCCAAGATTATTATGCAACTTTTTTCAAGAGAGTGCAGCCATCAGTCACAGAGATAAATTGGGCTTTAAACAGCTTTCAAATATACGTGTCTTCTTAATGACAAGTGTAGAAAGTTGTACAAGAGAGCCAGATTGAACCTGCCACTCGCACGGAAAGCGATACGCTTGTACAGGCTTTCATCCCTGTTTCAGAGAAGCTGGGAGGTAATCCTCATCCCTTTATGAAAACACCTCAGAGCACCACCAGGAATTACTGCCCAGCTGTTTAGATCACTCTCTGTGGTCAGCAAAGACAAATAAACTTGCACCAAGGAATGAAGTAGTACATTCTAAGCCCAAAAGTTGACACACACAGTCTCGTCAGGGTTGTGATAGCTGTATTGCTGTCTTTTCCTGTCCCGAGGCCTAGGCCAGGCTGAAAGGTGCATCACTGTGTAGGCAGGAACGTGAAATTTAAGGTGCCAGCAAGCCTGGGTCTGTGGCCTGGTCTGCAGGTAGAAGAGTGTTCCCCTCACCAGACAGTGATTTTATATTAATTATTGCTAGCCAACTCTCTAGTTTTCCTGGGAACTGAAATTCAAGTTGGCATCTGCACAGAGGCCTTACCCACCATCTTGAATGTCTGGTTTTCAATCGAAAAGGCCTGAGGTACGTATAGTGAACCAATGCCTGCAGGGAAGGGAGAGCTACAAATTCAAACTCTAAGGCTTAAGAATGAAACCCCGATTTTTGTGGCCTGGGCAGATTCTTTAACCAGTCCGTTACGAGATGAAAGCTCTTCCTGCTGCCTCCTAAAATGGGGGAGTTCAATATTTGTCTTAACTGGGTGAGTCGATGCCTGAGTGAAAGAAGAAGGACCCTGTTCCAAGGAGACCCACACCTTGCTGTTTGAGCCAGTATCCTCATTCAGGATGGAGGCAGAGGTGCAGACATGTGCCTTTCCTCAGGGTTTCACACTGATTACTAATGCACTCTGCCTCCTCTGCCTCTGTCCGTGCAGCATTCGTGCTGCTGTGGATGTAGGTACTTATCTTTCCTCTTTGTGGAATTTCTGGGTGTACAACGGAGCAATGTAAATTCTGCTTCTGGAGCCAGAGGCTTAACTTTCAGCCCCCACATGGTTTTGAAAATATCATTCTTAATCTCCTCATTCCTCTCTTCACATCCTGTTTACAGATGGGATAGGTGAGGCTTGGACGTGTAAGAGGGATAATTTAACGCATTGCTGGGATTTCTTGTAACATCTCAAGTTGTAGGCACACATAAAGTATTGCTGTTCATATTCACAAATATTTCGATGGTAGAGTTTGTATGTGACCTGGAGAAAACCTAAGCAATAAATTCACTACCTTGCTGTTAGTGTTGTATAACATAGCTCTGATATAGAAGGTGCTTTTGACCACTGTTTGTTGTTGAGAGATGCAGCTAATAGGTACTGACTCCTAAAAGGAGTTAAGCACCTAAATGCATGTGAAAAATCCCACCATGGAGTCTGCGCATTTCCCTAGACTCCATAAAACCTTGAAACATTCAGCCATAAAAATCTTCTTTGAGCATTTAGGTGGTGCAAAAAGACCCTTTAATGTTCTAGATCTGTACCCTATCAAAGCTTATCAATAAACTGCAGTCAAGGAAGTGATTATGGCAGGATTTAATATATGCATTTTCAGGCTCTTTCACAGCTTTTTGTGTAATGCCTTGATGCATAATGTTACTGCTGCTGCACTGCAATTAACAGCAGTAGATGGTTTTACCCCACGACCACAGATGAAATCTTAGTGAGGCAGCCACTGCTTACTGAGCTGGACAAAGTATTTCCTCTTTCTCATAAAGTACAGCATTTTTGTAATTCATCCTGCCGAAAAGAACAAAATGTTTGCTGTTGTGCTTGCTTTTGCTGTTGCACTCGGATCTGTCTCGATTACAGAGTAAACCTATTTTTCTTTTTTCTTTTCCTCATTTTTTTTTCTCGAGTCTTGTGCTGTCTACAGCTCGTTGAGGTTTTAAATTTTTCTTTTTATGTTGAAAGGGCACGGAAATATGTAGAGCTTTTGAAAAGGAGAAGCACTCCCCCTGCCCACCTCTACCTTTGAGGGCTGTTTGAAATAACTGTATCTTCAGCCACTCATCCAGCATCCTGAAAACACCGTGTACAGAACAGCTTACCGTGTCTAGTGCTTTCAGCTGAGACCTGTGAGCTGTCGTCCTTCACCTCTCGTGGACAGCTGATAGATGGAGCAGGGTTTATTTTGATGGTGGGGTGTTTTGTGTCCCTTTTGGCATTTATCTTCATGTGCCAGTGCAAGATCGCCCTCTCGTGTCAGGAGTTTTGCATGTGCTCCCCATGTTGTGTGCCCCCCAGCTTACGGAGTATATAATAACTTCACTAAGCCAGGAGAAAGCAGTAAATAAATATGTTTAATGATCAGAAGTGATCTCCCCAATTCATATGCATAACATGTTCTGCCAGCTCGTGCAGCAGCTTCTTTCTATGCCTTATGTTTGGATTAAAGGAACTCTATTAAAAAGTTTAAATATGAACCCCGTTAATTGATTTTTCTCTCTCTCTTAGCTATGACTGTCCGGAATGGAGGAAATGTGCTGGTTCCCTGTTACCCCTCTGGAGTAATATATGATCTGCTGGAGTGCCTGTATCAGTATATTGACTCTGCTGGACTCTCCAATGTCCCTTTTTATTTCATCTCTCCCGTTGCCAACAGCTCCCTCGAGTTTTCCCAGATCTTTGCTGAATGGTAGGTGTTAAAGGGCTGCTTTATCAGGCTCGATTCACACATTCAACTATGGTAAATAGACATACGCAGTTTATGTCCGCTTGACATATTCTGATTTATACTTCATTAGAATTGTGCACGTTTCCTGTGTCACAAGGGTGTGCGTGAGTGTGTAAGTAGATGTTCTGTAATTAAGGGAGCATCGTTTCCTGTAGAACATGCAAACTCAAATAGTCTGTGCTTTTTGGTACTTGAATTGGTGATTCAATGATGGACCTGACTTGAGTGGCTTTTAAATATTCCTTTCTGCAAGTCTCATTCAATGCCCCCAAAATGAGAGCCATATTCTGTCAATATAGGCAAAATAGATTTTTCAGACTTAATTTTCCTTAGTCAGCAGTGCATTCGCAATGCAAAAAAGGCCAACACTATCCTGGGCTGCATTAGGCAGAGCATTGCCAGCAGGTCAGGAGAGGTCATCCTTCTCTGCTCAGCACCAGTGAGGATACATCTGGTGCACTGTGTCTAGTTCTGAGTTCCCCAGTGCAAAAAAGATACAAGTGTACTGGAACGAGACTAGAACAGGATCACAAAGATGATCTTTCATGTAAGTAGAGGCTGAGAGAGCTGGGACTCTTCAGTCTGGAGAATGGAAGGCTCCAGGGGTATTTTCAATGTGCAGAAAAACCTGATCGGAGGAAATTAGTATGAAGGTGCCAGACTCCTTTCAGTAGTGCCCACTGACAGAACAAGAGCCAATGGGCACAAATTAAAATGCATGAAGATCAGTCTGAACAGAAGCAACACACTTTTTTTGCCATGAGGTGGGTGGTCAGTGGAACAGATTGCCCTGAGAGGTTGTAGAATCCCTGTTTATGGAAATGCCAAAATCTTGGACAACCTGCTCTAGCAGAACATGCTTGAACAGAGGGTTGGAATACATAATCTCAAGAGGTCTCTTCCAACCTAAATTAGTCTGTCGTTCTAAACCATGGAAAAGAAAACCCAACCACTTGTGATTGTTCCTAAATTCTTACAAACTAAGAGGTGCTCTGTCTTATTAAGCAAAGTAAGTTAGCTTTTCCTTCCTTTCTTCCTCACCAGACTTTTAATCTGGAGTTCAGGAAAGAATAAAGAGGTCCTGGAAATCTGAGGTGAATTGATCCCTCAGGAGAATCTTAAAGAAACTCAAAATACGGTGAATTTTAACACATTACTTTTAGCAAAAGCAGAAAAATCAAGCGTTGGTGTCCTCACCAAACTTCAGTGTGTGACCAAACTGGCATGTGTTGACTCATATAGTTTATATTTAAGCTGTTAGGGTTTTTTGTATGTACGTGGTGATTTCATTTCAGTAGTAGCTGAAGTGGTAGCTGCCTAGTTCTTGCTTTAATAATTCTTTTCAGCTCGATATTGCTGGTCAGGGTAGCAGGAATGTTACGTGTGCTGGTTGGGTTGTAAGGCAGCTCTGAGTGCAGTGTGCAGGTGAAGCTTCTGTTTTGTCTGCTGTGTCTAGTTGGCACCATTCAGCCACCCAAGTATTCAGACACCGTTTACTTGAATTCTGCTTGTCTGTGGAGGATTATTTTCAGAAGTCAGCACCAACATTAGCTAATCTCCAAATACTTGTGTTTAGAGTAAATGTTTTACTTAGGTGGAAGTGGAGGCAGAGGTTGTAATGTGTAACGTAGACATTTGGGATCAGAACTGGTGCTGAAATTCAGGGATTCCAGCCTTCCAATTCCGGCAGTTAGTCATCTAAAAGAAATTTCCTGTTCTTACTATCTCTTAGACTTTATCAAATTTAGTTTGACCAAGGCTTGTTGCTTAATAAATAAATAAATAAAGTGAAGAATATATGAGAAGGGTAATATTTCCCAGAAAAAGCCAGTAGGACAGTGTCACTACAGATGATTGTAACATCACACAGACCTCTGACAAAAATCTTCTTTTGTCTCCTGTAATAGGATGAATCAGGACTCTGACTAGGGCTAATCAACAGCTTTCAATATTTGTGTTTTAAAAATAAATGATTGATAGAAAATAGCAGGGAACAGTAAGCATTATGCTGTGGTCAGAGGCAGTTTGCCAATATTATAGCTGCAATAATGAAATGCATAGGAGAATTAGATTATAATGAACTAAAGGACTAAGTCCTTGCTGAGAATTGGGATGAGGCAAGTGGAATTTTTCTGTTCAAGGATGATTTGGCTTTGGAAAAATTGCTAAAGTCTTGCCTGTGAAATTACATGGACGTTGAGTTACAAATTTGTTTACCACAGCAATGCGATCTGTTACATACTGCGTACAAAATTACTTGCAGCACTTTCTCTTAGTGATCTTGCTATGACCAATTCATCATGTCCAGTAGGTGTTGGTCTTCTGAACAGAAAGGCTGGAAGCAAAAAAAAAAACAAATTAGTGACTTTGCACCTGATACCACAGCCATGAAATGGCTTTCTCCAGGAAAAGTCTTAACAGTAGATGGCAGCAGATACTGCAGGATGTTCTGCAGCTCTCTAACCCAGCTTATTTTCCTTTTCTTGTAAAGGTTGTGTCATAACAAACAAACAAAGGTATATCTTCCAGAACCTCCTTTTCCCCACGCTGAGGTAAGTAAACCACGGTCTTGCCGTTTGCTGAGATCTCAGAGTGAGTGGGTTTCTGGAACGCAGTCCTGTGGCTGTTGTTTTTCTGGTGATACGCCTATTCCATAGCTTTGCGGCATTATTCATGCAAGATTTTTTTTCTCTGCTTTCCGTTGATTAATTTAGGAACCTGGGGGAGGAATGAATGATGGTGTTCCCTCAACTCAAAAATTATCATGGTGTTTATTTCAGTGCATAACTTACATACGCTTGCCTGTTTTACTTCTTCCCCCGCAGAAGGCTATCTGGCGTACACATGGACGAATGTTTGCTCTTATCAGACTGCAACCACAAATATTCCCTTTGTCCAAGCAGTTTATTTCAAAGTCTGTAAAACTAAGAGCTTGTTATCAGAGTCAGCTTCGCCATCCCAGCTCCTACCTCCTTAGCTGAAACAGGCACCATGTTGTCAGCTGATATCTTGAAACAGGGAGTTGATATAAGAAAGTTAAAGCTTGTAGTACTGCGTGGTGTCACTGGCAATTGTAAATTAAATGACTTGAGCTAGCATCTTTGTGAAGCAAAGAGGAGTAAGGTGGGGGGATCTACCCTGAGTCAAAATACATAGTTTGAGGGGAAGTTCTAGCCATCCAGACAATAAATAAACATTTATGCCTTCAGAGTTATCTCTCGTATGAAGAAAGGAAATCTTGTATTCCCCCTACTGGGAACAGGTAGATTTCTGGCTGAAGTATGTGGGAGGCAGGCTGGAAAAGGAAGAGATGGGACTGAGAAATAATTTTGGCTAAATCCTACTCCTGCAAGACAGTAAACCACTTGGGGCATGCAGTTTCAGAAAACTGGCTCTTTTAGTTCCTCAGATCAAAACGGTTTGATAGGAGGTGGAGTAGCCATTGCAGGTTTAAGAGATGAAATGCTTTTTCAGACATTGTTTTGTTTTCCTCTGAGGCAACTTGTCCAGGGATTTGTTCTGGTAATTGCCATTGCCCATCATATATATATCATCTGTAGATGATTCAAGGGCATTGTTAGAAGTAGGATCTGACCAGAAGCCCTCGCTCTTTCCACATGCTTGAATGCATTTCAAGGAGGATACGCAATGAATTATGAATAATCTGTTTCCAAGAATAATGCAGACTGTAGGGCACACCTTTCTTGTAACCAAAAATCTCATTCACACCAGTAAATCAGTCCCAAACCATGATCTTTCAATAGGAGACTGTAGCCATGTTGTTGGCTATGCTTTCTAATCTCCCCCTCATTTCTGCTTTCCAGGCTATTCTTATTGATCCACAGTATCTTTGGTTTCACTGACTCCTATGTTTTACCAAAAGCGTTGCTTCAAAATTGTACTTCACAATGTGCACTGGAACCGGCAGGTTTAAGTGAAAACCCTTCCAAAAATGAGAAGCCAAACATGTGCTGTTAAAGAGTGGATTAATTAAGCCATTGTACATGATGGGTCTTTATGTTTGTAGAGTGACAACTGTCCTCTAATTTTTAGGACATTTTATGTTCTCCAGAGGCCTGTTGATAATGAGATTTTGCCAAATAATTGTTTATCAGTTGAGACATTCCTCGGTGCTTCATGTGTAGATTAAGGTAATTATCTAGGAAAAGACTCTCAGGGGTGGATAACAGATTGGCTTCCTCATGACAAAATGAAGAGCACAGAGAGAATAACGTGACTGTTACAGGTACAGGCTTTGCTTGACAAGGCCAAATCATATATGTTATGACCCACAAAGCTAGGGGCATTTTATCATGAGATGCACAACCAACTTTATTTAAACCCATGAATGTCATTTCTAGGAAGCCATCCTTAGGCTTCCTAAATTTTTGCCTAAGGGTTCCTTTAAATGTGCTAAATGACACCAGGCAGCGTGCATCCACATCCTTGTGGCTCCCAAACTATTAAATGACTATTAAATGCCGCTAAATTATTAAACTATTAAGTACCCTTAGGCATTTCAGTGCTGAATTGCTGTCTGAAGTAAGTACTTCGCATTTCACAGCACGTCATCAAACGCCGCAGAGATGATCTGTTTGGGTGCTCACTTCCAGCTGCTTTATAAACACTGGCAAGTGGAGAAACCTACACTGCCCCCCACCCCCTGCCTCGTGTTGGACTAAATGACTTGCTAGTTCCTTTCATTTTTAATTCCTGATATATACTGGTGCTTTGCAAAAACAATTTGTATGATGGCAGGCAGCGGCCCTAGGCACATAGCAACGCTCTTTCAAAAGCTTGGCTAATAGCAAACCCCAAACCAAGTAATACCTAGGCAAAGGAGGACCGAGCCTGCTGTTTATTTCATTTAGTGCTTTTTCTAAGGTCATAACTCAGAAGTTAAGACACGCTTGAGAACACGAGATCATATTGCTCCTCTGTTCTATGAGATGCACGTTTTGGTTTTAAACAGTCAAAACATGTGGAGATGTATATGGATGACTGACACACAGCACAGGTATAATTTTGCCGAGCAGAATGGTCTTAATATAGACCTGGACTGAATAACGTGGCCACGGCCATACTGTCAGTCTAGGAGGGAGCATGGACTTGGGCTCATGGCTTCTCGTTATTAGGCTAGAGGCATAGCCAGCAGTCAGCCTTTTTGTCATCGGTAAACCCCTTCATTTGAAATCTGTGACTCCACAGCCTCACAATCAGCAGCTCTGCTCACTGACACTCGAAATTTTTAATGAGCATCAGAAACAGACATTGAGCGATCGTGTCTATTGGATAGGTTGTTAGTGGAGAATTGCCTTACTTTTTTTTTCAAATTAATGGTAGGCTTGTGCTACGTAAACTGGATGGAAATTGTCCATCGTGAAAAGACGTGCTTAGTGCTCACTTGTTGGAAGAAAATAGGGAATCGCTCAAACGTGCCCCTTAGTTATTAGCAAGCATTAATAACGTGATACATCAAAGAGGGAGAGGCCAGGATGTAAGCTGCTAATTATCTACAGAACATGTCCAACCCAGCATGCTTTCTGGCCCTGACATTTGATGCTAGCTTTATAAACAAGATTTAGAAACAAACAAGGAAGAAGTCCCCCGGCTTGTTGGTAGAGTCTCTTGTAGCAATGAGTTCCAGTGGTGCCTCATCCATAGCATAAAAGAGCATTTACTTCCTTTAATCATTTTTTTTTATTGTATTGTAACCATTATTACAAGAAGATAAATAGGTATCTTTGTCTTCTGTATAACAATTTCATCTTACTCTTCGCTCCCTACTAAGTTGTTTGAAGCTTTTCCTTCTCCTAGCATGAAAGTTTTCCAGGTTTGTGATTTCTGTTACCTGCTCTGAACTCACTCCTTGTTCTGTTGTGGTGAATAAAACCTGACACGCTCAACTCTGCAGAGAACCCAAAACTCTTCTACTCCTTCCATGTTACTTCTGCTTTAATGTAGTAGTAGGTGTTCATCGTATCTCCTCCCATGCAATCACTCTGTAGAATTTATTGGCTTGGGGGGGCAATTTGTTCAAAATTCCCTATTTTAGGTGGAATTTGAGCATCAATTCTTATTAAAGTTCAGATGAATGGGGCGTCTGGATTCTCAAACAAGCTTTTGAAGTCTCATCTGCAGACTTTTGACTGGTGCGCCAGCTAAAAGGTCTGCTTTTAAAGGCGTTTCCCTGTGGTCGCTGGGGTTGGAGTTGTTGTGACGCTGTTGGATGGAAGTTAGGATCCGGAGTCAAACTAAATTCCAGCCAGTGATTTCTCAGAAAGAAAACGGGAGAAATGGAGTGGAGGAAGTTAGGGAAGGGATGGATCACTCCATGGATTGATCTCCCCTATGCTTAGACAACGGTGGAAATTCAGTTTTTCACCAGCAGGTATTGTGATGGGGAAGAGAGGAGAAGGAGCTCAAATTGAAGTAACAGTGGAAGCTTCTGCAAAGTTGAAACCTTGAAAAAAACTTAGCTGAAACCAAATGATTGTGAATCCAGTAGGTTGGCCAAGGGAGGTGGTAACTTTCACATCCAGGGCAGAGCATCAGTTATAAGCTAAAGTCAAGTGTCTAAATAACCTTCAAGGTCCACAATGGCCAGCTGAAGCGCTGTGGAACATAAATCAGAAATTTGTTTTGTTTAGAAATGTTAATCTGGTATCCCAGAACAAACTCGAGAGTGTTTCACCAAGTTTCAGGAGGGTATAGGTACATCCCATCCTAACACAGCCTCAGCTAAGGAATTAGCCATCTCCCTGACCATTTTAGCGGGAACCACGGATTGTACGCTCTGCACCGTCCCTTTTGTGGAGGCAGAGGCTTTATAAAAGAACAGCCAAATTGTTCTCACAAAGCGAAAGGAGAAGCTTTCACCCCTTTTCCTTTCTGCTTAATGTTTACATTGCTAATTCCAGGCTGTAAGATAAGTAAATCCAGAATTTACGGTATTCCTCTAAATAGCTGCAACAGAAATATTTGAGAGGTAATTTATATGGATCGGTATTTGCTGGTGGAGGAAGAATTTGGATTTACTGTCCTCTTCATAAGAGTCTTTTAGCAACATCAAGGAGAAATGGCTAGGAAAAGGCTATTTTTTTTGACTGAAAATAGCCAGGGTGGGAGTAACATTGATTCTGTGGTCTTAAATACTAGCATTTGTCTTCTTCATTTTTCCCTCCTCCAGACACCAGTTCCTGCATATCACATTCAAAGCAATAAATACCTGGAACAAAGTGATTGTATAGCATTATATTTTGTCTTGTTTTACACAGAAATAGGCCCCTGTTAGCACTGGTCTGACGAAGGGAGTGAGGGAGGCGAAGTAAGCCATGCATCCCTCATTCATCGAGAAGAACCGGATCTGTTCCAAATTCTAGGTGCAGAACACATGCACACAGACGCACACAGTAAATAGCAGCGTACGTTGGCTCACTTCAGCAAAGGATACACAAAGGCTCTGCAGATTTATCCTGTTTATAGCAGCAGTTGCTGACCCTGTAAATCAAATCTACCGCTTTAAAGGGAATCGTAACCATTTGGGATTTAAAAAAAAAACCCACAGCAATCCTTAGTCTCAGTTCAGTGCTTTACCATCCTCTGTCTCTTAAGCTTTCAGTCAATAACCGTTCTTTATGTAGAAACGCGCGCTGAATGTTGTTTCATGTTCCCAGAAACAACTATTTTTGAAAATAGGGCTTGGCTAAATGCCGGGTGCTGGTCCCGGCCCCGTCTTGGTGCAGGTCGGCGTTGTGAACGTGGCACAGCAGTGACTGCTGTGCTTATATCTACAGATGAGAGGGGTTGGGTAAAAGACCTGCACAGATCATTACCGATTTAGTCCCCTTGATGATTTGTGAAATTTTGTTGGACCTGTTTTGCAAGTTCAGCTCCATATATTTTTGATAGGGTAATTAGAAAAGATTTTGCTCTAGATACTAAAATCCACCAGCTGCTTTATCGCTGGAGTGAGCAGAATGTCTCTAAACTTGTTTAGGTAGCCTTTCACCCCTGCTACATCCAGCTGTGAGAACTGAAGATTACGAGCTACAGTACGGAGCTTCTGTGGACTTACCAGAATAAATCTTCTAAGATAATAAAAAAGATAAAAAGAAGAAATCACCACACCTCAGGAGATGGTGCTGAGGATTCAATGTATCCCTTTTCCATCCTGAGTTAGCATGCCAGCTAGGAGCAATGCACCCCAACATTATGCTCAGTGTTTTGGTGCTGAAAATAAAACAACTAAAAATAAAAATAAAAATAAAAATAAAAATAAAAATAAAAATAAAAATAAAAATAAAAATAAAAATAAAAATAAAAATAAAAATAAAAATAAAAATAAATGAGTGCACACACACAGAACCCAAGGTCCTAAAATAGATCAGAGATCCTGTGTCTCTATTCAAAGTAATAGGAAGGGACTTGAAGCTGCCATAATGCTTTAAAAAGAATGCAGCTTTTTATGTTTATAAACATACAAGGAACACAGTTTTTATTACTGGAGCTAACTTCAGATTCTAACTATTGCACTCCAGATGTGTTAATCAGAAATCTTTACCTGTCTTAATTACAGGAATGTTCATAAGATGGAGTGCATATTGACTGCCAGAGCATTAGCGGATGTATTTTCAAATTCCCCTTTGGAAGACTAAATAGAAATTTGACATTACTAGTAAGTTGCAGAAACTGTAGTGCCCTGGCTTCCTCCTTCATGATCTAAGGATCCACATGGAAATAACAGGCTGTATTACTGTGGAAACCTACAGTTTCCAACTTGTGTCAACCCCCAGAAGGAATGCTACCAATCCCCTTCAATTGCAGTCATCCAGGTACCGTGTAGCGGTTTTAAATAGGATGCGTGGGAAGTCACATGCAAAATCACAGCAAAATATTTGCTGCTGTGAATTTGAAGGGGATCGTGCTCAAGGCTGCAAAGGAGAAAGAAATATTTACACCTGTGTGCAACCAACTTTCTGCTGTTGAAAAGGTATTGAGGTTAAGTTTGTACATTACCTGTTCTAGCACCAAAACAAACCTTTAGGTAGTGACAGCTAGAATGTGAGTATAATAGGGTTGATATTCTGTTCAGTGATGCTGATTTCAGTTAAGAACCTAATTGGGTAATAACCTTAAGTTGTGAAGTGCTGCAACGTGCATTTGTTGGAAAGAGGCTTAAGGACATCCCAGATTTCTCAGCTTTCCTTCATTTCCATGTGGGGACACAATTTGAGTTAGATCTGCCATGGTAAAAAGAAGCAAGTGGAAGAAGATCTGGAAAGATGAGTTACAGGTTTGAGAGACCAGAAAAGTTGCTTGTTATAATGTTCATTTTTAGCTCCTTTTTTGAAAATCAAGTCTGCTGCGATGAAGAGAAATGTCTTGAGATTTCTGCACGCGTCGTGTTACGACTTGCAGTGAAGAGCATGCTGCTTGCTAATTAGTGGCGCTGTCTGGGGTTTCACCATACAACAGCTGCAGAAATGTGTTCCCGAACCCAACATATGTGAATTTTGTAGTTTGGGCAATGTTGCAGTGCATGGCAGGAGACAGTAATGTATGGAGGGATCTTTGATGAAGAGTCCCACCTCCATTAAAACTGGCTGGCAGAGGAAGCATTGCTCCTTGTATTGTGTTTTTTTTTTTTCAGGTGTTCAGCATGTGATTTCATTGCCTTAAACCACATACCTTTAAGGAAACCGTGTTTAAAGCCATGTTTAAATTTTAAACCATGTTTAAAATTATTTTCAAGCCAGGGATGGGAGCATATACCTGCCAAGAAAAGACCGGGAAAATCTTGCATGGAAGTGCACAACACGCTAGTCTATTAAATTCCTTTCTATGTTGAAGCTTGCTTTACAGATTAGAGACCAGAGGCAGGAGAAATAAAGCAAAATTCTTCTTCAAAGAGTGCCTTGGGAACTAAACTTCCCCACCTTAGTAAAGAAATCTGCTCTGCATGCACAGCATGCTCTGGTTTCCACTTCGAGCGACAAGTACTTCTTTCTGTTCATTTGTTATTACTAATTTCAATGATAGTTAAGGGAGGAAAAGTCAGAGTCTATTTTTTTCTTATGCTTTTCCAGAGGATTTGGCTTTGTTTGAACGCATTACAGCAGTGAAACTCATAACAACATACCACCGAGGGCAAAATTGCCTGGTACTAGTGTGATGTAAGAAAACCAGGTCCAACATCAGTGCCCAGAGCTCTTTGTAGAGGGGAAAAAGTAGCTTATTTTGAATTTGGCAGCTGAGCACTCTGTTCACTCCAGGAAACTGCAAGCAGGGAATGTTTGCAGAGTTTCTTCTCCGTTACCATACTGCTGGTACCACAGAAAGGAGAGGAAGGACTTGGAGGCACCTGGCTCCATGCTCTAATTTCCTTTTCATAACATTTAGGACAGTAATGACCAAATTTTCTGGAAAATCTCAGGGATATGCAGGAAGGGACTCTCTGATGAATTATAAACAACCTGTGGAATATTCCTGATCGCATGTCAATACACACACTGAGCTACACAGCACAGAGGCATGAAACGTTTGTAATTTCTGTTTTTTTTTTATTTCAGCTCATTCAGACAAACAAATTAAAACATTATCCCAGCATCCATGGAGACTTCAGTAATGACTTCAAGCAGCCGTGTGTCGTGTTTACTGGACATCCCTCTCTGAGATTTGGGGATGTGGTTCATTTCATGGAGTTATGGGGAAAATCCAGCTTGAATACTGTTATATTCACAGGTAAGTGAAATGCAGTTATCATTATCAAATTAGCAATAGGCTGTGCACTCTGGTGAACTGTGGCCAGACCCTAGGGGCTTTGCTCATTTGTTCCAGGGCAGAAGTTTCCGACTTTGGTAGGAATTCGTTTAAATTAAGACCCCAGTATTGAGTGTAGTGACGAATGTAATTATTGTGCCATTTAATTCATTTTAGCCCTGCAGAGCCAACCTTTGCCATGCAGAGTCAATCCTTGCCATTTCTAAGAAAAATCTTTGTTGTGCACAGCAGTAGAATGCCTACAGGAAATTAATTTTTGGATTAAAAGCAGCTGCCTGCAAGTTAAACCCAGGCAAGACCTAACTGATGCTGATCAGAAAGGAGAAACACTTCCCCATATCCCATTGGAATGACAAACCTTTCCTCATATCTTCTCCTTCCCTTTCTGCAAAAGCTCAGACTCAGGCTTGACTCTTTGGTGAGCTTGTACAACCTGTCTGTTTCTAAAGATATTTCTGACATGTCTGCTGTTTCGGAAGTGTGCACCCCGTGCAGGCCTGGCAGCCGTGATCTATGCCATCGCTGCCTTGTGGTTGAGCTTTTTTTTTTTTCAGACACCTTTTAGCTGACAGCCACATTTGTATCTGAAGCTGAAGGTACGGCTCCAGCTAAGAACCTGGGGAGCTGTTTCCTTTCTCAGTAACTCAGGCTGCCAGGGGCACAACAGGACCATCCTTTAAGCTCCTTCACTTCTCCCAGTATGTTCCTAATTTTAATGGATTTAATGGATCAATCCTATCCATCTCAGAATGAGCTGTGGTCACTGATCCACAGGGCAGCCGCATCCTGGGACCACGGCAGTCATTAACAGCAAGACAAAGTGTTTAAGAGAGAACATAAAGCTTCTGAGAGATCCAGCAAAGGGAGTATCTTCTAGAGTTTGATCTTCTTTAGAAATACTTCAATGCCTTCCCTCAAACTGATGTTCTGTCCAAGTGCCTCCTCTTTATACCCAACATGTCACCCAAACAGAGCCTGCAGTGGGCACTGTTCAGACATGAGAAGGGAAATCATCTTTCGAGCCACTGCTACTGATTTGATGTGGAAAGAGCTCTATTGTAATTGGGAGAGGTGTTACACACAATTCTCAGTCAGATAAAAAAGGTGTGGATTTTGGACGAGGACAAAGTAATTAGAAATGGGAAGGAGAACTCTGAGTTATTGATCAAACCTACTCCCACAGCAAGGGCATGACGGGGTGGTCCCACTGTTAAGCCTGTTTTCATCCTCTTTTTAGTGAATAGGACTGCTGGAAAGCACATAACCTCCTAAAGCAGACGGGACTGGGAAAGGTATTTCTTGCCTTCTTTGTTTTTTAGCTGTAGACTTCAGGGTAGCGATGGGCAAGTCCTTTTGATTCTTTCACAATATTGGTATGAAATCATGTCACAGTATCATGATACTGTTAAACCGATTTGGAAAGCATATTGGTAGATGTAAAGCAGTGTGTAGTTAGTATTATTGCAAGGAGAGGGAAGATACAAGGGAATCCCTGATGAGCAGGTAAGACACTTAAATCTAAAGACTGTTTATGCTGGAGAATGGTGCATGATACCACAGCACTAACGTAGCCGTTACAGTACCCATCACTCCTGTCCTTTGGGGTAGTTTCAGGAAACATGCCCTAATTACAGTAATTGGTAAAACTGCTGTATAGACGTGCGTTATTTTGGAAATAGTGAACCTTACTTCAGTCGGGACTTCAATTAAAACCAGAGCATGCACACCCTCTGCTGGGTTGTGTATTTCGTGAACTTTCAGGAAATTGCTGGTGTTAATCATGCTGTGAAGGTGCTACCCACCATCAGCCAGGGTGTTGCAAACTGGCCTTTAATGGCAAAAAGTCTTATTCTGTGCCTTCTTGTAAGGACAGCTAATTGATCTTTCCATATTCAAATGCATTTTTTCCGTGAAATGAGGAAACAGAGCAGACTGCTATTAGAACCTGGCCCTGGCAAGCTGTTAAGGTGGCTGAATGGAGGTCGTACCAACCTGTGGATACATTAGGTCATGGTCTTTCAGGTTCGTTCCCACTTTATACTTCCTACAAAACTTCAGTTGAGATCTGCTTTGGCTTCAGTGACCTTGGAGTGCTCAGTGATTCTCGGCACTAAGAATTCAGGTTTGTTACCTAAATTTGTCTGTCCGTGGCCTTTTTGCCTGCAGTGTCTATCTCTGTCTGCAGGCAGATACACTCAGCAGGATGTTCCTGCTTCCTTGTGGCCGTCTTAGCTGGAGCAAAGACTTCTGTGGCTACAGAAGTTCCTAGCAGATTAAATTCTTCTGTTCTTCGTAACTCCAGTGGAAAGCTGAAGCACCTCCGTTGCGTTCCAGGATTGATATTATTAAGTTATCTAGCTTCTCCTGTTTTGAGATAAAGTCCCCCGTAGTTATGAAAGAAATTTGCTCCATTGAAGCAGGTGATAGCAGGTCATGTTCTAGCTTTTCCTGTCAAAGGCTCCAAGTTTCTAGTAATTAGGACCTTTAAACTACAAGCCAGTCGGTAATGATGACAGTGCTCGTTCAGTCCACAGGAGCTAGGTGGTCTCCGCCTTTCCAATTTGTAATGTAAAAAACAACTAGAAGAGAATACAGACTGAAACAGCAGCTGCAGCCAACAGCCAGGACACCAGCTGCAAGGGAGCCGTGGTGCTGCTCTGCTTGCTTGTGTCATCTGCAAATGTTACAGCTCAAGCAGTATTGAATAGATTATTGATCGAAAATATCGAATACCAGTAAGCCACAAAGAAATTCTAGAAGAAAACATGGTAGAAGGAAGTCTGCTTCTCACTCTCCCTCTGATAACAGCAGTGCTGTAAAAACTAACTCCCTAGGAGATCTTAAAATGGCTCGTGCGTGCCACATTAGTGCTGTACAGTGGAACATTTCGTTGCTCGGTGTCACACAGTAGTAAATCTGATGTCTTGGGGAAAAAGCTAAAGGTCTGTAATTCTGTCAGGAAAAAAAGTCAATACGAAACCTTGACAAGTGCTGTCTTCCATCACACAGTTGAATTCTGGTTTGTTGGTATCTTCAAAACAGCAGTTGCTTCATGTCACAAGTTCACTGTAAGACTAGCTCAAGTTGTGTTTTGTATGTGTTCTAAATTTTGGAAGTCCCGTGTTAGAGTTACAATTTCTGCATTAGAATTTGTGCATTGCAACCTCTCACTTTTCCTTCGCTACTTATGTTCTTATTAGTCGTTCAGAGGGACCATAGATTTGATGCCGTTTTGGACACTTAGATACAAAAGTCCACGTGTTTAGATTATCTGAGCCTATTGATGCAAAAATATTCGGTTTGAATAGGTGCTGCCTCGTCCTCAGAAACAGTCAAATCTCTGTGTCACCTGCAACACCAGATGGGGTGCAAAAATTCTCTTCTGATAACTTTTTAATTTACTGCATGCAATTTTGTTGTATGTCTCTAGTAGAGAACCTGACTTGTTTTCTTTTTTTCCCCAATGTATTTTAAAATGTCCTCTGATTTAATCCTAACTGACTACTGATCATTCTTCAGCTAGCTACTGTCTTAAGTATTCTTATTTTTTAAATTTCTATTGATTGCTGTTATACTTACTGTCACTATCTGACTGTTTTTATAGTGATATTCTTGGGCTTTGTTTCATTGGCACTAACACACCTGCTTTTACCTAGCAGGCTTTTTGCCCAGTATAATTTTTATTGTTGCCGATTCACAGCTTTTGGGTCATCCAGTAAGATGTTCTTGTACAACTATCATTTTTTGTTAATATTTCTCTTTGATGTTCCCAGGCAGTTACACTAACAATTGCTTTAAACCCAGCTAAATTTCCCCTTTGACAATTCCAAACATGTATCGTTGGTTGATGCTATGTCCTGGTCTCACAGGGTAAATATAATAGTTCAGAATATAAATATAATAGCTCAGAATAGCCTAGCAGATAAGTCTTTCTTGTACCCCCTTCTCTTTTTCCCATTCTGTACTTATCAAACTAATACCAACGTGTTTTTTTTTAGCGTTCTATCCAACAATTATGTCAGGTAGCTAGTGATCTAGTGGAGAGTGTCCCTTGCCCATGTTGGAGCTGGATGATCTTTACGGTCCCTTCTAACCCAAGTTATTCTAGGATTCCACAATTGCATGGCATAAACTTTTCCATATCATTCAAGACAGTGGTCACCAGAGTCAAGTGGATCCATGTATCCTACACTGTGTCATGTATCAGACCTTGCATTTTTCATTCACAGATAAACGGTAAAAACAATATTCTAGCTGTTGTATTACTCTGCATGAGTAAAAGTACATTCGGTTCATGACTTTTCCCAGGCAAACCACTAATCTCATTTTCAATTCTAAAATACAAAGGGAAATTGAGACTTACTAGGTCTAATAAAGGTACTAATAAAGTTATCACAGCCCATCTCAGCTTCTGGGTAGCCCCTAAAAGGAGCAGCCTTCAGTTCATACCGGCCTGGCTCTGCTGGCATAACTATAAAAAACCCAATTGCCTCTTGCTTCAATGGGAGAGCAGCACCCTACAAATCCTCTTCGGTTGTCTTAAAATGTAGACCCTGTGTTTTCCACCAGTCTAAACCTGACACTTAGATTAAAATAAAAAAAAAAAGTACTGTAAGGAAAAGGGGGAGTTGTGAGGTGATGTGTCTGCAGCAAGGGACATTTGTACAGGTTTATCAAGATACAATCTTTGTGCTGCATTTTTCTCGTAGTGAAAAAGAAGCTGACATTTGGGTTACCTTGCAATACCAAACATTTATACATCTTGCCTTCTTTTACAGGATCTGATTAAAAATAAGAGATGATGTTTTTGTCCTGATTAAATTTGTTATAAAAATCATGCAATAATGTGTTTAAATGAAATAGTATTGCTCTGTTGCTTGATTAAGGTTAGACTAATTGTGGGCATAATTTTCATCAAATTAACTGAAAATATCAGATGGGGGAAGGAAGAAGGGAAAAGAAATCTATAACAGAATTAACATTGCTCAACAACAGCTTGTCTAGACTGGAACGTGGGATCAGACAGGAACTGGGCCATTTTTTTCTCAGTAGGCATTCAGTATTTTCAACATTTCTCTTTTCAGAACCGGATTTCTCTTATCTGGATGCCCTGGCTCCTTATCAACCTTTGGCCATGAAGTGTGTTTACTGCCCCATTGACACAAGACTGAATTTTATTCAGGTGTCTAAATTACTCAAAGAAGTCCAGGTAATGAATTTTTGTTGCCTTTTCTTATATTTCTTCACACATCCTTAAAAAATAAGTAAGTTGACTGTGACTGTTACATTAAACAGTGGCCAAATCAAGACAAAACGCAGATCTTTTGTTCCATGAGAGAGCACACAGCATTCGTAGAATCATGGATTGGAAGGGACCTTCAAGGTCACCCAGTTACAATCCCCTGCCATGGCCAGGGACACCTCCCACTGGGTCAGGTTGCCCAAAGCCCCATCCAGCCTGGCCTTGAACACCTCCAGGGATGGGGCATCCACTTCTTCTGGGCAGCCTGTGCCAGTGCCTCACCAGCATCTGAGTAAGAAATTTCCTCCTAACATCTAACATAAGCCTTGCCTCTTTTAACTTAAAGTCATTCCCCTTGTCCTATCGCTATCTGCCTGGGTAAAGTCCCTCATCAGGATGAGAGCCGGTGAGCATAATTCTTGTAGCTGAAGCAAGAAGGCCTCGTCACCAGGCTCCCCTTGATCAGGTGGCCTGTACTAGACCCCAAACACCAGGTATCCTTTCATTAGTCCGGTCCTTGATTTTTACCCACAAGCTCTCAACCTGTTTGTGGCTGTTTTTCAAAGGCAGCTCTTCACAATCTATCAATTTCTTAACATAGAGGGCAATACCCCCACCCCTCCTTCCTTGCCTCACTCTTCTGAAAAGCTTCTAGCCCTTGATTGCGGTGTTGGAGCTGTGTGATTCATCCCACCGTGTTCCCATGATTGAGCTCTCTTTTATCATCCTGCTCCAAAATAAGTATGAAATGACTGCCAATGTCTGCACAGAGCGGCTGGAGGATCCCTAAAAGCTGCAGAGCAAATGATGTGTACATTCCTTTCTACCTTTTTAGGTATATTTAGTCATAATCTCCTTTTCCCCTATTCTTTCTCTGGTTTGTTTAAATAAGCCTGTCTGCGTCTCATACAGCCTTAATGTAAGGGGTACCAGGTGCTGATTATCCTCAGCGCCGTCAGCTTTAACCATCTCCTCCTTGGCTGTAACTTAATCCTGCAGTAGATCCTTCCCTTGGTTATGGGACCACTGCTTTGGAGTCCCACTTGCAGGTTTCTTCCAAATCCACTGCTTTCCTCTTGCAAGATCTGGGCTTCTGTGTAGGCAAAAGGGCAGAATTTTCATGTAGCCTCTGCTTCCCCCCTTGGCTCTTCTTGGCTTTAGTGGCCTCCCCTTACCCATCCAATTTGTTTCTACTGAAATTTGTTTTCTGACTCATGACATAATTAAAATAATACCCAGTATTTTTTCTGGCTGAGCTTTTCTCTTGGACCCATCTTCAGCTTGTCAAACAGAAAAATGCATGTTCCTCCAAACTTCCTAACAATGCCTGCATCATCTTATCTCATTGTTCTGTGACCTGGCTTGTCACTGCACAACTGATGGAAGTTGACGTTGCCTTATTTTCTGACAGGTGTCTTCTTTCATATTACAGCTGAAGCACGATGCTGTTTCCAATGCAGAACCTTCTGCAGCTTGCAGAAACACTGCTTTGTCCTTTGGCTTCCTTAAGTCCTGGGGTGATCCTCGTAGTCAGCCTGCTCATGCTTTCTTAATACACTGCTGACAGGTTGTGAAAACTCAGAGTTGCCTGTTTTGCTAATGTATTTGCAGCCCTGCGTTTTGATACATCTAGAATCACAGAATTTGATAGAATTCTATGATTCTATAGATCATAGATTTTATTCATTTTGATACGTCTACCGCACTCTGTGCCATTTTGTGATGGTCCCCACCACTACTGTCACTTGCTTCCAATTTAAATGACAGGCCTTTGGAAGAAAAAGCTATTGAATATGTTGATTTTTCTCTCAGTATGGCAGCTAACATGACTGCTGATACTGACCTGGTGATTAAGATACAAATTTGGGTCTTGGTACTCAGGGCACTGTTTGTATACAAAGCAAAGACCGCCTGCTCCTTGGGCAGTTTGTTCCAGTCCTGCCTGGACCTTCTGCATCGCATCTTCTGCATGGTGTTTTTATACGAATGAGTTATCTTGCTAATGTCAATCTGCAGACCTCTTTATGGCAACGATTACTGTCGTAGGGCAGAGCATAGATACAAGGAGACGTTTCTGTAAGTCACCACGGTCTTCTTTTCCAGCCTCTCCACGTAGTCTGCCCGGAGCAGTACACCCAGCCACCGCCCACCCAGTCTCATCGCACAGATCTGATGATAGACTGCCAGCCGCCACCCATGTCCTACCGCAGAGCAGAGGTGCTGACTCTTCCCTATAAGCGACGCTACGAGAAGATCGAAATCATGCCAGAGGTAAGTAGCAAAAGGCAACAATGGTGGCTTCTGCTCATACAGATAAATGCAAGTAGCTTCAGTAGCTGCTTTGTCAAGACGTGTCTTATGTCTGTGACTTACCGTTGACTATGAACACGAAAGCGTTTTCCATCAAGCGGAGTGCTAAGAAAGAAGCATTCCTGAGAGAGAATTTAATTCTGTAAATTAATAAGAATTGGTTAAAAACCATTCTGGGCAAGCAGAAAGTATGTTCAGGTTAATTATCCTTTGCAAGGAAACATCACATTTCAAAATACAGAGCAGAGGGCAATCTCTGCTAGCCAGCTGGGAGGAAAGCCAGTTGTCACCATTTTAAATACGAGGAAGCAGAGGCACTGCAGTTTGAGTTGGTGGTACAGGGCCACGGAAGGGAGTCAGAAATAGGGAGTCCGTAGCCAGGAGTTGTCTTTCTGCTTCCCCAGCTGTAGCTGCTGTGAGAAAAGCCCTTCCTTTGAGGAGCGGGATTTAGCTGGATGTTAAAGACATTGTAGTAAAATGTCTCATTTGTGTTAGAGCAGTTTCAGTGAATGGTTAATTCCTACAGACTCCTAACATCCAACAGGTTAATGGGTTGCTTGTAGCCATCTATAATGTGGACTACTTATGCCTGTAACATCTATTAATAATTGATCAACCCCATAAATCATATATAAATGTGCTCACGATACAAAGGGTGACCCATTTGTTAACAGATATGATCTTAAAATATTTTTTGACAATCCAATCAGCACAAGTGTGTCCGGTGGCATTTTACAAGCAGGTGTCACTGCCTTTTGCAAACCATTGAATATGAGAATCTACTTTTCATCAGAGTAGAGGGAGAAAGTACCCTTAGTTAAGCCAAATGTGAGGTACAGCACCGGTACCCGTGTAACAGAATCCCTCAGCCAGTCCATAAAACCCGTTTGTACCATTTCACAAGTGCCTATTTTGCACATCAGTTCTGCTAGGAGCCTGCCCAGCCCACTGGTCAGAGGACTGCCAGAGACAAGGAGGGTCTTTTTAATTAGAAAATATACTTGGATGCAACTCCATCATGGCATGTATATTTAATTGCTTTGGAAATTTGCATATTTATTGGATCCTATTAAACCTAAGACTAGTAAAACATGGCTTACATTCACCAGCATGACCAAAACAGATTTTATTTCTCTGTACCTGTTATTTAGATTCTGCTGAAGCTATGGGATTTTCCCTGAACTGTGAAGGTGTAATTGAGCCTTTGTATGTGAGCCTGTCCCGTGTCAGCCCCGTGAAGAGGGTGGATACCAGCTTTTCCTGCGAACAGAATGCAAATTAACACAGATGCTACAAATGAGCATTCACCAGCCCTCATACATTTTGAAGTTCCTGTCAGGGGGAGAGTTGTCTAAAAGATAGCTAGGTGGGTCCATGGGAGTCACAGATTCACTTTCTTGCTCTGTCAAAGTCTTCTTGTATGATTATCACAAATCTAAAATACAAAATGCAGCTGGCTCTGGAAAGGGGGAGCACAAGCACAACCGAGGACTGCAGAGTTCCCTGGCAGAGTTCGTTAGCCTCAAGGCAGCGCTGTGCTCATGGGACTGGAGAGCATCAGGAAAAAAGTCAGTGCTTCTCTTGCTGGCTTGGCTGTTTGCAGCAAGATCCCTTAAACCTGAAGCTCAACAGGCCATGTGGATTCAGCCTCACTGGCAGCCACCAGTATGAAAATGCTTTTCGCTTCTCAACCCCAGATGTTCGATGGCTTCTAGATGCCATCTCTCACTGAAGTGAACAGATTCTTTCTATATGTCTTGGTAAAATGGTGCATGGAAATAATAGCACTTCCCAAAACTGCTGGTATGTTGGAAAAGGGTGGATGGTAAACAATGTGTTATTCACCAAGGTGGGAATAGGTATCAAAGAAGCATGCAGAAAAGGAGAGCAGGTGTCTAATGCATTCACTTTAACTCAGCGTTTGAGCAGAAAGATGTACATAGAGGACTATTGAAAGAAAAAAACCTTTTTCTCCTCTATCAAATACCTCAAATTATATTCATGCAGGAGTCCCAGTTTCAAAGCTATCTGTCTGCTCAGGGAGTGGAAACATCTCTTGTTATTTGCCATGTCCAGATACTCTCCCTGGGTTCCAAAGCTGACTTATCAACTTGATGTAACAAGCTTTGTGGCATGTAACCTCTCCTAAAAAGGTTAAAATGGTTAAAAAACGTATCTCAGATCCTCTCTGAGACTCAGGAAAGCTGTTGTCCTTTCCCTTTGGTGCCCAGGGGGGTAGTGTTCGCTTGCCTCAGGGGGTTCTTCGAAATTCAGACCATTAGTGGGGGTATGCAGGGCTGTGGTTCAGGACTGTTAACAGGATGCCATTCCCCAGCACTGAGATATGCAAATCACCCTCAAAAAAGAGATCTTGATCATTCTTTCCAAGGGAACTTGTTAGAGGAATAGTCATGCCAAATTTGTAGTGATCACAGACCGTCTCCCCAGAACAATCTCTTTTTTTCAGCAGGTGTTCATCACATCACTGTTTGAGGCCGGTTTTTGCTTCCAGCTTGACCTGCAGAGTGGTGATAAGGCGTGGGAGGGATGGTACATCGTCTCCTGCCCTTTCAGGCTTTGGTCTCAGTTTCAGCAGCATAGCTGATAGCTGCTGCGAAGTATTAATACATAATTTCTCCTATTCTGTGCAACCAGCCACAATCCTAAAGGATCCCTGTTTGATTTTTCAAATAAATCGGGGACAGTCGAAAGAGGACTGTCTATTTTCAGGGCCTGTATTGTCTTCGATGCTGACCCCCTAAATAAGCACAATTATACGTTTGTACCCCCCAGATAATTTTTATGTGACGTGCTAGGCTTTCCTCATTCTCTCTCCCAGCAGAAAAGCCCTGTCTGTCTGTCCCTTTGTGCAGAGGGTCATTAGGATGTTGGTTTTGAGAGGCTGAAGCCGGTGACTTGTTGGTTTCAGGCAGGGTTTATACAGTGGTGGCAAAAAGATGGCTGTAACTTCCCGATCTGCTGGGTGGGTTGTGCAAGACAGGTCTGCAAATATGATAGATGAGGTTCCCTAATGGAGAGCATTTGCTGCTTTATGTCCCCTTTTCAATAGTTTCATCCAGGAAGACTTGAATGGTGCCTGAATATATAGATTTTCTGTGTATTTGTTATTTCTGGGCATTTGTTTCAAACGGGCTGCCATCATCTCTGGAGTTTTGACAACTGAAGTGGCAACTGGAAATGTTATTTTACAGCTCCTGGCGTATCTTGTGAAGGTTTCTTGTTTGTCAAAAACACATTAAGCAAACCGTGTTACCAGCCAGCGAAGTTCTGATCAGGGCCCTCTCCTAGCATCCGCTGTCCTTGCTCTGAAACAGAGATGTGTTCAAGCCCATGACTCGGTTCTTAGAGCTTTTAAAAACCAAACAGTTGGCTCAGCATGGTTTTAGTCACTACAGACTGACAGTGTGGTGGCGTGAAATTTCCTTTCCAAAACCCTATCAGTGGTTCAGGTTCTGATGTGTCAGACTAATGCAAATTCACTGATACTGCTGGAGCTTGTCTACATTTCAATCGCCGAAGAGCAAAGTCAGATCAAGCAGGGCCGTTGTATGTTAATGAGATTTACACTGGGAGCAACCTTTGTTTAGAGAAAGGTTTTAACAGTCCCAAGGCACCAGGCTGAAATGGCTCTCGGAGGTATTGCGGAAGCCTTTACACTTTATTTGTTCATCTCAGCGTTTGCCTTTTGCTTTAAAAAATAATAATAATCAAAAAAAAGGCTGCTTCCTGGAAATTGGTTAGGCATTGTCTATTCACGGGAGAACGATGGGAAAAATGGAAAACACCTTCTGGAGCAAACAGATAAATTAAACCGTAGTGTTTGAGCAAATAATGTGCCTCCAGTTTAATTACAGCTGAACAATGGTGCGGATCACTTGACCTCAGCAGCAGACCGACTTCACTGAGAGCTGTGTTTTCAAAATACCCTATTTGCGAGTTCTTCAGGACACGGGCCAGTACAGGAGAGCGTGACTGTGCAATGCACAGCCCAACATGAAGTGAAATTATGAGGAACTATTGCAGAGAAGAATTAGGATAGAAGCCACTTGGCAGCCCATTATAATTATGTAGCTTTCATTCCAGCCTTCCCTTTTCCTGTCTTGACTTCTCTTTCCACGCAGAATCGTGCCAATTCCCTTTTGAGAGAAAGAGAGGCAATACATGCCTTCCATCTTACTTCTCCAACTCTATTCTATGTTTCGGGGACTAAAACGTTTGATTTCTAAAAAGTTTCTTTGAACCCTCAAACTTATTTTGGTGACTTCACGTCACCCAGTCTCCTAACCTCTATGTTCCTTTTCCCCTGACTATTTCTGCCTGTATAAAGATGCCACGGGCTCACATAACATAAAATTAAGATAACCATCCTGCTTGCTTCTGCTGCTTTCATTCCTCCCTTCAGCTCCAAGCTCACTGAATCCGCTGTCTGTAAAATTGCCTGGCCCTCCCTCATGCCAGCATAGGCCCTCTCTGAATTTGGCCTTCACCCCTTGACATTGCACTGAAACTGCTCTTGTCCCTCTTTTTACCTTAGACAAAACCAGAACTACCCTAGCCTGCCGTCTCCCAGATTTACATCATCACTGCTCAGTGCAACCAGCTCTTCTTTTCTCCATAAAAACCATCTCCCACCTCACTCCTATGCCTCTTCTCTCCTGGCCCTTCAGCCTCCCATTGCTTCTGCAGAGAATTCTCCTCCCTCTTCTCATCTTTTGTGGGCTTTGAATATGTTATCCCCCGTTTCCTTCACTTTTTTTCTTTTTTTTCTTTTTTAGCTGCACCTTTTCTCTGTTTAGTCCCATCCACAGATTGCTCTATTTAGATCAGTGAAACTCACATTTGCTTTTCTACTCCCACCTTGGCTTTGCAAGCCCACATGGATATCTGGGTTTGTTTCTTCCTCGTTTTGTACGGCTGGCTGTAAGGTAACTCTTTTCTAGTCAGACACTCACCTCTGTTTTTTTCCCCAATAAGCTTCAACAACAACGCTGCGTTCTGACCTGGTTACTATATTTTGAATATTTTGATTGATGCCTTTTTTATGTCTTTCAAATGACTCATCTTTTACATCCGTAAGCTGCCTGCCTTTACTTGGAAGATATTTTGCATCTTCGCTTGCCCTACCTGTCATTTTTCATTCAGGTTTGAGGCTAATTTCTGCTCCTGATGGTTCCGGCTTCCGCTGTCCTCTTGTAAGTTCTTCAAAAAATTGTTTCCTGCCTGCTCCCAGCATACTGGGGAAGAGCTTCATTAAACAGCCATAAATCTGCTTCATTATACTTCTAAAATACCTCCTTAGAGCAGTCCCTTGGCACAGCGGAGGCTAAAAGCCAGGGGTTAGCGACTGCTCCCTATAATCCCACCCAGGATTATTTCCCGTTGGTTGCTCAGGACATACCCTTCAGTTTCATCTCCACACTTTTGGGGCAAAATTCATCACGTTGCTCTGAAGCCCTGCTCCATTAGCCAGACTTTCAAACAGAGCAGAAATGCAAGAAGCAGTGGTAGGGACGACAGCTGCCTGGACCACGTGCATGGAAAAGGAGGGATTTGTTTCGTTGTCCAAACACACAGGAACACCCCATCAGCCTCCACTTTATTTCTCTGCTAGATGTTGGCTCTGTGGAAGAATAAGGCTGACGTACAGCAAGCAATGACATCAAAACCTTTAGATATTTACGGCATGATCTGCCATCCACTGAAATTAATGAGACTTTAAAATGTGCTGCAGAGAGAATTGTAGCAGACCCACAGGGACTGAGAGGGCTGAGAAGTTAGGGTTTGTTCAGCAACCCTGTCATCCCATTTAAAACACCTGGATTCTGTAAAATCTGAGGCTGAAATCCCAACAAGGCATCACTCAGATAACCCACTAATGATTATATAGATGCCCTTAGTTCTGTGATATTTGTTATTCTCTGTTGGAAATGCCCTTGTTCCTTTAAGTCTTGTTAGAAAGATCCCCCAGGTAATTCCCATTCTACAGCACCACGGCCTACAGCATGCTTGTTACCTTGTTTAATATGCTTCCTGGTCCATATTTAAATCTCTAGACCCCTTCCCTTCAGTGCATATATACAACCTCATATCTTTTTTTTTTCCTCTGCAGGGTCCGATCCTTGCAGACTTCCTGCACTCAGACTCTGCCTGATTTAGCAGATGGTGTAAAGCCAAAGCTGGGTCTGTGTGCTACGTTGGCCCACAGAATAATCTCCTGTGCATTTCTCTGTCTGGTTTCCAGTGACTCGGCAGCAGAGCTTCTGGCATTTCAGTAGTGAAGGGATAAGAAGAGGCAGGGAGGTAGGAGGTGAGGTAAATTGTCTTCCTTTCCTAACGTTGTCACCCAAATAAAAATAAGTGACAAGGTAAAGACAATGTTTTTTAATTCTGTTTAGAAAACTGACTGTATAGGTCTTGGCTGCTTGTAAGTGAAAGGGGTGTTGTACAGATTTTAAGCATGTGGAGTATTTGGGCACTGTGTTCCTACTAAAGATAAACCGTGAGAGCACTCCTTTGCGTGTAATGGATATCAGAAATGGGGTTTGATGTGTGCGAGAGGCAAGGTGAGTGGAGGGATGGAGGATTAGGCAGGTTGTTCTCTGTTCATACTTTGCTGAAGACAAAATATCGCAGCTCCACTGAAGTTTTTAGAATAACTAGGAACTGGTGACTCCCTCTGAAGAGAGGAAGGTCTTAAAATCTTCGGGTTTCTCTGATAATTCAGAGAGGATATTTTTCTGTCACATGTGAATTGCATCCTTTTTAGGGGCTATGATTTAGGTGGGAATCTCTTCATATCTGGCAAGCTCCAATACTGTAAGCAATCGTTTGAACCTAGAAGTGGAAGAGCCCTCAATGGGTTACATGGTCAGAGCCCAGCCACAGTTAGTAACAGTGTTTAAAACGTGCGTCGTAAAATGGAAGGCACCACCTTCAAATTGTGAAGATTTTTGGCCCTGCTGTTCCTACTAGAATGTTATTTAAAACCCCACAGTCTCTGATGGCTAGAAATATCCTAATTTCCAGCCTACATGTATTCCTGCCTGGTCTGCACATACTTACTCTTAACATCATGTTTTAGCATAAATACGTTTTCTCTTTTGTTGGTGTTTTCCCTGTGGTGTTTATGTGCAATAATCAAATTCCCCTTTTGGCTTTCTTTTTGCCAGGCTAAACAAGCCAAGATAATTTAGTTTCCTCTTACAAAACAGCTTCTCCTACCCTAATTTACCCTCCAGCATATCTTACTTGAACTTAAATTACCCACAATTTACAAGTAGTTCAGGTGAGATCTTGCTGGGCCCAATGTAATAGCAGTAGTTCATCCCTGCTAGAACTACCTGATACTTTCTGAAGTTGCATTTGGCTTTTTCATGGCTGTGTCACATCTGTGACTCTCATTCCTCATGGGATGGACTAATAAACGTGGACCCTTCACCTCTATCATTTCCAGCAGCTGCAGCTCACAGCAGAAATCCTCAATGTTAGCCCAGTCCCTGGCCTTGCATTTCATGCTACTGAATTTCATCTTGTTTTTCTGACTCCAGTTCTTGAGGTCATCTGGTTCTTCCTCTATGATAGCATGATTTTTCTTTCCATTAAGGGTACCTCTACAAACTTCACTGGGGCCTTCTGAACACTCTCTGTTCTGTACCAACGTCAATAATAAAAATTGGATGGGACTAGGCTCAAGACTGACCCTTGAGGAATTGCAGCAACAGCCCCGTAGTTGTCTGGGGATATCTTTCCTTTAACCAGCACTTTCCCCTCCTCAGGACTGCTGTAGAAATCCACAGTTTGTAATTTCCCATGCAGTGCCTTGCCAGTGCTTTGTGAAGCACAAACTGTGGCTGCTGTGCTTCCCTCAGCAGTTGTCTTATCAGAGAAGGTTGTTATATTAGTTGAATGCGATCATCTTTTGAAGATTTCTTTTAATTTTCCTTCCATTTACTATATTACTACAGCATAGTAGCTTATCTAATGGTCCCCTTAGGATTTCTGAGCACTAGGTATTGCACAAGCACTGAACAAAACCGATCCCTGCCCCAAAGAACGTATTACAGCTTTATAGTTTATTTTCTTTTTCTAAAGATTTGCAAGGTGTTGAGTTCACAATGTGTCTGTCCTGCCCAGCGGTGTCACAGCTCTATTTCACGTCTTTCGTTTCTCTGGTTTGATCCAAAGTTGCAACCCTGGGTCCTGTTTCTCATAGAGAGATGGTATATATTTATGGACAATTTGCAAATCTGGAAAATACAGGTGAAATGCTGATGTAAAAAATCAGCTCTGTCCCTTTCTAAATACACGTGCCGTAATCTTTCATACACGTCATTTCTAGTCTTAAAGGGATTTTAGTTACTGGTAACCTTTGATGTGTTCCTGCTACTTTACCTTCACTGCAGTCATGGAGGGTGAAGATCCAGCTCATCTCACCCAGCTGTTCAGCCTTAATTTGTTTTTGACAGGAGGAGTTTCAGATCCCATCGTCAGTCATTGGTTAGCTCTTTGTAGCCAAGAGGAGATTTTTTTGTCTGGTTACTGAATACAGCACGGGACCTGAAGTCCAGGGAGAGTTGTCCTCAGTGAAGGAGTTAGCAGGGACTTCAGAGTGTGACCTGACCTATGTGCGTTGTTTTTCTGCATAAACAGCCATAGGTTGGCTAGCAACAGTCTTTGGGTTCACGTAATACGTGTCAGATCTCATTTTGTTGGGGAAAATGCAATCCTACAGGAAAGTTTCGGCTGCGGTGTACGGTAAGAATGTATTTACTCTGTGAGGACGTAGGCGGACAGCTCTGGTCATGGAACAAAACTTCCCCAGCTGACTCCTCTTTCCCTCGGCTGTCGCAGGGTTCGTTCACGTGGTTGCACCTGAAACCAACACTTGCGGTTTCAGACGACCGAGAGTTACCGACTTTTGCTTTTTGCTTGGTCTCTTTTTCAATCTTTGCTTAACAGGAGAGAATTTAAGAACTGAAGCACACAACGTACGTACACAGCCACAGAGGTTTGTCTCAAGGCAGCCCCAGCGCTCATCCATATGCAGGGGACTGATTAAAGTGCTGTTAGCGCTCAGCGCCGTGCGCCTCTGCTTTCGTGACTTTCCTGATGCCAGCGTGCGGCGTTAGACTTGTGATAATGACTGGAAGGAAGAAGCACTTATTGTTGCATGGTGGGGGGCTTTTCAATCTCGCAGACAAAGGCGTAACAAGATCCAGCAAACTGAAAGCTGGACAAATTCAACCTTGAAATAAGACATGGTTTCCTAGCTGCAAGGGGAATTAAAGTTTGGAACAGCTTGGCGAGAGGAAATGGTGGAGTTGCCGCTGCTTGGAGCATAGACAAGATTTGCTGTCTCTCTGAAAAAGGTTTCTTTAATCCAGCATTTTGGGAGAGCTCTGTGATTTGTGTGTGCAGGAGGTCAGTCGAAAGGAGGATAGCAGCGCTGCCTGGTGTTGGTGGGTGAATTACTGGATGTGATTAAATGACCTTTTTGGTTTGGGTCAGCGAACTTCTATAATAAAAGGATCGGCTGCAACATGGAGAGGGCTGTGAGATGAGGCAATAGCTCAGAGAACATAAAATTAAATGTCCATCTTACTGCCTTTTTGACTGTTAATTATTAAAGTATTGCTATTTACCAACTGCATGGTTAAAATGTGCATAAATGTTAATATCAAAGTACTTCAGGGGCGATAGAGGACTGATTCTAGGCATCTCTCTGTTTTTTAAGGGTCTTTCTCCCCACAGTGTTTGTCATTTTGCCACGTATGCTTCATTACAGCCCATTTCCTATCAATCCTCCTCTGGAAGGCTATGGGAATGGAAAGTGCCTTCGACCACTGCAAAATGCAGTATATCACCCTGCTGCAAGTATTTTTAGCTCCCAGGAGAAATCTGAAGCAATGATTATCATTGTATTTTTATTCTTCTTGCCTTCAAAACCAAACTGTAAAGCCTGTATTACCTGCGTTAAAGATCTTGAGCAGAGTCCCAGAGAGAAAGCAATCGGAATTGCTGCCGCTGAAGCCAACTGAAAAGCCTTCTCCGTGCTTTGATGGCAAAAGGATTAGGCCAGCAGTCAGTGCTTTTTGAAGTAAAGTTGACTTGTTTCTCTGTTCACTAGGATTAGAGCTTCGTAGTAATACAGTAATCACCTACGTAATTGTAATTTACAGCAGGCAAGAGTACTGGGCAGTCAGGTATCGGTACCTGAAGCTTCTGGAAAAGCGGTGTGATTGAGTTGTTTTGTCTGTCCTTTGCCTGGTTTGGATCCTGTTGAAAATTCACTAGATGGCTTTTGATAAGGAATTGAATCTTCCGTTGCCTCAGGTGGCATAATCTCCAAAATGGGAATATGCCGTGCTTTTCTAAAAGCCATTCAGTTTCTCTTCCTATTTCATGTGTGTGAGCTTCTGGCAATCCAGGGAGAGCTGGTGCTGCCTCGCTGCCAGGGGACCGGCGATAGCTGGGTCCCCAGAGCTCCGATCCATTGAAGCGTGGCAGTAGATAGCTGACGTTTCGAAGAGCTCCTGTTCCTGGAAGTTAAACCCTTCACGTCTGGCTCCAGCTGGAGGTGCTGTGTGATAAAGGGGAATGGGGTTCAGATGAAGATGGTCTTGTAGAGGCTCTTCCTTCTTGAGATGAGATGATGGAAGCTGGGGAGCTGGTGGTACAACTGTTGGGAACAGACCAGCAGGTTCAGTCTCTTTAGGCGCTGCCTGCCTTTGCAAGTGCAAAGCCCTCCCATCCACTGGTGTAAAGCGTGAGCCATCTTAGCCGTATTTATTTCATGAGGCACTTGCAAGGTTTCCTCCCAGACAGAGCACACTTTGGGTCTGCAGCAGGTAATAGGAGCATGCTTGGCTGGGAGTGATCCCGGGAGACTGCTTGGGCTGCTGGCCCTTACAATGGAAGATAATCTTTAGATTTTAGATAATCTTCCAAGGTCCCTTCCAATCCCTAGCATTCTGTGATGTGCCCATGGGTTAGGGCTAGATCCTGGCTGCAGTCCTGGGCAGGACTCCAGGGCACCTGGTGTGTTGTCATGCAGAACCTCCTCCGAGGGAAAAAGGGAATAATTTTTGTGTTCACGAGCACCCTTTTCTGAAGAATTCCCTTGGAAGCCTGGCTGGGAGAGGTGCTGCCCAGCTGCCCGCTCCACGTGGACTGCCAGTGCTGAGGATCTTGGGAGGCTGCCACCGAAATTCAAAGCCGGAGCCAAGCCTAAATTTCATTTCAGAGGAGAATTATGTAGAAGTGGCAGAGTTTCTGTGCAGTGTTGTAAGAAAAAATGTCACACCAGTCAAGGGAGCCAGTGGGTTTTTGAGGACAAGCTCTTCTCCCAACTGTTCTGCAGTCTGAATGCTGCAGCTCTAAGGAACTGAAAAGAAACTGGCTTTGATTTGTCACTGTACATCGAGGTAACAAACAGTAAATTATGCTCAATTAGATTGAATTTTTCTAATCAGAAATATTAATAAAGTAGTTAATGTCTTTGGAAATGAGATTTCTCTTTAATTGTCTTGGTTTGTGTGACTCGCCCTGATTACCGAGAACCTCTCTCTGCTCTGCTCCCATAAAAGCCAGGAGCTGTGAGAGCCAGGAGGAGGGATGGGCAGGTAAGAGGAGCACCCTGGCATTGTACCAGTGGGTTGGTGTTTACAGTTCATTAGTCCATGTTTAAAAATACCACGCTGCCAATTTAAACCACAGCTGGGTTCATACACATTTTGAGGTTATCACTTGCTGAACACAATCCTTCTTTTGCTTCAGCTTGCAGATTCGCTCGTGCCCTTGGAGATTAAGCCTGGTATTTCCTTGGCAACAGTTTCTGCCGTGCTGCATACTAAAGACAACAAGCATGTGCTGCAGGTACAGTATAATGGGAAAGGGAGAAGAATATCCTTACACAGGGTTTCCTGCCATCTGGGACCCCAGCTGTTCTCGTGAGGCAACCCCTCTAACAACTCCTTCCCCAACAGAGCGGCGTCCTTGTCGGCTGCCTTGTCCTGGCATGTGCAAGGGAGGAGGAATTATACTTGGAGTAGAGAGTGGGATGCATATAAATCTCCCTGCTCTTATTTTATTGGCTGTGTGCCTAGCTAAGATAAAAGGGGAAGCGAGATTATTCACGAAGAGAGGCCACAAATCAGACTGCCGTCTTCCATAACCTGTACATCAGGATCAGCATCAGCCAGCCTCTCGGGGACTTGGAGTGGAGGGTCAGAGGGGAAGGTTGACCTAAAAGATTACACCCGTGAAGGGACTCTCTTCCTTAAGTCGCCTTGTCCCCCAGGAAGCAGATTGTGCATCCTCGTACGAAGTAGGAGCGAACTCCTAAGGTTAGATGAGGAGAAAATCCCTCTCTTCCCACTACCTGCTTTAGGCTGGCACTGCAGTTCCTGGCATTAGTGCTCTGCAGAGGGAGGTGATGTCTGGTGGACCTGCAGAGCAGTAGATGCCCCATCACCTTTCTCCTTCGATGCATGGAAGTGCAGGAGCTCTGTGCGTGATGCTGTAGGGCTGGGCTGGGCCCACTGCACTTGGGGAGAGGGCCCGACGCGGTAATGTCATTAGTGCAGGGACATAAAGGTTGGTTAAAGATTTATATCCGTGCACAGCAGACAAGCTGCCTTGCTTTTTCCAGGTCAGTTCCCTAGGTACGCTAAGCAATGCTAAACAAATCAAGGTATTAAAATGTGAGTGGGCTGAGTCTGCTTTCTCCTTCGTGTGTTGCTCGTTTGCTCCTTTCTCTGCTCTGATTCCTGATGCCAGTTAAACTTAGAGCTAGGTGCAGTCTGCTGGAGCCCTCATACTGGTTCAGGTGAACCAGCACAGGGGTATCTGTCAGCACTGCCTGAGCCTGGGAGCTCTCAAAGGTACAGGAAACGTGCAGATGAGCTCTAGAAAACTCAGTCTATGAACACAGAGCCACGTGAGTGATTCATGTCCAAGCAACATCCTACGTGCACCTAGACTCGTCAGCTTCAGGGAGAATGGTTGTTTTTGTAAAGCGACTCAGTGCGAGCCTGTTGGTGGAACTGGAGGCCGAGCAGGTAGCATTTCTCTCCCACGATGAAAAACAGCCTTCTTTTTCTGCTGAAGGAAACGCAGGGACAGCACAGCAGCAGGTTCAGACACGATGCCGCGCGGTGGGAGAGGCACGGAGCTGCGAGGAGCCCAGGCTGTCACCTGGAGCTTACAGAGCGCTGCACAAGGCTGCTTCGGGCTCATTCCCTGCGCGTTGTGCAGACACGTCCCTGGCAGATGGTCTTGCCAAAATTTGGGGGAAGTTTTCTCCAGCACCTTTTTCCCAAGAACTGTGTTGCGAGTTCACTGGGAAAGCCCAGTGCTGATACTTCCCCGGCGTAATTAACTTGGCACAGGACACGTGAACCTATTTGACACAGTAATTTCCTCACCGTGCTTTATAAAGCAATCAGCTTTTCAGCTCCATGAAATGATCTTTCAGAAGGGGGCAGTTAACCCCACATGGTGCTGGGTTAGCTACCGCTGGCCGTGCTCACCCCATCTCTCCCTCCCTGCTAACGGAGGAGGCTCTCAGGAATGAGTTAAGGCAGATAGCTTTCTGAGGCAGCTCAAAATTATACCCACATCACGCTCCATTGATTTTTCAGGCACTGCAGCATCTGTCTTGCCTGTCTGTATTCAAGTTCGTCCTAAAGGCTAATTTTTTTCCGAGGCCAGTGAGAAATTACCCATTTCCCTCATTCCCCAAGTCGCTGCTTGCTCTGAATTTGCCAGTTTCCCAACCTGTTGCATCTTCTAGACTGTGATTTTTCAAGGCATTGACTCCTTTAAGCTGTGGTTCCTAGAAAATATAACAAATGATAATAATCTAGTGTGATTCACCGCATTACCGTACATCTTCTCATCCACCAGCTCCCTCCAAAGCCTCCACAACCCCCTGCCAGCAAGAAGAGAAAGCGCGTGAGTGAGGACGTCCCAGAATGTAAGCCTTTGAAGCCGTTGCTGAGTGGCTCCATTCCTGTGGAGCAGTTTGTGCAGACGCTCGAGAAGGTAAAAAGTCTGTGGTGGCAAGCACAGTTCAAGTGGGTTTCTGCAGGTCTCAGAAATTTGCTGCTTTTCTAGCAGAGAGAGGGGAAATAATTTTAGGGTGGCTCAAAATGGAGAAAGGCTAGTGGGCTGTCAAAGAAATACTGGAATGTGGATCCCTGCACTGAATGCAGAGGGAATATTTCCCTGTGGAGGCATGGCCTGATGTAGGGGCTTCGTGTCAGTCATTCCTCCTGGCTTCCCACGGAGGCAGAGCTTTTAGGGTCACTCCGAGTGACATGTGTCAGCTGATTTCCAATACATACGAACAGTGGAGAGGAGATCTCAAAAGTATTTAAGTTCCTAAAAGTTTTGTGAAGGTGATGTGACTGAGTGAAGAAGAGATGCTGGAAATGTCTCCACTGATGGAAGAAGCTTTCTGGAGAGCTGCAGGGTGAGGGGATTGGTGGCTGAACTTGGAGGCAATTGGGCACTGCTCTGTGGAGCCCTGTTCCCCCCTGCTTGACACCGTGGAGAAAATGGATGGGAAAAAGGGTAGGATTGTCTGTGAGGAAGGTTACCGTGGGATTTAGTTGGTCTCCACTACCCTCTGCTTTGAGGCAGCGATGTCAGCAGGTGCGTGTTTCTGTAGTTAAAGGGGCCGTTTGTCCTCTTTGTCTCTCAAGAGGTTGAGGTTGGCAATTGCCCATGAACTGGCATAGCGGAAAATATTGACTTTAGCTTCCCCGTGCTGTAGTTAAGCCTTCTGTATAATGAGGGTCGTAGTTAGCTTATCCTGTGAGTGTTTCCTCTGCAGATCCCAGAGATCTAGGATATCTGCAGTGCCACACTGCATTTTGCAGATATTCTTCCCCGCTCCTCCTCCCTGTGCCCTGAGCTTTCATCTCCCTTTGCCCGAGTTGTTGTAACATCTCTTTTTTACTCCCCAATGCTGTGTCTAGCATGGTTTCAGTGATGTGAAGGTGGAAGACACAGCCAAGGGCCACATCGTCCTCCTCCAGGAGGCAGAAACCCTCATTCAGATCGAGGAGGACTCCACACACATCATCTGCGACAACGACGAACCTTTGAGGGTGAAGCTGCGTGACCTGGTTCTCAAATTCCTGCAGAAATTTTAGCCCAAGGACATAGAGCTTTTCAGAGGGTGTCTCCAAAAAGAGAGAATTTCCTAATTCGGAGAGACCAGAACCACCTTTCCCTTCATGGAAAAGCAAGGGAGTATTTTTTAATATCTCTATATTTTTTTAATTTAATTTTTAACCAGTTTTGGAATACTTTGGAGGGGATTCCTGTGCTGTAAAACTGTTTGTTGGAAACTTCAAGGAGATGTGGATTGCAGAGTAAATAAATAGTGTCTATTTACAAGGTCAGGGTGAAGTTGTGTGCAGGCACAGGCATTTCTGTGTGACGCCATCAGTCAGCAATGCGTGCCCCAGTCCTTTATCTGAGAAAACTCCACAAGAACATTGAAACAATGGCCTCAGATATTGAGAGACTTCGCTTTCTCCCCATTGTTTCTTTCCAACCACCAGATCCAGTTTCCTGTCTGTCCTCCGTTTACACTCTTCGTGCTTGTGTCTTTCAGTGGACGTGGCACAAAGAGGAATGGGGAAGTTGGGAAGGCAGAAATTATAAAAACCAAAATAAAAAGGGGGGAGTATGCTGGACATGTACAATAGCTTCAAATTGGCAAGAGCGTAGCTGTTCCCCACAAAAGCAGAGGGATTTGGGGAAAGCTCTGTGCTTTTTTAGCAGTTCAAGGTGTTTACTGATGCTCGCCTTCCCTGTTAGGACCAGATTTGTCCACCGAGCTCTAGGCTCTTTGACAAGGCACACAAAAGACTGTGTTCGCCTGGGTGCCTCCATCACCAGTGGAAGAAGTACCTCCAGCGGGATTGCGATCCGAGGGAAATGCCTGGCTTTCCCTCTGTGCCCTATTTCTCTCTTGGCTGTTTTGGGAGCTGATGCAACTTCGTTCCTGTCTTAGATGCTTCTGTTAGGTATGTAAAGGTAAGCAGCACAAATTTGGGACCCAGAAAGGTAACTGGGAAGGGAGGCTTTCAAAAGTACAGAAGTAGTTAAACTCCCAGTGCTCATGCAAAACCTTTGAGATTTAAGTGCCTCTTGTTTGTACCTTCCAAAAACCTGTCCTGTCAGCCCCCACATTCCAAAATCTTGGCTGAAATTCCGATAGTCACTTAGACAAAGCCATCTATACTGCAGACGAGGATTTTCACTCTCAGAATCATGTATTCGGGGCGTAAACTTAGTTAATAGTATTGATTTTAAAAGCAGCTGATTTCTCAGATTTACTGCTGTTTTGTTTTTTTTTTTATGGAATTACTTTGTATTTATTTGGTGTTAAAAATAAAAAGCATAGTAATGCCAAGGAGGAAGCACATTCTGTGGTTTATAAAAGCATCCGCATGCCTGTTCCACATCTGCCTGTCTGTGTGCATCTACACATTTGTAAGATATAACAACTTCAGTTTATAGCTGTGGGGAGATTAAGGCAGTGGAAGAAGAGCTCTGTAATAAAAACTATTTGCTGTTGCAGGCTCTGCACCATATTTCCTACACATTAGGGATTCCTGGGTGGTTGGGTGTACAGACCCCAGCATCCATACCTTTGCTTTGTGTGTGTGTCATGGGCGGGAGAGAAATAGCGTCGTTAAGGTGATAAAAACCTCGTTGCAGTAGCATTAATCCTAATAAGAGTTTACAACGTTTGCGGTGCTTCAGCTTCTTTATCATCACTCAAAAATGGAATGAAAGAATCGGACATATTTCACCTTGTAATTAAATCTAGAGGAAGATTTTTCTCAACACACAAAGGCCGTGTGAGAAACGCGGCTGAGCTGAGTAGGCCGGGGGAGAAGGAGGGGAAAGCGTGGGCCTTGTAGTACGCGAGTCTTTAGGAGTCTTTCTCCTCATTAACCAGACCAGCTTGAATTTGCGTTTACAGGGGATTTAAGTTGTCACCCTGAGAACCCAGAGCCTCAGGCCCGAGCCTGTGCCTTATGCTCGTTGCATTCACCTTTGAGGAGCACGGGCAGCCCGGCGGCATGCCGGTGGGCAGAGGTGAGGGCAGTGGTTTCGGCTTGCTGAGGCCTTGCTGGAGTGGCTGAGGATTAGGAAATCCACGTGAAGGGGCTGCTGTGGAGGTCACAGTCAGCGTCACGATCAGTTCGTCACGAGGAGGTTGCTTCGGGGCCTGCCACAGTGTGAAGAGCGAGGCCCTGCAGCACCAGGGCCGTGCGCTCACTGACAGGATGGGAGGGGAGAAAAGCTTCCCCATGCACTATACACACAGTCAGATTCAGCAGAAAGGTTTTCTACTTCTCAAGGTCTTCAGGAAATGTTTAAACATGAAGCGTGAGATGGCCTGAGTCAGCCACAGCAGCTGCCTCACAGCAGTGACTGGTCCTTACGTGGGCCAAACAAACCCCAGTGCTCCGAGCCCCTCATGGAAACCTCTCCGTGCTGCCTAAACTGACAGAACTGGAGGGCTCCCGTCTGGTCCCGCCTCTGACGGACGGTTCTGGACTTGTTCCTGGCTTGGTGCCTCACTTTCCCCTTACGCAAAACAGAAATCGCGCCATCCTCTGCAGGCTGCCTCGAGACAGAGCCGAAAGCTGCTGCAGCAGAAGTCGTATGAAAAGCACAGCGGCGTGAGGGTGATTCAGGACCTGGGAGGGGGCTGCTGCGCGTATTGACAGAATTAGAATTGCAGAAAAGCGGTTTTTAGCTCGGTTTACTACTGATGCAATTGGGCTGTCCCACAAAAGCCTCTCGGTTGGGGTGAAAAGCCGTGACCCCTGCCTGTACCAGCCATGCTGATACTTTTAGCACATCATCGGGCAGCCAGTGGATTTCCAAAGGCCTTGCCACCCCTGGAAAAAAAAATAAAAATTAAAGTTTTCACATCTTTCCTGTTGTAATTTTGGGCAGGAATACTCCACAGCGCCAGTCCAGCAGGTGAAAACTGATTCATGTCTTTCTTATAAACAGGTTTTGCCTGCTGGAAAAATAAATGCATGGGGGGGGGGGGGGGGGGGGGATCTTTTAGTGAAAAGTCTTAATTAAACTGGAAAAATAAGCGTTTGTTCATTCTGCACAGAAGAAGGAAAATAAATAGCGTTTCTTCTGGCTGGGTCAGTCCTGCAGAGGTAACCATGGCAGCCCAGGAGAGATGCGAATGGAGGGGGAGGAATAAGATGGATGCCAGAAACATTTTAACCAGAGACGCACGCTTTGGTGGGCAGACACCAGCGGGGGTTTCTGTATCTCTGCCAGAACGAAAGAAGTCTCCTGGCCACCACCGTGCGACGTTCGCTGTGCCGTGGCCATCCCCAGTCCCTCTCACTAGTTAAGCCCAAGCTGTGCTTGCAGCGGGGCTGCTCCTCGAGCAGCCGATGTGCGGGGCTGCACCTTGGCCCCTGGCAAGGGATTAATTCTCGGTGCGCTTCCTCTCCTGCCAGCCAGGGCTCCGTCACCAGGCCGGGGGATAATGGGGAGAAAAGGTTAAAATCAACCTTCCGCACTGGTGGGTTTTACGGAACGGGTATTCCTGGAGGAAAGAGGTCTGCTATGATTTTGTTCCATTAATTACAGCCTTAATAAAAGCAGCTGGACCAAGTCATTAGACCCCAGGTTTGTGCTCTCCCACACTGAGCCCAGGTGCAGCCAATGTCCTTGGGGCCGGCGTTAGGTCCCCGTTTACCCATCCTGTTACCACCGCAGGACCTGCCACATGGCCCATGCCACTTTGGGGACCCACCACCAAGTCTCGTGGCCCACGGGGACCAAAACATGGCTCTGACCAGGGCCACATCCTGGGTCTGCCCCATGGTCAAGTGGTGGCTCCACGGCAGGCTCCTGCCGCTTGGCCAGGAGGGGTCCCCTCAGCCCCACGGCGCAGGGATCCTCTCAGACCCGGTTCAGAAGTCACAGCAGATGTTTGCTGCTTTATTGTCAGGGCTAAGGACTGTATTTCAAGCCTCTTTGCCTTGTTTCGCCTGAAAAATTAAATTATTCCCCATCTTTTCTCCCCCTTGGCCCTATCCTCACCCCGAGCTCGTGGGGCTGATGAGCCAGGGCATCTTGAGCCAGGTGCGGCCGGGCTGCTGAGGGCCATGGAAGCTGGCAGAGCGAAATGCCCAAGGCTAGCATAACTAGGCCAAGCCTGAGGGTCAGCGTAAGCTCAGCTGAGAAAACGTTGAGCAACCGCTGGCTCCATCGCAGCGGTAATGCAGTAATTACACCCCAGGTGTAGGCCCCGGCCTCCCTCCTGGTCCTCCTTGGCGCTGTTGTCTTGCTGGCAGTGGGTTCCCAGTAACAAAACGGGCCAGAACAAGGCTGCCCCCGGTCACGGGGGCTGCATGGGCAGAAGCAATGCCCCAGGTTCCTGCTCCCAGCCCAACCACAGTGAAATCCACCTCAGTGTGCCTCTGATTTTTGTTGCCATCATCGTGTTGGCAGCCAAGCAGGTGTGGGGGCAGAGCTTAAACCCAGCGACACGAGAGAGCCGGGCCCCTGCTGAGAAGCGCCTGTGAGAAGAGCGTCCCAGAGGCGGTAGGAACTGGGTTTACACCTCACTCGTGGCTTTTCTTTAATTCTTAAAGGGAAAAAGCAAAACCAAAACGTTGGGTGTCTGCCACAGCACTGCTCCAGGACATGCCCCTCAGGGGGCAGGGCCAGCCTCCAGGAAGGCACTTACAAAATGGGTGGCACTTGCTCTGGGGTGGATTTTGTTTGATTATTTTTGTGTGTGTTTTTTTCCTTCTAGATTAAATTACTTAGTGGCTTAAAAACGCTCGGTGACAATTATCCTTCCCTTGCAGGCACAACACAGAGCGCTGTGCAGGGCCTTCATTAATTGCCTGCCTAATAACTGCTCGTTTCCCTCTGACTGCTCTTAATATTTACCAGCCCGAGCCTACAAATCACAGAGCCCGTCCATCGTCAGCGCAGTCACCGGCGGCTGCGGGTGCTGTGCTGCAGCGCTGACTGCCTGTTCCCCTTCCCCAGCCCCCTCTTTATCGCTTTGAAGCCATTTGGCCGCTCTGTGGGGTAAAACCCTGCTTTGCCCAGGGGGTTTAGGGCAAGCCCAGGGCCCCCAGGTGCTGTATGGCACCGTAGTTCCACTGCCCGAGTCCCGTTGTGATGGGGCTGAAAGCAGGAGCCGGGGCACGAGGTGCTGGGCCCTGAGGTGCTGGGCCCCTCTCTGCCCTGCGCGGCCGCCCTTTGCCTGTCAGCCCGCTAACAACACCAAGAAAATACTGCCTCTAAAACCCGATTTTTCTTCCCAAAGCCTTCCACGGGCCATCGCTGGCAGCGAGCTGGGGGCATAAATCCTGCACATCGCTTAGCGCAGGCCCAGCGATGCTCTCTGAAAAACGTCAGGGCTGTAGGGATTTATTTATGGCATCGCCACAGCAGCGGCACCCACCTCTCACACACCCTAATCCCGCACCCCAATCCCACACCCCACACAGCCACGGGCCCTTCGGTTTACGGCTTTTGTTCTCCACGGCACAGCACTGCTGGGATATGCAGGTCTGTGGGTGGAGAGGCAGGGGGTGAGCATCCTTCAGCTGGGCTCCTGCAGGAGCTGCCTGCTTTTAGGGCATTGCCGGGCAGAGCAGAAGCACGGGAACAACTTCTGTTATTTTTAATAATCAAGGAACACATCAGATGGAGTGGGAAATGGAGGGCACATTTCGTTGGTGCTGAGCCAGCTTGCAGCCAGGTCGGTGCCTATCGAGTTCCCATGCCCCCGCTGTTAGCACCATCCCTGCCCGCCAGTGGTGTTTTGGGGCGGAATCCCGGGAATTTGGGCACCTGGGGCAGAGCACCCACCTCCTCCCTTCTGGGACCAGAAATTTGGGGTTCCCTGAAACCTCTCCCGGAAATAAAACCCAGCGCAACGCTCCCAGCGGAGGCGAGCCTTTACCCAAGGCAGTAGGGACATAAAGAGCGCATTTCCCATGGGGCAGGCAGCACGGAGGCGAATGGGCAACTGCAGAGGAAGGCAGCTGCTGGGGAGGAAAGGGGAAAAAAAAATGAAAGCAACAGCAAGGAAATCCTCCAGCTGCGTTCCTCCCCTCTGCTCCTCCCCATTTTGCAGCTGGTTGGGATGGCCATGGCAAAGGCTCCTGCCCCGCGGGGCTCAGCGCGCTGTGGTGTGCCCCGTCCCGCTCCCAGCCCCCAGCAAACAGGCACAGGGACGCGCTCCATCAAGTTAAACTCTCCATTTATTGGATCCTTTTACAAAAACCTCAACATATGAATATTGTGCTCGTGTTGAAGGAGTGTTTCCGGTCTGTGGTTTTCTTTTTTTTTTTTTTTTTTGTCTTTAAACCTGGTGCTCACGGAGCAGGGCGCAGGGGAGGGCAGGGCTGGGCGGCGAGACGGGCTCGGTGGCACCGCGGGCGATGTTATTTACAGCGAACGTGGGAAGGCCCCCGCTCCGCACCCCGCAGCCGAGCCCCGGTCCCAGATGAAGCAGCAGAAATATTGGGGAAAGGCCTCGGGAAAGGAGCCGCCACCGAGGGACCTTCCTGCCACTGAGGGGTGACGAACCGCACGCCCTACCCTGAGCTTCGGAGTTACCCGGGGTCCCCAAAAACCAGGGGAGCGAAGGGCGATGGGGACGGTGGCAGGGCTGGGCTCCCGAAATGACTCTGTGCTCCCTGCCGATGGAAGGAACCCTGTGGGATGGCTCAGGAGCAGAAAGTCGTGGTGTGAACCAAGGACCTGTACTCCAGAAGGGTTCCCGTGTCTATTTAGGCAGATCTGGGACAGCTCCAAAGTGGCAGCAGACTGGGGCAGCCCCAGCCCTGCGGGTGGGGAAGGGGATGTGGCATTATTTTCCTTACCCTCATCCCTCCCACCCACCTGTCCCCACGCAGCGCCCATCTACCCCTCGGCCCCAAACCCTTCCCTTCGGGGGTGGGGGCTCAGCAAGGGGGAAACCCTCTCACGACCCGGCACGCAGCCTCTCCCGGCCGCGCCGCGCTCCGCACAACCGCAGTGCTCCACATTTACCAGGGATCTTCCAAAAAAAAATAATAATAATAAACACCACCCAAGAGCTGGGTGAGATGGGCAAGAGCTGAGCGTGCCGAGCCCCCGACGGCAACACGAAGCCGCCACGGCCGCAATTCCCAGCGCCACCGCACCAGGACAGCAACATTTCCCCTAAGGTTCCTGGCAATGAGGCGCAGGGAAGCGTCTCTCTCTCTCTCTCTCTCTATTTATATAAAGTGCAATCCACAGCTGCCTCCACCCGTGGCTGGCATCAGCAACCCGTGCTGCGCACAAGTGAGCGAAGCGCTGCTAACGAACCGCCGGTTAACGAGAGGGGAGCGAGCGCCGGCAGCAGAGGAGCTTCGTGCTCCTCAGGGACCGCGGCGAGGGCTGCTGGGGCTGGTGCAGCTCTCCCCTCCGAGCAGGGGCAGAAGGCGTGACCCCCCCCCCAGGTGTTTTGGGGCCTCGCTGAGCCCCCAGTTGTGTTCGTACAGACACTGCGAAGCTTCACGTGGTCTGTTCGAAGCGCCCGATGTTAAAACAAGAAGGGAGTGGGAAGGAAAACTCGACGGACACAAAGAGAGGAGACACCTCGGTCCTCGTCACTGCGGTCTGCTGGTGAAGGCAGGAGCCCCTCCATCCTTCCCAAGGGTCAGTGCCGTACCCCTCTGGCAGGGTGGGCACGACAAGCTGGCTGAAACGGGGCTGGAGAGGTCACAGCACCCCAAAACGTGGTGAAGGCTACACGAGGGGGGGGCAGGCCCGAGGAACGAGTGCAGGAGCCGCCAACGGAGCGGCCCTGGTCCTGCTTTGGGACACACAGAGACACAGACGGGTGACAACATCCCCCTGCTGCATGGACACGGGGCCAGGAGAGCCGGGGACACGGAGGTTTCACCTCCCCGTGTGCCCAGCAAGAGCTTCCTCAGGCTGCCCTTGACCACGGGGAGGGAGCGGGGCCGAGCACAGAGCTCGGGGACCAGGCTGTAAAGGCCTGGGGGAGAAACCAGCTCCAAGCATGGAGCCATGAACGCGGTCCCAGTGATGTTTCTTGGTTCACTCAAAGGGGAAAAAAAAAGCCTTTGTGGGGTTAATGAAGCCTTTGTGGGGTTAACGAAGCCTTTGTGGGGTTAATGAAGCCTTTGTGGGGTTACCCTTCGAACACAGCCCAAGGAGGATGACGTTTTAAGGCAGTTACGCTGAGGCCCACGGGCAGACCCGCCGGGGGCACTGCTGCGGGACGGGGATCGATGCGGAGCAGGGACTCCGGCCTGCCCCGAGCTCCAGCAAACCCAGGCTGGGCCGGCGCTTCGCTTCGGTGCTGCCCGTGAGGGTGGCCGATCCCAAGAGAGGGCCCCAAAAGGGCCCCCGATACCCCGCTGCTACCCCCGAAAGGCCAGAGCAGGCTCGAAGCCTCTCCGCAGCTGCCCTTGGTGCTGGAGCTGATGTAGAGACCCACAGCCTGCTCCAACACACGAGCCTGGGAGCGTCCCCAACCTCAAGCCCCGTCTTTGAGGTCTGGCAGTACCCGCGGTGGGAAAGGACACCGAGAATGAGAGCTCAGCAGCTGAACGCCCCCGTGGCTGCGGCGCGGGGCCCGGTGTGGTGCTGGGAGCCGGGTCAGGACCCTCCGGGACCAACCTCGTCCTTGCTCGCCCCTCGTGGAGCTGCGGGAGGCTCAGCATGGCGAGCAGGGCGCTCATCGGCGGGTGACACCTGGAAGTCCTCAGCAGTGGCCACGGGGCGAGACGAGCCTGGTGTGCAGGAGGGGAGGAGAGAGGGAGAAAGGTACGGGGACAGCATCGCCGGAGCTGCCTCGACGTGGGGAGAAACCTCCGCAGTCAAACACCTCCGACCAGGCCTTGCCACGGCGCCCCCCCGAGAGCGCAGACAGGTCCAGAGGGGGTGGGAAGGGGGGGAGGGAAGAAAAAAAAAAAAAAAAAAGCCTCACGCGGCAAATCTAAAACACTTTCATTTTAAATAACAATAATTATAATTAAAAAGAATGGTCGCCCTTGGCTAGCGCGGGGGCGGATCCACTAGCCAACGCGCCATTCCTCAGTGTACGATCCTAGGGAGCGTCCTCGCGGGAGCCGCGAGATCCTGCGCCCCGCCGCCTGGTCTTGTCGCCGTGGGGAGAGCAGGACGGGGGGGGGAAATGTGCCTGTCCCAACCCAGGACGTCCCTCTTCCTCCGCAGGAGGGAGGCCGGAGTCAACAGCAGAAGGCTTTTTGCCCTCGGAGCCCCGCTGAGAAGCCGCCCTCCGCCCTCACCCGCCTCGGGACGAAGTTCGGCGAGCCGAGGGGCGCCTGGCCGCCTGCTGCCCGCTGCTTTTAGATGAATTTGAAGCATTTTGTCTTGTCGTGGGGCAGGCGGGTCTTGAAGAGGACCGAGTCCACGCGGAACTGGGTGTAGAGCAGCGGCATGTACCCGTACACCTTCACGAAGAAGTTGATGCACTTGTGCCGCTCGTGGAAGTGGGAGTCGTCGTGCGAGAGCGCCTGGGGGCAGCCGGGGCAGCGGAAAGTCCAGCGGGAGGTCACCTGCAAGAGAGGGACAGGGATGGTCGCTGCAGCTGTATTCAAAATCAGCAATTTGGGGCGCACCTTGCTTTAGGGACCCAGAGCAAGATCTCTTGAGGGGGCTCTGGTTTTCTGGGGGTGCTGAGGGGTCACCCGCAGACAGCCGGGCTGCCCCTCGGGCTGGGGAAAAGCCCACCCGTCATATTTACGGCCAAGGCCCGTCTCCGAGGCAGCTGGCCTGTGACGGTGAGACACGCAGAGCCGTAAAGAGCAGTTTGCCAGCAGCGCTAAAGAGAGGAATGGTACACACCCGAAATTCATGCCCAAAATTGTGGTGGTCATTTGTTGGCACGGGGCAGGGGGAGCCCGGCTGGGGTTTCGTACCAACGGCCTTCCCCGCACACACGAGCATAAATGTCTCTGCAAAGCTACGCAAGATCAGCCAGGAAATCTTTTCTAAGTGTGCTGTATGCTAAGGGAGGAAGGAAATCTGTCTTTCAGGACAGGAAATCTGTCTTTCAGTTTGGCCAGGGCAGTGTGTGCTCCTGCGCCAGCGAGAGGACGGGCGCTGGGTTCCCCCCCCCCGGAGCCTCCAAACTGCTCGACTGCAGCCTCGGCACGCTGCTGCGCTCCTAAGACACGAAGCAGATCGCCGTCGTCGTTTTTTCTGGAAACGAGGAAAAAAAAAAAACAAACCACAGTACAAACTCCCTACCTTGATGGGAGGCTTTCTCGTGAGGTGAGAGACGAGGAAGTTCATGGCGATGTCCTCGCAGTTGATGTACTCGTCCACCATGTCGCGGATGGCTTGCGGCATCACGTAGGAGTACAGGTAGGCGTAGTACTGCAAGGGGAAGAAGGGGCAGCGTTGCTCGAGGGGGCCCCGAGCAGCACGCGCTGCCTCGGCCCCCTCAGACCTCGCTCTCTTTGCTACCGCGCAGTCAGCACGTCGCCAGCAGCTGGGGGATCCCCTTCCCGCTTGACAGGACAGCCCAGGACTGTAGGAAAAGAGCCCGTTGTCTTCCCAAGGTCGGTTTGCCCTCTGTCTCCCCTCCCATAGGGAGAAGCGCGTGTCCCGGAGCCATTTTCTGCCCCGCTCCCTTCCAACAAACAGATCAGAGCTTCTTCTTAACAAACAGATCCCAAACACGCAAGCTCTGGTTGCTCTAGGAAGGCGAGGAAGGCTCCAGGAGGAGCGGCCACGCCATCTCACCTTATGGAAGAAGGCAGCACCAGTGAGCACCATGGAGAGCTCACACGAGTAGTTGGAGTTGTAGAGCCAGGACTGATGGGGGATGTCCCACGCGTGGTAGCGCCCCGGGAAGCCAACGATGCGGTCCCTCGCCTCTCTCCAGACCCTGCAAACACAAAGAGCTTGGATGAGGCACCTGGAGATCGGCGCGGCTCTGCCCGAAAACCTCCACGTGAAGCCAGGCACGACCGCGCCCCCGACGCCAAGGGACCTGCTCCCACGGAGGTGTTGCAAGTGAGGGAAATAATTGCATATAAAAAAAAAAAGGGGGGGGGGGTTGCTGGTCCAAAGAACGGCCAAGATACACCGTAGTTTGGACGAAAAGAATAAACACCATTAAAATGTGCAATTGCTTTGCTTTAAAGCCATGGGCTCTGAGTGCGGAGCAACGCTGCGTGCCACAAAGCTGGGTTTCTCATGTTGGTCCTCTTCCAGGTGGACGTTCCGGTCGCTTATTTGCAGGGGAAGAAAGAACTAGTGACTCATGCACACGGGGTTTTCTAACTCATCGAAGTTGTTCTGCATGTTTAAAGGAAAGCTGACGAAAAAAGCCCGACGGCCTCAAGTTAGTCTCTGAGTTACAGAGAGCACGGAAAACTGTGAGCTCAGGTGAAAGGGCAGGGAAAGAGGTGGGGAAAGCCAGCGAGATGGGAAACTTTGGTTGCCACGATTGTGGGTGCCATCACCAGCACTGCTTCGGCTTCCTCCTACAGAAAGTCCTGATAAGGGTAATCCAGCCTCTGCCCCTAAACTCCCCGGGACTTCCCCCAGAGCTCCATTTCCTCCTCCACAAGGCAAAGGTAACACGAAGCTCTTTTCAGGAAGGCTGCAGAGATGCTAAAGAGCCCGGTGTCTTCAGAGGGAAGCCACCAAACCCTGCTAAATCTTCGTCCTTCACCCCGAAACGCCGCTGGCCCCCGGGGAATTAAACCGCGAGGCTCGCGTGTGAGAGCGTGGGCTCGTTCAATATTCTGCTCTCAGCTGCAGCTCGCTCTCCTCAAGTGCGATCCTCCAGGAGAGCTGTGATGCTGTCAGGAATCATTAAGACAAACGTCAGTGCCCGGTGTCTAACCTGGGAAACGAACCCAGCCTCCACGTGCGGGGCTGCCCCGGCTTCCTCGGGAGCTTCTGAGCCGAGCTCACGTGTCGGCGCCCAAGCTCGGAGACTCCAGACTACAAGAAACAAGTCCCAGGTGGGAGCCCGGTGGACCTGGGAGGGTTTTCCCTTCGTCACAGGCACAGAACAAGGCAGAAAGTGGCCTTTTTCTGTTTTCCTAGGGCGGAGGAGAGCTGCCACAGCTCCTTCGCCTGCTGAGAGCTTCAGAAGCGACGGCTGCAGGGTGACGGCAGGCTGCTGGGGAGATGAAGTTTCCAAGGGCCCTGGGCGTTCATTACGCTTCCTAACGCAGCAAGGAGCAAAGATAGGGTTGTTGTTACGGCCTCGAGTCCAATTAATGAAGCTCCGATATAAGCTGGTAATGAAAAGGGAGTAATTAACAGCGCCAGCAGCAGCCCTGGCACCGTCCTCCCAGCAAGCGCTCGCTGGCTGAGCTTTCTCTCAGTGTTTTGGAAAGCTGGAGCAGAAACTGCTCGCCCCTCCTCGCTTCTCCCACGTCCTGCTTCCACACGAACGTGACGCTTTCGTGACAAAAAGCTGGGTTTCTCCGGAGAAGGGTTTTGGCCGTGCTGCTCGGAGGGGGTTTGCTCCCTCCAGCTCACTGCCGCGCGGCACACGGAGCAGGACGAGGCTCGTGGCCCCAGGAATCGCAGCCCAAAGCGAAGTGCAGACAAAACGCAGGTGTTGTGGGCAGGGCTCAGCCGCCGAGGCACCGTCCCTTCCCCGGCTAAGGACACAGGGAGGCTTTGTGGGGTCGAGGTGTCTGTGAGCAAGGCTTGGGGTGAGAGGAATACAGGGCACTTGGAAAGCAGCTTTCACTGGAGGCTCTCTAATCAATAAAGCCTCCACTTGACGAGCGAAGGTGAACGGAGACCGAAGAGGGGGAAGAAAACATCCAGGCTCAGCTGAAGAGCCCGTAACGGGGCCTGGGGGGGGAAGCCAGGAGTCCTGCCGCCTACTCCCCTCTGCTGGAATCGCTTTACACCTCATTTCTCAGCTCTCGGAGAGAGCCTCTTGGCTTTCCAGGCATTTTGTGCCTTTTCATCTTCCCGGCTCCCGCCCCCAGCCAGCTGCCAGGAGCTCTGGGATTAGCGATCCCCCCACGCCCGGCCCGGCGGGCTGAGGAGCCAAAACGAGCGGCAGCGCTCCTTCCTCGAGCCGTGCTCGCTCCCCAGCACCTCTTTTATAGCCAGCGGGAGCCTACGGACTGCTTTCTGCCCCCCCTGGACTTGTAATCAGGGAGCTTTTGGCCAGGGAAAAATTAAGGGAAGACGTAGGTGCTGGAGCAGAAGGAGGTGGGAACGGGAGCAACCTCTTCTGTGCAATGTTTCTCTTTTTCATCCTCTAGAGAGAAAAATGCTGAAATAACTGCCACATCCCAGCGTCGCACTGAGCAAACAGGACGCTTTGCCCAAGCAACCAAGTCCTGCAGGGGCCGTGACCATCCTGGCCTGGCCAACGTGAAGGATGGAGCGCAGAAGCCTCTTGGATTTGTTTTCCAGTTTTCTTCCTACCCACGCTGGAAAGCCACGGACCCTCAGGAACATTACGGGAAGGTTATCAGAATTGCAAAAGCCAGAGAGTGAAGGTTAGGAAGTGCGAGAATGAGGGTTGCCTGGACAACCTGGAATCGGCCCGCCTGCAGTCATTAAACAATTCATTAGCACACGTTTCTCCTCCAAGAACTTGAGCTGGAAAGCCCCCGGAAAGGCTGTGCTAGCCCTCGGCCAGGCCCTCGTTTTAACCACGGGGCCACGAGCAGCGCCTGGATGCAGAAAACAGCAGCGTGGGGCCGAAGGCTATGCCCTCGGAGGCCACTCACCGGAACCCGAACATGATCTCGTCGTGGCGAAGGTGAGCGTCGTCATCGATGGACAGGATGGCCTCCGTCTCGATCTCATCCCACGGCAGGAAGCGGTTGTTTAGGCTGTTCTTCTCCGTGCGCACGACCTACGGGACAAACACTGGCGTCACGGTGTGCAAACGGAGAAGGTCTCACCTGCCCCGGCAGACCTACGGGCAACGCCGCTCCGTCCCGCCAGCCGTTTCTCTGGCTCTCCTCTTGGTGTGACAATAAAGTCCGGCCTGGTGAAAAGAAGGCGGCGTCACGGCCGTAAAACGCCATTAAATGAGATTACGTTTGATCACATAAAAAAGCCCACGCCGCAGCCATGAACAGGGGAAAATATTTGTATCGGGTACCCACGTGACAGCTGGTGCGATTAAACTCCCGCTTTACGCCCGTGTTAGTGCTTTCATCTGTCAATAGAAACAACTGGGGGCAAAAAACGGAACGTTCGATGAGAAGGCATTAAAATATTTCACTGGAGATCCATCAAAAACACGAAGGATTTACTGCAGGGAGGGGAACGAATGGCGCAGCTCTAAGCGGCGGTGGATCAGGGCAGAGCCGCGCCGGCAGCGCTCCCAGCCCAGGAGGGCTGCGGCGTGAGCAGTGCCCGCAGGGGAAGGCAAAGTGGAGACAACACCAGAGCAGGAATTTCTCCCCCCTCTCCCTCTCCGTCGCTTGCCAGACTGGAAGGGCTCTTTGGCAAACCGATGTGGTGCCAGGAGCCACGTTTTGGGATGAAGCTGCCGCTGAGCCTTCACAGAACCACAGAATCATTAGGGTTGGAAAAGCCCTCCAAGATCACCTGGTCCAACCACCCCCCTACCACCAATGTCACCACTAACCCATGTCCCCAAGCACCACGTCCAACCTCTCCTTGAACACCCCCAGGGACGGTGACGCCACCACCTCCCTGGGCAACCCGTCCCAGTGCCTGACTGCTCTTTCTGAGCAGAAATGTCTCCTCATTTCCAACCTGAACCTCCCCTGGCCCCTGCTGCTTGAAGGGCCACCAGGAGCATTGGGATCCTTGCTCCAAGGCGGGCAGGGCTGAGGCAGAGAAAAGGACTGGATGACCTTACGTACAAAGCAAACCCCTGCGGGTGCTCATCTACGGGGCAGCCAGCCAGACCTTGGAGGGGACAGTGAGCACTTCCAGAGGGACAGGACACATACAGGGCCCCTCCAGTAACGGCGGCCCCTATTCAGACCTGCTCAGCACTCCCTCCAGCTTGGTGACACCATAAAATGGGTCTCAGGCCCTCGTGGGTGTCACGCAGCGCTGAAAGAGGCACCAAAAGAGGCACTGTTCCTGAAGTCTTGTGGCCACGACCAGTTTCTGAACGTCTGCTTCGCCTCCTGTTGCTGAGCTTGCCCTCTAGTAAGGCTGCAGAGTTATTAAAAGCAGCGCTGATACATAATTTATCCTCCTGCTTAGGAGCACACAGCACGCCGTGCCTCTGCTGGTACGGTGGCATTTCCTCCCCGAGGCTGATCTCATTGAAGTCCGGGGGTGTCTGACTCGTGAGGATTAGCAGAAGTTGGACCCAGGCCATCGGAAATGGATTTAATGCTTTCCAGGCAAGGTCCCGCCTGCAGCTCCCATGGGACCAGCTGAAGACGCACGGATAGAGGACAAAAGAGCAAGAACTGGGGCCGAGCAGCAGGAAACACTTTCTGCCCCATCAGCACGCTGAGAAATGGGCACGGTTTTACATTTAGCAGACTTCTATTTGCTGTGGGTCCTCAATCCAGCTTCTCGGGAAAGATTCAGGTTGAACATTTGCAAAATGTCAAATTATTTCCACTCCATGAAGCTTCAAGAGGGCAGCACAGAGGGTGGAGAGATCGGTGCGTTGGCACGAAACTCTTCCCTAAAGAGAAGGATGCTACAGAGGAGTCAGATGCCTCTGAGCCTCGATAAGCACATTCATCACATGAGCACAAGCGAAAGTTAGAAGCAACTTAAAGCTACTGCCTTTGATGCCTTGTTTTCAAAGGAACTGTCCCAATTTACAGCGCTTTTAGGATGCGGCTAATTGGCATCAGCCATCTAGTCAGTGGCTTCTGTAAATCCCCGCGCTTGCCCCTGGGCAATTGCACCAGGAAAGCAAAGTGGGATGTGCAGGCAGCGATTCGAGAAGGGACCAAACCTTCCTCCTGTCTCTGCCCTCCTGGGACGGCTCAGCACGGTGCTTTTTCCCCCGGCAGGACCGGGTTTTGGTCTCGAACACACACACTGCATCCCGAGCTGGGGAAACAAGGGCATGGCGTTATTAGATGAGAAATATAACTCTTGAGAAAGAGAAAAGTGAACCTTCGGGAAGGTTTTCTTCTTTAATACAAGCGGCTAATCTTGTAAAAACAGGTTGGGGGGAAGGGGAGGAGTATTCGAATCGGGGACTTGAAACATTCCTATCTCTTCGAAGGTTTTTCTGTTTCAATAGGCCTCGGAAAACACCAGATTTCTCAGGCATGAAATGGACTTTACGGGCACAAATGCACTCAGAAACTTATTAGGCTAGGTGAAAAAGGAAGGGTTATTACACCAGCCAAGTTTAAAGAAGTCCGTTCCAGAAGTTTTGGGATTTACGGACCAGGGGAGGCGGCCTGCTCACCCTGTGGGACCCCCTCAGGCGGCGGAGCAGGGCCTTGAAGCATGGCTTTTCTCTGGAAGATTCTCAGCCTGAGGTGCCATAAAGCTGCTGTGAAACACCAGCTCGACAACGTTACTGGGAGATCAAACTTCACGGCACTGGTTGATCTCCAAATGCTTTCTGAAGAACCAGCAGCGGACGGCTGGTGGGGTCGGTGGGGGTAAGCCAAGTCACCGACGGTAGCCTCCTGAATGCTCCCGCTCACAGGAGCCCCTTCTCAGACCTGACCTGTGGCCACCTAAGGTGTCTCTGACAGAAAGGAATCCCCGTTGAAGACATCAGGAGTGGGGGAATCCGTCTTTCCTCTGAGTGTCCCTCAGGATGTCCAACCTCAAAGGCCAACCACTCGCTCCTCCGAGGGATCCGCCGCCATCAGCTCCCTCAGCAGGCCTCTTCCACACAGGACCGGGCGGTGCCATAACCAAACCCTCTCGGTTCGTGTCCAAGCAGACCGAGCTCTCCATCTCTCACCCGGGGCCGTTTCTCCTGCCCTTCCCTCACGTTAATGACGGCTTTTTAGCATATTGCTCAGGGGCTGTGAGCCAAGAGCTCTGTGAGCACCCACCAAAGTTCCCTCAGCAAGTGTGAGGCGTGTGCTGAAATGCTGAGCTCCGGCAGGCAGCCACTCACCAGTGACCTTCACCCAGCGAGATTCTAGCACTGGGGAGCTCAAAAAATCCCAAGAGCTAAAAGAAAGGCACACAAATTCACCAAAAAGCCACCCTCCCCTGCAGGGAACGGGGAGGCTCCAACCACAGAGCACGGCACCACTGCTAGGACCTGCACGCAAACCCCAGCCCCTCCAGCCTCAAACCTGTCCCAGGTTTTGTACTTCTGGTTGCCTTTATCTTGGTTATTTTTGGCTTTTCCTTGGCAATTTTGCTTCAACACCTTTGCCACCAGTGATATCACCAAGTGTGGTGCTGTACAAAGTCGCTGCCGTGGCTGCCAGCTCCAAATCATGAAACCCCTCCAGCAGTTGACACACTTAGGAAGCTTGTCTTAAAACTGCAAGACATAAAGTGCTTCTCAGCACCATACACACCACATTAGAAACTTCTGCTCCTTTCAGCAACCTGAGTTGATTTCATTCCACAAGTTTCTTTTGACTGAAGGAGCACAAAACCCCAAAATTTAACCCAAACCTGTTTAATACATCCATTTGCTCCTGGCATTGTTCATGGCCATGTTGGCCAAAAAGATCTTAGAAGTGTTAGACAGAGCTAAAACAAAGCATGAATTTATCGTCTGCCCAGCAAGAATGCTCCAACCAGTACCAATATTTTCTATTTATACAGAATATTTATACATAAATACAAAAATTCAGCAAAATCAGTTTCTTCCAGCAATCTCTAGTGAGGCTTCATGCCTAAGCTTTAAATTAAGCGTCACATATAATTTGATGGCGAAAACATGAAGAATGTCTGTGCCCTTGGAGAAATTCTGACAGCTCAGCTTAGTGAGCCAGATTGATTTGTGGGCAAAGAGCAAAGTCTGCAAGAAAGCGGGAAGCTCATTGCTCATGTCAGGTCTTCATCAGGAAAAAACCCAAAGGGCACCCTTAGGAGAGCCGCGTAATTTGGGGAGACAAAGAACGAGTTCTCGGGAAAAGGATCCACTTCCACCGCTCCCAAAGACATGGGGAAAAAGGAAGAAGCAGAGAGCTGCTGCCAGCACAGTCCTCTAGGGCCGACGCAGATTTACAGCCCTGTCAATCCTCTTCTTGGCACCGGCTCTTGAAGTTTTCAGTAAGATCCAGAGAAGCAAGGCACCGGCCGCGCAGGGAACACGCTCGAGGGCTGTGTCCTCTTGCCTTGCTGCCATCCCAGGGACTGAACCCACGGACGAACCCTTCTAAAAAATGCACTTTATCCCGATGGCAGCATCTGGGGGCAAAGATCCCAACCGAGGACACACCGTTCCACTTCGCATGGATGAGCCAGAGGGATCTGCAAGGTCAGAACCTCAGCACTCCAGCAGAAGAGGAACAAGTGGCACCGGGAATCCTTTCGCCCTTACCTGAAACTGTTCTGTATCAGGCCACTCATTTTCAACTCAGAGGTTGGACAAAATCCGGATAATCCCCCGATGAAGCAACACGCCCAGCTCAGCCCTTAAGACCTGCAGGCTACCAGACACAACAGCACGCGAATGCTGGGCTGGCAGGTTATTTACAAGGCAGAAAGGGGTTTCCTTCTCAAGGGGGTCGCGTGCGCGTGCGGATTCACATACACATGAGCAGGATAAATGGTAATCCCCTGCTTTTTAACCTGGTCTGGCTCGTCCCAGGAGCAGCAGCATCTTCACAGCTTTTTTGGGAGCGCAGCTGTCAGGACAGGTTTGTACTGACCAGCCAGAACTTATGAGGGATGTTGGAGAGGGATTCGGCATGCTGTAAGTATCGCTGTCTGTCACAGGAACTTTGGCATCAGGGGAGACTCCGTGCGGAAGCCACACACCTCAAGTTCGCCCTCATAAAGGTGACTTTGATCCCAGTTTCTCTCGAGCTCCCGGTCATCTTCCCCCATGCAACATGACAGGTGAGAGCTGCCTGCTCGGCGAGCTGCCAAGCCTTCCGTGAAGAAGCCAATGAAGACACCAGCATTGCCACAGACACCACCACAAATCCCCTGCAGCACTGAAAGCCTCCTGAAAGCACACCACCAAGAGCCCCTGGGCTCTGTCCTGCCCACGCAGAGCCATCTCCTCCTGCCAAGCCCAGCTCCCACCACGAGAAACCCCCCCCAAGCTCTGCAGAGGACAGAAATTCATCCAAATTCAGCAGACCCCAGCCCTGAGGACATCACTCCGGCACGGCACAGGACCTCAGGGCAACCTGGGGGAGAAACTGCAGCCCTCTGCTTTGAAACAGGCGTAAACGCGGTGTAAAAGCACCTTCCAGACACATCAAACACCGTAGGATCGGTGTTTGGTAAAGAACTGGATGCTCTTTTGGTTGTGTTTATGATACCTGATGTTTAACCAACTTCGGGGCACAGAAGCGAAATCAGAAAGGTCTCCAAGGTATCTGTCAGGACGCCGACCTTCCGCTGTCATCCCAGGCAGGGCTAGGATCCTAGGATGCTGGGATCCCGAAGATGCCAGCGAAGAGGCTTTTTGGAAATCCTCTTCGAGGGATGTTTGTTCAGAAGCCGTCCGCCTCCTCTACCCGATGAGATGCTCCTGCTTTTTCCAGCGGCTCCCTCCGGCAATTCTTCACCCTTTTTTTTTTTTCCCCTTCCCCTTTTAATCTTCGCTTGTAAAGATGGATTTCAAAGTTACCGTTATCCCCTCTCCCGTGGGTTAATTATCCTGCTGCTCAATCCCCGGCGCTTTCTTCCTCGCCTTGAACCAGTCGCAGCCCCCTCGCCTTTATGCCCCGAACCAGCCCAGCCAGGCTCCAGGCTTCCGTGCTTTGCCACCTCTAATTCGGAGGCGTTTTCAAGGTTTGGATGAAAAGATCTCACGGACTATTTTAAAACTCATCTCCAGAGGTATGAGAGAGTTTCACTGGAGGGGAATTTAGCTGCAAAGCTACCCGAAGGCTGCGTGCAGTGCACGTAAAGCGGCAAAACAGATGCGTTTTTAAAACAGGCATAATTAAATGATGCAACATAAAACCAAACGTAAATTATCCCCCCCGTGAGAACAAAACCACACAGGAAGGTACTAGTAGAAATCCCTTTTTAAAAGCGATACGGCGCCCATGGACATCACCTGTGCCAACGCTTGGGCTCTCTTTGAACCACGCGAGTGGTATCCGTGGGCTGCTCATCTCCGAGCTGAGAAAACAGCTTGCGACACAAATAAAGCTGATTATTTATTCGTTTTCGTACGGGTGCAGCTGTCACTTGGTTCGGAGGAAGCTAAGGGAGAGGCGTACTTATTTTAACATTAAAGAGATCTAGAGCCTCGCTTATTTTTATTCTCCCTGCGTGTCCCTGGTAGTGGCTGCGCAATTAAAGATGCGCGTTGAATTGGTGGCCCGCCTAGATTTATTTACAGTTATTTGCAATTATTTGGCTCCGAAGAACATCCTCGGGACAACGCACTGTCGCTTGCGGCCGGGGTTTTAAATACCTCATAGGCGTTCTCCCCTGCTTATTATTTTTTTGCAATTAAACGGGCACTATCCGAAGGCATGGAAGTGAAGTGTTTCTTTATCAGTGCTCTTCCGAGCCAGGCAGACGTCACAAACCTGCTTCCACCTGGCAAATCCCCTCTTGGTATTCAAGGCAGGAAATCCAGGTGAATTTATTCTGCTTAGGAGCAGCCCCGGAGATCACAGAACATGCTGGGGAGAGCGGGGGCAGCAGCAGGAGCATCTGCAGCAAGCGAGCGCCCTGATTTAGCAAATTAGGGGCACACAAATGCAACTCGTTGTCTTCGGTAAGACGTAAAGGCAAACAAGTAAATACCTATCTGCTATCCCAGCTCTCTGCCAGGTGCCTGCTGCCATTTAAAAGTGGCGGTGTTTAACTGGATTGCAAAATTAGCATCTTACCAGGTGCTGACCGCTGCTGTGAGGGTTTGTGCCTCCCCTGCTGCCCGCAGCTCCTGCAGGAACCCCTTGGAGGAGGCCATGCGTGCCCTGTATCCAGCGTCCTGCGGGGAGGACAGCGATCCTACCACCTGGATTGTGCCAGTGACGGTGCCAAAACGCTCGTGCTAACAGAAATGGATTCTTAGAAAATTCTCTGCTTTCTTCCAGCCTTTGCTTTACCCTTTCAGTCCTCAAGCTGTTGCTTCTGGCAGCCTGTCTCACCCTGAATTTCGCCCTCTCTGCCCCTTCTGGCTCTCCGAACACCCCCTGGCAGCTCTAGCAATCATCTGAGGCTGCTGGATGAAGCACCTTTCCCTTCCAGAGCCGGGGACGGTGACAGATCGCAGTGTGGAAAGCACCGGCAGGTTCCAAGCCAACGCGGCTGCGCTGAACGCACCGGGGCTGCCTACCCAGCCCTCGTCCTGCAGGGACTGGTCAACGTTCGCTAACGATGCGAAGATCTTTGGATAGAAATAAACTGGAGGACTTTCGGAGGTCAGTCCTGTATAATGGGAATGTTGCCCTTCCAGGCTCTGGAACACGTCTGGACCCAAGGCTGAGACCTAAGAGGTCGTCGCCTTACGCTGCTGCGGGAGGAGCGCAGCTCTGTGTTGTTTCATACAGAAGAAAACAGCAGGTTTGTGCCAGCCTCCCTGTTCCCCCTGATACATTTTATTTGCACTACAAAACCCAGCCCAAGGAGAAGCTTCCTCCTGCTATTACTTTCCCAAATCATAGCGGGAGCTATCCAAAACCAGAAGCTTTCCAAAACCAGGCTGGTTAGATAAGAGCAGCTCGGGAACTGATGTGCACACCGCCAGTGAGCCTGGGAGCAGAACCATGCCTCTGCTTCAGTTTTAAGCCCAGTTTGATGCCTAGGAGTTAGCAGTCTGGTTCTGCCAGCACGGGAGCTGCAGATCTGTGCAGCATCCTGCCCAGGCCACACGGGCAGAGCATGAAGGCGCACCGGACTGAGGAATCACTGCTCTGAACCAGCTTTCAACTCCCAGGTCTGTTCTGGGTATCGTAGGGATCCCCGGAGCACGCGGCGCAGAGATGCACAAGGCAGGTGCGATACCAGCAGCCAGGACTCCGCACGCCAGGCTGGCTCATTCGTTTGCAAAGCAAATCGCAAAATTCCCAGCAGCAGAGCTGGAACAGCCAGGAACGAGCCCACGGCCAGGACCACACTGTTCCTGCCCTTGAACCAAGCACAGAAGCACTGCGAAATGCAGCCTGTACGGACAAAGGAGAGAAACCCAACCAGCTCACAAAGGAAGCGACTGGGAAAGCCTGACCTGATTCTGGTAAAAATATTCAGTGCTCCTGCCTCGCCTTCCCAGCCACGCTACGGGGATGGAGCACTCAGCACGGATGTGTCGGGAGCTGTTCGGGGCCAGGTAAAACCTCAGTACCAACCTCGGTCTTCCTTGGAGGAGCCATACTGGAGCTAAAGGAAGATGCGCACACTATAAAGCCTTGTCCTTACTAAAGCAAACAAGCAAAACCCCAGAACTTCAGAAGTGTTGAAGTCCAGATCTCTCTCAGCCCTTCACTCTTGAGAAAACCCTGCTGGCGAACTCATGCGCTCCTAAATTCATTGGAAAAGACACGTTGCTGGTCCCTGGGACTGCGCCGAGAAGTCTGGCGGCAAAGGGACTGAGAGCTCAGGGATGGATCTGAGAGAGGCTGTCACATCTCATCTGCGAGACGGAGAATGTGTAAAAAAAACAGCACAGCAGTTTAGGAGCACCCCTGAGGTACGCTCTTCTTGCCAAGCCATCAGCTGCTGCGCAGTAGCGGGTCACCAGCAATAAAGGGAAGAAAACGCACAAACGTCCACTTGGAAGACAGAGAAACACACAGTGGAGAGTGAGAGCGTCTCCAGCGGAAAAGGAAAGTGCTGGCAACCCAAGGGATACCGTCCCAGGGGATTACTGGGAATATCTTTTTTCCCGTCCACTAAGAGGCAGAGCTTATCCTTCCACACGTTGCTCTCTGGCTGATAGCCTGGCTGCTTTAATTAACAGAGCCTTCCGTCGGTGCAAATCCTCAGCGTTGCTGCACGATTACTTCTTCTGCGGGCTCCCTCTCTTTCTGCGAGGCGTCTGTCAAGCAGGATTTCCACGACGGCTGCGAAACAGAACACCCGGCAAAGCAGGTGCAATTATTTTAAAATCGGTTAAATTCGGCGTGTCTCAGCAGCTTGAACACGTTGCGTTAAACGATGCTCGAGGACGTTCAGCACCGAGAAGCTGCTGTGTCCCATCCTAGATGCTCTCGTGCAGACGTTCACGTCTGGGGGCAGGAGGTACCAAAACGAACGTTATTTCTCCATTCGTGGAGGGAGGAGCTGGGGGCAGACTATTCACAACTCACAGAGCAGCTGTTGAAAAAGCTGGAAGAAAATCTGGTGTATAAGCAAAACCCCGATGCCGTCAGCTCTGCGGGCAGGTCATTTTTTGAGGAGAAGAGGACAGAGGATAAATGGTTACGGCGCTGAGAGCAGTGAGCGTGAAGAGCACTCAGACCTGCACACCCAACTTTTGGCTTCTAGGTTCGCTCCAGACTAAAAGTTTTCCAAGGACGTCAGAATTAGAGAGTTGAGATCTCACTGGGGAAGTTCTGATGGGTCTGGTCTGGCTGAAGCGACGACAGCTTTGTGCCTGCAAGTCTGTCCTCAACCCCATTACCTAGCGATGAGAGCTCTCGTCTGTAACGTTAGAAGAAAAGAACTAGCAAATCCATGCCACGGTTCTGCAATCAGCATTTTATCTCTCATTTCTCTCTAGGATGAGCACAGCTTATGCAGAAAAGCAATTTCCATCAGCTCGAATATCAGAGAACGGGCGGGATATTGCCCTGAATGTGGTCAAATAAAGGGGAAAGGCAGTTTGGGAAGATCTTCCCTTCGCTCACAGGTTCACCTGCTCCAGGTCCCAGGACTTCCAGGCAGAGCCAGGGCAACGTCCCGTTCTTCAGAGCTCCGCTCGCTCTCAGACTCTTAATTCGGGGTGATCTGTTTAAGCTTCTCCTGCTAATCAATTAAAACGTAAAATAAAATCAAGGGGGAACAAATGCTTTCAGCGAATGGCTCAGAAATAGATGGTTGGGATGAGGAGGGACTACCAAAAGCACCCCCCGCAGCATGGGCTGGGAATTAAGGACCGCCACGTGCTAGCAATTACAAAGCTCACATCGATTAGGCATAATTAAAAACAATTCCTTTTCCAAAATCTTTCCACCTGTTTCCACCAGCCTGGACTCCGGGCGGTCGGGGAGATCGGTCCCTTCGCACTGAAGCTGCAAACGTCACCTCCCTGCCCAGGATGCTTTAAAAATTCAATGTCGAGCACAAAACCCATTTACTTTTCCTACACGGACCTTAGAAAAAAAATCAGACTTCAATTCAGATAAGCGTCCAGACACCCAAAGACTTTGCTGAACTATTTGGATCTGAAAAATGTTATCTGGGAGGCCCGAGAATGACTTCACCAGATTTCCCATCTTTTTGCTGCTAATAAATCTGGGAATAGGCAAAAATAGCTTTCTACAGCGTTTCTGCGAGACGTACAATGTCATGCTTTAGTGGGCAGGCGTCATTTTCTGCTCGCCGTGCCTCGGTTTCTCTCCAGCTTATTTCCAGCATGCCCCTGCGTGCCGCTCACGGTCTTTGTCCCACATTTAACAGCTCTGGAAGAGGGGAATCCGGAGTTTATTTCAAGAGAAGTGAGGAAGCATCATCCGTCAGACGGAAGGGAGAGATTCCTTGTGGGGAAAGGGGTAAAAACGTCCAGGAGATGAACAACTTTGCGGCTGCTGTGCCACCGCCAGCTCGGGAGTAAGTTATCATCTACCTGAGAGCTGCAAGGTCGCTGCTGATCGATCCCAATGGGTTTGGGGAGGCATCTCCGAGCTACGCCGGACACGAAGGAAAAAGCGGAGTGACAAAAACCTCTCTCTTGCTCCTCATTTCTTTCTCTGCCCTTGTATCCAGGCGTTACCTTCCTCTTTATAACCTTGATATCCTAATGCCCCGTGAGGTCCCTCCTCTTCCAGCAAACACCACAGATTTTCCTTTGCCCCGGCTATCTAATACCCAAATTCATGACCTCAGCGACTGCAGCTCGCTGCTTCTCTCCTGAGCCTCGGGTCCCATCCATTTCTTGCGATACAGCCCCAAATTAAAGCTGCTTCGGGTGACGACTGCCCTCCCTTCCCAACTACAGCAGCCTGTACGGATGCAAAAGCAGATGAGAGCAAAAAATTGGGAACGTTGGAAGCACGGGAAGAAAGGAAATGCAGGTACCTGGGCTCTGGGGCTTTATCAGAACAAGGCGACAGCTTGCAGGGAAGTGAAGTCAACATGCAGTGCCATACAAACTAAGTGAGAGTTGCACTAGCGGTCCCAAAAAAAGGCAGAGAAGGTGAAAAGGGAAGAAAAAAAAATGCCTACACACTCAGTTCTGCCCCCGACTTGTTCCCCAGCACGGAATAATTTGCTGCTGAAACAGCAGCAGCGTACTGCAAGGGTGTGGGAGTTAATATTCAGCGTGCAAAGCCCCGAGAAGTCGGGCTGCTTGTTACGTTATTGGCGGACGTTCACGCCTCGCCGCACCTTGGCTTAGGCCCCGCAGGGACAAGCATCTGGATTTCAGCAGCACGGGTAAACCGAGCAGCAAGCGCACTTAAAAAAATATTCAGAGAGGCAGCAAGCTCCGAGGGGTGGGAGAAGTAAGGCAGCTCGCGGCAGCACGCGGGGCTCCGCAGGCAGCAGGTGGTGCTACGAACCCGGCAGCAGCACAGGAATATTCGGCAGCGTCGTCCTGCCTCTGGAAACTGCTCTCATGGAGAAATTTTTTAACTCGTCTACCTTTGGTACGCTGCCGCTGAAGGTGGTGCGCTGGCTGGGTCCCGTCAAACCCACGGGGTTTTATTCCCCTCCGATGCACGCTCCCGCTGGTCCTGGCTCAGGACCGCGCACACCACTCCAGTTTACTCGAGTTATTGGTGTCCACGAGCTGCTGGTGCCCGAGCTGAGTTTGTCAGGTTGGCTCTGCTCTTCCCAAAAAACCAAGCACGAAGTCGCAGGACAAACGCAGACGCTGACGCTGCAGATGTGGCACGCTACAGCTGCGCAGTACAGGGCTCTGCTCCTCATCCTCCGAGCTAGAAACATCACCTGGGAGCTCCCCGTGCTCCTGCCGTGGACATCCCAGGGCAAATTTGAGGATTTCTGGCAGCAAATCGAAGGCATCAGGCTTTCAGCAGCGGGCTCGGCACAGGACAGCTGTACAGACGCTGCTCAGACAGAAGGGAAAGTCCTGACGGCATTTCCCCCCAGGCTGCTCCCGATCACCCAGTGCCATTTCAAGGGGCAGGTCTGCACATTTCAGCGGCAGTGCTGCCGGATTCGAAATTTTCCAAAGATTATTCCTTTTCAAGGAAGCAGCTAAATTGAACAAGCTTCCTCGGCCGGCCACCGAGCCAGCAGAAAAGGACACGACGCCACTGGAACCGGCTGCGGAGATCAAAGCTAGCTACTTACCCCCTAACAAAGCTGAAGGAAAGGATTAGTCACTGCCGAAAGCCACAGGAGCTGGCATTGGCAGTGAACCCAGGCAAATTGCTCATAAATGCCTACGAGCACACACAACCCCGGAGGAAGAGGAGAAAGCAAACTGCCGCAGGGCTTTTCCAGCCGCGGCTCGTCGCCGAAGGAGCCGTGCGCCACGGAGAAGAAAGAAGAGTCAGAAGTTTGGGTTATTAATTCTGAGAACACGAGCACAGGCTATGAAAATACTGGTTTGGGATGAGTATGATGTAGCCTGTGGATCCACGGGTCTGCCCATCCTACGGGATCGGAGGCTGTGCTCCAGGCACGACGCCAGCACCCTCTGCAAAACCCCGGAGCTCCCCAAACTGAACCAAAAACCAGGCAGGCATTCCTGGGGCAGGGGGAAAGCTGCCACGCGGGCTCGAAACAACACAACCGGATGATCCTGATCCAAAAACCCCTCCTAAAAACACCCCCCCACACACTCCAGGTCGGTACAAAAACCTCAGTTACCAGCTCACGAGGACGAATTTTGCTTGTCTTGTTCCCAACAGGCTCCATGCTCAGAAGAAGCGGATGGTTGGAGGTGTTTGCACGCAGGTCACCGATGGCCCCAAACTTTCAGGTGTCACCACCTCTCCCAGCCAACACCCGATGGATGAGACCGTCAGCATTGAGTTGTGAGCGAAAAAAAGACCAGCCGCAAGAAATAAAGGCCAAGGTTGCCTGGAAATTGCTGTGCAAGGCTGACACACCACTGCAAGTGGAGCCATGAAGTGTCTGTCCCCACGGAGCCGTCCGTCTTCCACGAACCAGTTTCAGGAGTTGCTTGGACCCGTGGCCTTTGGGAAGCAGGGATGTGTGCGGCTGGCGCTGCGGTGCAAAGCCCTGAAAGCCAAGGTTCCTCTCTCTTTGGCTGGCAAAACTTTAACTTACAAACGAGCTGCTTTCTCATTAACTAAGGACAGAACGTGAAAAAATGATAAAAATGCATCTTTGCCCCGTTTGAGAGACAGACAGACCCGAAGATGCTGGAGTCAAGGGCCAATGGGGCCAAGTTTTTTTATTTTTAATTTTTTTACTTGAGATTTTAACCAAATTTAGGGCCCTCCTGAGCTCAGTCCTCCCATTCCCGGTCTCCAGGGCACGACCAACAGGCCGAGAAATGTGGGGAGGAAAAAGCATGCGCGGAGGAGGGAAGGGGAGGATGCTGAGCTCCGTTTGCTTTCCTGGCTCAGGCTGCAGTCCTGGGGGGCTTTAAGTAAGTTTCTGCAAGGCAAATGGATAATTTAATTGCTGCATTAGAGGATCTGCGGCTGTTTTGAGTGCAAGCTGCTCCAGAGTTTAATCAGCTCGCTGGCTGGGGCTTTGTGCTTTCTCTGCCGAGCTGAGGGCATACGCAGCGCCGGCAGCCTTCTGAAATACATCTTAAGTGGGTCTGGCTGTCCAAACACTTTGTTTTCAGGATTAAAACCAGACTAGAAAGAAGAGAAATGACTCCTGTTCCCCTTTCCCCAGTCCGTGCCCTGCTCAGAGCCACACGAAGGCAGTGAGCCAGCTGCGGAGGAGCAGAAACCACGCACCTTGGTCATTCAGCATCGGGCTGGGCACACTGCTACGCCAAAACTGGGATGAGGAGCACAAGCAAGTGCCCCGCAGCCACCAGAAACCAGCAGCACACCGGCGCCTGAGCGCAGGGAAAAGCGCAGCGGGATCTGAATCGTCTTGGGTGCATCTTATTACCATTTGTGTGGGCTGCCTGTGTGGTTTCCTCGGTGTTTTGCCTTGTTTGTTTCCCTTTGCTTTTATTCGTGCGGATGAAAACGCTGCCAGGGAACGGCAAAGCGAAGAGCGAGGTTCTCCTGTCGTCACCTGGATGTTATTTAGAAATCCTCAGCACGGAGAGGCTGAGCGGGGAAGTCTCCGTCCCAGGACCGAGCCAGGTCTCCTTACCGACTCAGTCTTCATTCCGCTGCTGGAAATCCTTCCAAGGTTAATGCAGGAGCCGCAGCCAGTTACCCCTTATCACTCAAACCCTGGTGCAGTCTTTCTGCCTGTTCAGAGCAGAGATTTAATCCCAATCCCTTCTCCCTTTTACCCCCCAGGAGCACAGAAACAGCAGGAGCACTCCCTAGCGAGGTGCACGCAGGAGAGCTCCCACCCTGCCCGAACAGAGCCCACCTGCTGGCACCAAAAGCAGGCACTGGGTGGCCCGGGCAGGCTTGAACTCCTTGAGGATATTTCGGCTTTGGCAGATGTCGCGGCCATCTCGAGGGACAACCGATTGCTGAGGTTCAAAAGCCAGCTCAGAAGGTAAGGGACGGCCGAGACGTCGCTGACGGCATGGCTGCGGTGACGCTCTCCAGGCTCTTCTGTTTGCCAGGTTCACCCGGTGAAGCGCTACAGATGCAAACACTTGCGGGAAGGAAGCTTTCAGGCTTGCACAAACACGAATACTCGTTTGGAACCTTGTTTTTTTTATCTCCTTAATGTGAGATGGGAACAATCTGCACAGCACAAAGGCACTTCAAACTCGAGGGCAATCCATCTACATCTGTTCTAAGGGAAACCTTGAGCGACTACACACAGCTTTACAGCACATTGTATCTGCACCTAGCTCAGCACAGGACCAGAATATGTTATCGTAGACACTCTGTGCAGCTAAGGAACCTTGCTGGTTTATCTACTAAACGCTGCCATCGCAAGAAATCTATACCGAAATAAAATAATTTTAAAAATCAAATATATTCTGTAGCCCTGTTTATCTCATTATCCACAAAAGAGTCAAAGAGCCAACGCAGCTTCAAGCTTTGCTCTTGCCAGCCCACCAGGGAAAAGAAACCACATAACGTGATTCTTAAATCTGAAACCACGTAACAGGATTTGAAAACTGAGTTCCAAGGAACTGTGGCAGAATCGGGGAATCACAAAATACCCTGAGCTGGAAGGGATCCACAGGGATCACAGAATCATTAAGGCTGGAAAAGACCTTCAAGATCATCTGGTCCAACCATCACTCTGTGACCAATGTCACCACTAAACCATGTCCCCAAGCACCACGTCCAACCTTTGCTCATCGAGTCCAACTCCTGATCAACAACCGAAGGTCAGTCCAGGCTGAAGGAGGAAGCACAACTCTCCTCCTTGCATCCTGCCAGCAGAAAGCTGCCCAGCAAAAGCACAAAATGAGGTTTTCACCAGCTCCAGCAGCACCTCGGTGGGATTTGGGATGCACCAAGCAGCCCGCACGCTGGCCGGCTGTGGGGACGTTACGGAGCGTATTTGCTACACAAGGATACAGCGCCGCTCGAAGATCTGAGAGAATTGGATATTCCCCATCAAAAGACGCTTTTTTCCCTGCAAGGAGATGAAACCCACAGCTTTGTAGTTGCTTTCAGCAGCAGCTGAAGCTGTAAGGGCTGTGTTTCTTACCACTGCCTCTTCCCCTGCCTGCGGCACACCGCGTCTCCGCTCTGCTCCCCAGGTCCTTGCGGCGGTGCCTCTTAGGACGCGTCACCGTTTGATGAAGCCCAAGTAAGTTTTTCTCCCACTGTCATGCCAAACCAGGGGGCACAGTATTGAGGAATACTTACAGGCCCCCAGCACGATCTAACCAGACGGTCTGGAGGTGGACGAGCACGTTGCGAGATGGATGCCTGGAGGCTGCAAAGGGTTAGGGCTCATGTAGGGGATCCTGAGAGCCCGAGGCTCTTCTAAAGTATGGCATGTAGAAAAACTGTGCGTGCGAAAGGCTTGTGCATGTCAAAGCCCCCAAAAAACAAGTGGGACCCCGACACAGTAGATGTACAAAAGAGACCGGAGGAAAAAAGGCATTAGCGTCCATCAACAGAAACATATTTTTCTCGCACAAATAACACCCATTAGTGACTCCAAAGAGAAGCAATTCCCAACTCTTCAGCTCCGGAGGAGTGCATGGTTTTGAAGCAGACACAATGCGAAGACTTTAGAGAATTCAAGCATTCAACAGGACTAATGTGAAAGATTATTTCGCAATTATCCAAGCAATTTTCTCTCCTCATTGTCCCTGGACCATAAGGGTTTTTAAATGTGAACAGAAGGATTTATTCATCACAATAATACTAAAACGAAATATTAAATCAATGAATCTCCTTGCATGAAGCATAAAGCTCACATTGCTATTAAGCTTAGCGGCGTCCTGTCACATAAAGCACATGCAGTTTGCGTACTTAAATACCATCTCCCTCTTTTATTTTTCCCTTCCCTAATTTGTAACGCATTATCCTTCCATTTGTCCTCTAAACATGACCGGATTCAAACAACACAGCGCTGCTTCTTGTTACTGCCTTTATGCTTGTGCTCTCTTTCCGAGTGCAGCTGGAGATTTATATTTAATATTGATCACTAACAATGGCCAGTGCAGAAAGTCATGCGGAGACTACAGAGAAGTCCTAAAACAAAGAAATAAATATTAATTAAGGGAGAATTAGCTCATTAAAAGCAACGCTGCCAATATGCAAGGGAGTAGCTGGGCACCAGAAGGCACATTGGTCTTTCAAGGAGTCAATTCTTCAGTTTGGCTGGGAAGAAATCAGCCCAAATCTGACCCAAACTCACTACGACAGAAACTCTCATGGTTACATAGGTCTTGGCTAATGCTTTCCCCCATTTTCCCTTCTCTCCTCCCTTGTAATACAACATGATAAGTGCCTTTGGAGGCCCTTATCTACTGCACAGCACAGCTTCAGTGCGTCCCTCTCTTGTTTTTGTAAAAGATTTATCAGGTAAGGTGCAGCAACAGTCACTATTTAGATATTTATAAGGTGCCACCTGTCCTCACAGTGTGATACTTGAAGTGCCTGAGCACAGATTCTCAACAAAAAGGGAATCTCTTACCCTTAATCCCTGGGATTCGTATTGGGCTCCACGCACGCAATTATTGTTTCAAGAGTGCTAAATACCTGGCACTGCAAAGACCCCTTACTTTTACAATTCCGACCGTTCTGTGTATCAGCTCCCGCAGCCCGTAAGCCGAAGGCTGCAGGCTGTCTCTCACGATACCAATTCATCTCGCCCGAGTTCACCCACCTCTGTCTGAAGTCACGGAGAGAAACGAGCCTTTCCAGAAGACAAGCCATGGCGTTCTCACGCGCGCACCTAAAATGGGTCAGCTGAGTCATAGCTTTCATCTCCCTGTTTTTCTCCCCGATAAAGAGGCCAGATCAGGTACAGACATCCGCAAGGATGCGAGATGAATGCTGTCCCAGATGACTAAGCCGAGCCGACGCTCTTCAGAACGGCTACAGCCAACTTTAATACACAACCCCCCCCGGGAAGCGAGACCACAGGGTCTACATCTTTCTTACCATGATCGGGACGCCAATGTCTGGCCACAAGAGATCCTCGGAGGGAAGCTTGGGAGAGTTCCACACTACCACCACTTTATTTAAGTACGGGAGACCATTGAGCCTTTCTAGGGAGTTCATCAACACTTCCTCCCGCTCGTACGTTAGCATCACGACTGTGAATTGCTCCCGAGGGACGTTGCCACCCAAAGCAGCCTGGAACTCCTTCCCAGAGCCACCTGCTCCTCCACCTATTGGTCGAAATCCAGTCCCAGACCCTAAAAACTTTGCTTCCGACGGTAAAACAGGGTCAAAGGGAGTATAGGGGAAGAGGTGGAAAGGCCCTGGAGCAGAATTCCAATTCCTGTAGATGTCCATTGCGGTGAGGGTGAAATTGCGGAGATATTTGGGAGATGCATAGGGTGGTTCGGTTTCCACAGGCCCCAAGTCCAGGTCGCCATTGTCTGCCATGTTGGGGTCCGTGCCAGCAGCTTTGCCCGACCGGTGGGGGATCTCCACCGCAGTTTCTTCTCGGATAGGAGCAGCCGGGATTTGGATTCGAGTCCTTATGATAGCTAAGACTGTGCTGAAAACGTTGTCGGAGGTGGAGAAGTAGGTCTCCCACAAGAAGCGGCCCTGCCTCCTCATGGCGAGCAGATCGTTGTCAGAAATGCTTCTCAGAAGAAAGTGCACTTCTGTGATACGTGGCTTTGGTATGATTAAGGCTGCCTCGTTCCACCGGATCACATCGTTATAGGGTAGCTGAACTTGCTCTCCGAGAACCACCGGGATGGCTCCGACTTCCAGAGCCTCGAACAGTCTCATGGCACACCCAGCGGAGATCACTAAGCGGGTGTCCCCTGGGGTGATTATCAGTGCAAAAGTAGATAGCTTCAGTAGCTCTAGTCTGTCGTCCCTTTCTCCACACAGAGCCCACTCAGTGGGCAGACTCGCCTTAGGCTGGTTCTTGCACGTGAACTCCACCAAAACAAAGTCCAACTTGCTGTCCTGAACGGCCTTCAGGGTGGTAATGATGCGATCGTCGTAGTCAGCTGGGGCATTGCCTTCTATCTCTTCTTCGAAAGAGCGAACCTCTTGCAAGCTGGATCGGAGAGACTCAATCTTCTCCCCCTGGAAACTAAACAGGTATTTACGCTTGACTGGCACCTGGGGCGGGATTTCTAGGAAGTTGGGTTCGGACATAGCGTGGACCAGGGGTGATACCACAATATCAAACCCTGGTCGGTACTGCACGTCGTAAAAGGTGGACTGGGCAATCATGGCACGCCCCGTGCTGATGTTGTAAATAAAGTTCTGCGTTTCCGATTTCCTCGATAAATTGATGATGAGATGGTTGTGTCCGTCAGTCCTCCAATATGGCAAAGAGTGCAACTGTTGCTCTAGTTCAGTAGGTTTTGGCATTACGGGCTCTTGCATTTCCCCCACTAAAATTATATACACACAAGCAATATTTGCATTTTCAGTAACATAAACATTAGTTCTGACAGTCGCCTCAAAGGCTTGTTTAATTAAAGGGTCTAGGGAGCTACCAAAAGGGTAATCGTCACTGTTGTAGACGTAGACTGGAAAGCCAGATGTCAGCGGGCATCGTGAGTAGTCAAAGCAATTGTGCAGCCTGCAGTTCCGGTTGGATTTTGGCAGGGGGAAGGTCACATCGTCTTTGTCTGGCAGCAGCCGGATTGGCAAGGAAAGCTTTGGCTGGTTCTGAGCCATCAGTTCTTTGTAGGAATGCTCCGTCTGGCTGATGACATTCTTCAGCTGCAGCAGGTCCTGCTTGGCGTTTTCAATGCTCTTTTTGCAGGCCTCGATCTTCAAGTTGAGCTTGGCGATCTCGCTGTTGAGCTCCTGCCGCTTGGCCTCCAGCTGGAGCAGCTCCTCGCTGACCGACTCGCGGATGCGGCACAGGTCTTGCACGTGCTTCACCTCGCACAGCTCGTTGCCGGTCCGAGGGCCGAAGATGCGCTTGCCGGCATCGTCCGCGTCGTCGATGGTGGTTAGGTAGTAGTGCGCGATGAGGGGAAAGAAGACGAGGATAATAAAGAGGGTGAAACTAAGCCAGGTGAGCCGGATCCGACTGGACCACCTCAACAACCACGGCTGGCCTCCGTTCCCCACTCCCCCATTCCGCAACATCGTATATCCGGTCATGAGTTCAAAAGTCACCGCGTGCCCAGTCACGTTGGATCAGTAGCCATAACCAAAATGGGTTTTACAGCAAGTCTCTGCAAAGAAGGGTTACTGTGCCTGCTTAACGAGGAGCCAATAGAATGGGAATTTCATCGTGTCGCGACGACGGCTCTCCTGCAGTCGTTTTGCTGCCGCCGCAGCTTTCGATCCCGTTAGCCTTGCTCGCCGACCTTCTCACCCACCCCAGCCCACCCTCGGTCTGCGGGCGAGTTGCTGGAAGTGTCACAGCGTTGTCATGGCGATTCAGAAGTCTCAGCCAGCAGGGGAAGAACACAACGGGCTCAAGCCAAACTCCACCGCTGCTCTCGACATCCTGCATTACCATCCGATGAATATGCAGAGGCACCAGCCATCGTGGAGGCCGAGCCAGGAGAGACTCGTAGGAACGTCAGTCTCTCTCATCGCTGCTGCACGGCTGATGCTCTGCCATTCCTGCAAGAGAACAGGCATACATTCAGGCAATGCCAACAAAACGACCCCGTAGTGACCTAAGACGATGCTCGTTTTTAAAAGCAACTGTCCTCTCTTTCCGAAGAGCAACCTTTGTACGTGTTTAACACCTCCAGGGTTAAGAGCAGTAAACCTGAGAAGGTGATGGGATTCATCAGGTGCAGACACGTGGCTCTCGCTGAGCACTCTGCTTTTCATTAGGGCTGCGTGTTTCGGCGGCCAGACCAGAAAATCCCAGCCCTTAGATCTGGTTTCCTTTTTCTGCCACTGTCTTGCTGTGAAATTTGGGGAAGCTGCTTGACATCCGCAAGTCCCTGTCCCCTCACGTACAAAAGGGGGATGTTGACGTACACCTGCTCTCCCTACCCGCCTCCTAATGGCATGTTGTGATCCGGGGACGCAGCAGCACTGGGAATTTGTACTGCATAACTGAGTGTAATCACTATTGTTCTGCTCTAGTGACTAGAGCTGATGAGGAATTTTTAGATGAAGTGTTTTGCTTTCATTTCCTGCTGGAAAATTTTGATTCACTGCCGCAGAAAGTTTAAAGGGAACGTACCTACTGCGGTTACGACCACCTCTGCAGGCTCACTGCAGGTAAGATAAAACTTCTGGTCGAAACTGGAAAAAGGGCTTCTGTCTATGCTGTCCATCACAGCAAAGATGCTGGAGTTAGGATCTGCGTGGCACCATGCCACACAAGTGGTATCAGCTTGCTTAGATATGCCCTTTTCGCATGGAAAACTGCTGTGGCATTGAATTAGGAGAATGGCTACCTCAAATTTGCATAAAACACAAGGATGTGGCCAATTCAGCACTGAGTCTTGGCCAGGTGATTGTGTTGCCACTAGAAACTTTCCTTCCTTTTTATTAGTAGCGTCTGACTTACCCACGTTTCTGGGATATTTTTTATATACTGGCCTTCCCACATCACTGATGCGTATAGCGTTGGGCACAGTGGCAATTCTTGCACAGCCTCACGAGAAGCTTATTCATTTCCGCTTCAATTTTTAATTAAAGTCACCTACAATGGTGACAGTCATTTTTTCACTACATCTATTTCGTACTCCCCTCATCTCCTCATCGAGAATTAGCAGGAAGAAGGCGAGGAAGCAACCTGCAGCTAAAACAGAGCTCTGAAAACCAGCCAAAGCAAGCCAGAAGTTCACCTTAAAGGAGCAGAGATAAGTCATGAATAATTTTTCCCTGCAGTACACAAGTTGTGTCAGAGGAATAAACTGAAGATTCGACTTCAACCAGGAAAAAACTGTAACCAAAGGGAAAGAAGTGGACTAAAAATGCACAGTTCCTAGGCCCGTTGTGTTACAGGGCTCTTTGCTGTTGGTAACGTAATGCTGCATGATTGAATGAGAATTTCCCCCTCGCCCCCCCAGCACGACCCCCAGTCGGGAGCTGCACAGCAGTTAAAAACGAAAGCAGCTTTTAAAGTCATAGCATTGTCTGGCAAACGCCACTGGTGTAAATCTCAGAAAGCTGGGCGGATAAAAAGGGCTAAAAAGTCAGGAAAAAAAAACGAAATCAGCTTTCTCCGATCTTGGCAGCGTCGTCGGTGCAGGCAGATGGGGGAGGCTTCGGCTCTCCTGGCAGAACATTTTAATGCTGCTCTCTGTACACCAACCTCCATTTGCTGGGGCTGCGAGAGGCTGGTGATGAATGTAAATCCCCAGCTCTGCTGCGCGGGGCTGTCACTCAGGCACAGGGAGCCCTGGCAGGAACAGCACACTTGCATCGTGCCGCTGGGACCACTGCTCTACAACAGCAGGATTTTTAGCATGCATCAGGGTACAAAGCAGCCGACTGACTGAAGGCAAAAAGAAGTTTTTAAGGTCTGTGTTATTTATTTATTTATTTTTTAAGCTCTCTCCAGGAAATGAAGCTCATGCTGTCACCATCCGTGCGGACTGGTCGGTCCCTGCAATTTCAACGCTGTCTCAAAGGGGCATCAAAGATCCTAGAACTGCTACCAGTTTTCTGCAAACGGCTGGCCAGGAGATGAGAGCCGCTCTGTTAACACTTCTCCTGAGGGAAATGCCAAAGCACATGCTCACTGGAACGGCAGCGAATCTGAAAAACAGCTCAACTTCAAGGCACGCACGGGAAAACCAGCTCTGCTGTTCTCTTCTTTGGGGGTGCCGTGGATTACATGCAAAGCACTGAGACACGACAGAAATAAAGGAACATAAACGTGAGCAAAAAAGATAGAGGAGGGGTGTGCATGTGCTGCCTTCCGACTGGCCAGAGAAAACTGCAGCCCCCCAGGAAGTAAACACAGTCCCAAAGGTTATCAGTTATGACTGCATCTAAACCTTGTTCCATTTTAGCAGCTCTGCCCATTTATGGGCCCCAAAACAGCGATGAAGTGGCAAACTGGACTCCCTAAAATGGCAAATGGCATCCTTGGAAAGCTAACTCCAGGCCATCACCCCACACACGATCCCCTGCAGCTGTTCTGCCATCTAATCCTTCCAGTGGCTCCTCTGGTCCCTCTGCTTCAGCTGATACAGAACAAACTTTATCCTCCTGACCTAAAAACGTGGGCTGTGAATTAAAAAAAAATAATCCATATGCTCAGAAACCCGAAGCTGACAAATGAACTCTGCTGCTGGCTTAGAGAAGACCACACAGGAGAGACTAGAGGAGGCTGGGGAGGGATTTGAAATGCAGCATGCGTGGCTTGGGATCAGTTAAAAGTATTGACTGTCAGCATGAAATATGTGCTGGTGATAAAGAAAGCACTTTAGTAACGAAGGAGAGTCTGAAAGAGTGTCTAAGACTTTATTCCTATCAAGTAGATAGAGCTGGAGGTTGTAACACATTGTTATTAGGACTTAAAATGAAAACCCAATCTGTGGTCTTACCAAGAGAGACTTCAGAGTTTTATTTAAGAGAAATGAGCAGCCCCGGTGAAAAAGGCTGCTGATTTCCGTATTTCCCCAAAAGAAGTTTGGGAGGAGGAGGAACGTTGCTGGGCTCTGCAGCCGACCCATTCCTCCCCCTCCCCAGCACTATTCAGTCCTTTAAACTGATCGAGCCCCTCACCGAGAAACTCTTGTTGACATAACGCAGCGTCGCCGCCCGACAGACCTAATTACACGCACACAAAAAGAGGCAAGGAGAGCTCCTGGGAAATCAGAAAGTCGGTAATTACCCCAGCCTCTTCCCAAACGCCAATCTGACCGACTTCTTTGGCACGCCTCGTCTGCACGCTGCAGCTCCTTCGCCCTCGGCACGGGGCTGCGGGACTGAATTGCTGTTGGTGCACGCTGTCACGTCCTGCTTCAAATCCAGGGATATTTTCCCAGCTTTCCTCACCTCCTCGGGGCTCTCTGCGCCAGTGAAGTTATGGGAATACTGGGGGCTCTCACGCTTTTTGCATTTCTAGTGGAAAGAGCCAGGCTGGTCTAACATGGGGGTGCCAGCAAAGTCATGCAAATGTTCAGTAACCAAAGTCCCTCTGCAAACACCTGAGCACTCCCTGCTTGCACCTCCTTTTGTCCATTTCCCTGTAAAATTAATGAAATATTGTCCCTTTTTCAGCATATTTGTGAACAGAGCCCGGAAATTTTAAACTCATGGTCGTCCAGAGAATCCAACAGCATTAAATAACCTAGAGGTGGATTGTCCGGCAGAGCGTGGTGCCACGGGTGCAACACACTGAGCTCTCCAGGAGGACAATCTACAAATCTGTGCCTGCTAAATCAGAGCTCCCAAATTCTGTGTGTGCACCCACGCCCATCCTCGCTCCCCTTCCTCATCAAGTGACGAGTCTGCGGTGTTATCACGGCAGCGTGGTGGCACAAACCTTCCCTTTGCTGGCCCTGTTTAAGAGGATGAGCCCCTGCACCCACCTCTGCCATGCAGGCTCCTTCCTGGTGATCTGCGAGGTCAGGGAGCGTGTGCTAGTGGCGTCCTTGCTTTATCTGGCCAGCCTTGAATAGACGGTTTCTACTGCCACGTTCCTTTGTCACCAGCACTAAAAACGAAATCAAATAGAAATCACTTATTTTTTTTTGAAGCAGGAAGTGTAAGCCCTTTATCTTTTTGCTAAACAAAGAACAACGTATTCCTCCCCCTTCTCTTTTTTTGACAACGAGGAACAGTGTTTCTGGTGAAAGGGAAAAGAAACGCACACAAAACAACCCTTCAGCAACGATAACTTTCTACCTCCTGATTCCCTTAAAGAATAGGATTACCCCCCAAATCTCCAATCATTTTGGGAACAGGAGCATTTAGAGGATTTTCCTCCTGCGACTGAACAAGGAGAATAAATCTATTAGGTGTGTGCTTTAGGTGTGTTTGAGAGCAGATCTTTACAAGCAGCAGATGGAGAGCTCACTCTGAAATGCTTCACGTGCCTCAGGAATCAGCACGGGGGGATTTGTGCCGCCCCGAGAGCTCGCAGGTACCGAGAAAGTCTCCTAGGCGAAGATCAACGCCGCTACACGCGCAACCAGAAAAAGGTCTTGTAAGCTGTAAATTCGGGGGATAAAGTGCATCCTCTGCTTTATAAAGCTTTTATTCCAGCCAAGAAACATTTAGCACGCGGAGCCAAACCCACCTCCCGCCCACGGGGTGAAGCAGCCCTGGGCAAACACTCTGGGATAGCCCCTCGGCGTCCTCCCTCCTGCAAGGAAATCACCTGCACTGAAAAAGTCAGAGGCTGACAGGCATTAGGGGGAAGTATCATGCATGTTGACACTGTTCCTGTGCTTTTTCCTCCTCTCCAGCCAGGCTTCGTCCTGCCCTGATGGCACAGGAGACCCCTCTTCGAAGTTACAGCGCAAGAAAACCCCAAAGAAGCGTCAGCAGCTGACGGACCCGGGCAGGCAGGACCCCATAAAGCAGCTGGGCTCGTACTTCGGCTGATGCTTTTGAGAGCTTATGATGGATCAACGGGGAAAACCCCGAAGAGACGGCAGAACTGACCATCCCAAACACGCAGGTAAAACGAATTGCTGCCTCGAGGATGAGTTGGGACGCCCTCCAACGCCCGGGGGGGGGT